>NC_091498.1:8430248-8749161 GCF_947461875.1 Haliaeetus albicilla
CTGCCAAGCCCCAACACATCCTCTTGGACCTGTCTGCACAAGCTCCGGTGTGAGCGACTAAACCCATCCAACAACCAAGTGCAGATATGTTTAACTGTCTCACTGCAAAGCCAGCACAGTTTGAGCAGGGCTGCCCTGAGCTGAGGCTGCCTGCTGCTGCTGGCCCTGTGACCAACCCACCAAGCCCCGGGCACGTCCCAGGGCGAGCTCTTTCTCCCGGTTACCTCGCACAAGCCACTCCTCAGGACCTGAGCTGAGCTAAGGGAGTCAGTCAGTGTCTTCCTGCCCCTTTCGGCCGCTTCCCAGCTCTTCCAAGCACCACCAGCAGCGGCAGAGGCACCACGACTACGGGGAACACCCCGCCGCGCTCCCGGGGGGGGGAGGGGGGCAGCGGGCTCCGCGGTCGGCGAGCCCCGGGCTCTAACCCGGCACCACCGCTCCCGCCCCGGCGCCCCTCGCCGCCTTCCTCGGGCCCGCGCTCGCCGGCGGAGGAAGCACACGCTTCACACGCGCGTCGTCCCCGCCGCCTCCGCCCCCGCGGCCGACGAGCTCGGGCCCGCCGGGCCCCGGCCCGGCCCGAGGCGGGGGAGCGGCGCGGGGGCTCGGCGGGGGGGGGGGGGGGGAAGCCGCGCTCGGGACGGGGGAGGCCGCGCGCCGTCCTCCCCGCGGCGGCGCCGGGCGCGCGGCGCTGGCCGGGCCTCCCTCAGCGGGCTCTTACCGAGAGGCGGCTCCAGAGCCGGGCCCGGGAGCGCGTCCCGCAGCGGACATGGCAGCGGCGGCCCCGCGCCTCCTCGCCCCCGCCCGCCGCCCGGAAGCAGAGCGTGCCGCGACGGAAGTGACGCCGCCGGCCCGAGGGCGGCGGCGGCGGCGCCTGGGCAAGGCGCGGGGTGGCGGTGGAGCGGGCCGAGAGCCGGGCCGGGCCGAGAGCGGCCGAGAGCCGCCGCGGCAGTGCCGGCCGCCTTGAAACGGGTAACCGCTCCCGCCAGTGCCGGGCGCCGCGAGTAGTGCGGGCGAAGGGGGCTTCGGCGGCTCGGCCGGGAGTCACCGCGGCTGCCTCGCTTTGGGGTTTGGCTTTTTTTAGGCTGGCAGGGCCGTTCCTCCGGTTGGCTGTCTGATGGCTGTAGGTGTTGCGGTGCGGGTTACTGCAAACGGTGGGCCAGGTCTCAGCCGGAGGGGCAGAGCCGCGGGAGTCTGCAGAAAACCTCCCGCGTGTGCCGGGCAGAGGCTCCGGGGCTTTTAGTGTGGCCGGGCGTTGGAGGGCTCTGGCAGGTTCTCCAGAAGTTGTTTCTTCTCTGAAATTATTTCCCCTTCCCTTTTAGCAGGTCAAAACTTGCCGAGGCCGTAATGTCACCCCTCCCCAGAGTTCACGTGGCAGCGTTAAGCACGGTCGCGCACCCCCAGGCTCAGGCCGTGTCGTGGCACCGAGGTGCCGTGGTTCAACCCGGCAGGCAGCTGACGCCACGCAGCCCCCCGGTGGGACGGGGAGGAGGATCGGGGAAAAAAAGTGAAATTTCGTGCGTTGAGATAAGGACAGTTTAATAGGACAGAAAAGGAAGGGGGAAATAGTAATGATAAAAGAATTGCAATATACAAAACAAGTGATGCACAATACAATTGCTCACCACCCGCCAACCAGTGCCCAGTTAGTTCCCGAATGGCAGCTCCCCTCAGCCCCGCTCCCCCCCCCCCGCCAGTTTATATACTGGGCATGCCGTCACATGGTATGGAATACCCTTTGGCCACTTCGGGTCAGCTGCCCTGGCTGTGTCCCCTCCCAACTTCTTGTGCCCCTCCAGCCTTCTTGCTGGTTGGGCATCAGAAGCTGAAAAATCGTTGAGTTTAGACTAAACATTACTTAGCAACAACTGAAAACATCAGTGTGTTATCAACATTATTCTCATCCTAAATCCAAAACACAGCACTGTACCAGCTACTAGGAAGAAAATTAACTCTATCCCAGCCAAACTAGGACACCAGGTTTTTCCCTTCAGCATAAATACAGGAAGATGAGAAGGTGGGAGAAGTTAAAGGGCAAAACACTTGGGGAACACGCTTTACTTAAAAGAACTTTTGAGGAGCCATTTTATTGCAAAGTAAAGCAGGGTAATGCAACATTGCGGTAAAACTGAGAAAGTAATTCCAGGAACAGAAGTAAAAGCTCAGACTGGTTTTTAGAAACGCATTGTTACAATTACTGCAACATATCCTCCTGAAGCCTCCTTTGGGCTTTTTCCTCTACTTACCCTTTTCCTTAGATGCACGTTTACATTTGTTCTTTGAGTCCACACTGGCCTTACAGCTGTTTTCTGTGGAGTAAAGCATGTTATTTACCCACAGTAGGTAGCCTAAACTGTAAATTCTGTTGCAAGCTTTCCGGGAATCAGTAGAAGAAGATCACACATTTACCAGATCTCCACGTAAAACCTCTTTTCATTTCCTCTAAGAGTTGCCAGACTTCATCTGTTCAGTGCTTTAGGGGCTGTGAAGCAAGAGAGCTCTGCTAACCCATGGGGTGGCAAGGGGAAAAGAGGAAAGCTCCACCCCATCTGCCAGCTGCAGGAGCTCCTTGGCCAGAACGTGCCATCTGGGGAGGGCAGCAATACAAAGGCAGATTCCTCCAGCAAGTGGGATTTAGGCTTTTAAATTACAGAAATTGCCCCCCCTTGCTGTGTGCTGTGGCTTGGATGACTGCAGATTCAGGGCAAAGCTTTGAACATGGCTGAGGGACATAAGGAATTATCTGTCTGCTAAGAGGTGCCAGCCCCTGTTCTTTATGGGTGGCCATTACTAGAGCAGAATCCAGGACCAGTAGGGAAATGCATTCAAGTTGTGATCAGATTCTTTCCTTTGCCTGGCACTGGGCCTGGAGTGCATGGCTGGCCCTGGCAGATGGCATCAGAAAAAGAAATGTCTTAGTTCTTTTGCTCATTCACACAAGTAAGCATAAAAGCTGAAGGACCCATATCTCTACTGAATGTAGGCAAGGTCTGATACAGACATTGGTCCTATCTTTGGAAAGACTTGAGCTTATCTTTCACATTCTCTGGTGGGTGTAGGAAGGCTGCTGTCCTTGCACATGAAGAATTGGTGTCACAGGTCAGATGATACACTTATTCTGTCATTAACCAGACACTCCTATGTAGTTTAGGGAACCAAAAACTGTTGTGAAAACAAGTAAGTTCCCTGCCCTGCCCAATTTCCTGTGCTGGATTAAGCAATTTGGGTCACAAAAGGAACCTTGAGTGTCTTGTGACTTAGCACCCCTGGAAAAGCACTTTGCCCTGGGCCCCAACTGACTGCAGCCAGCCCTGAGTGAGGAGTCTCTAGGCTCGTGGGAGTACATGAATTACCTGTCTGTCAAGTGTACTGTATCACTGTGCAGCACTGGTTTGCTCAGAAAGCAGCCATGACCTGACCTAATACTTGTGGTAGGATATCAAGAAGTAGTCAGCTTAATTTCTTCGTAGCAGAAATAGAAAGGCTGGGGGAAGGAATAACATATAGTTCCTTGCTACAACCCTAACTTAAATAAATAAGAACAAAGATACTGAAGCGTTTTAAGCTTTTTTTCTTCTTATCATAATGCCCATGCTGACAATAATCTTCTGTTATCTGGAGCCTCCAAAGTGAGATTGGATTTCCACAGACACATGCAGTCAGCCAAAAATTACTAAACTGAGTGCAAGAGGCTGCTGGTATGCCAGTTCTGCTATCATAAAAGAGGTCAGGGCAGACAATAGTCCCCTTTGGACATAATGCTGATCTGGGGACAGGGACTGAGGCACTGCCAATTTGTCTTCATTTTCTTGCCTACTAGTCCAGTTACTTGACTGATTCAAGAGCTGGGAGCAGAGGCAAAAGTTTATAATAGCTACACCCAGACATCTGTTGAGTATGGACCCTGGCAGACCATGCGAGTAGGTAAGAAGGGATCAGAGGTGCAGATGTCTTCTTGGATGGCATTTGACGAACTCCTTGGACTACGTCCCTTCTAGCCACTCAAGAGCTTCTTCAGCTCAGACTCTCTTCACAGAACCATGGAAACTGCTTAGAAAAGTCACTTGATTATACTAGCAGCTCAGTCTGTTCTTCCAGGTCTTTTAGAAGTCTCTTACAGCTCTGATACTGGATTCTTCGTGGGAGCTTGGCAGGCAAAGGACCAGGGATGGTGCTGTCTGGGCTGACACAATGGATAATTTCAGTGCACTTTGCTTCTAGCTGCGCACTGCAGAGACTCAGTGACACAGTTCTTTCACGTAAAAGCAGATCGTCTGAGCTGTTCTTAGTGCCCATGAGAACATCAGCCCAGACAGAAGGTGCTTTTCTGCCAGATTACTGCAGGTTCCTGTTCTGCCAGTTGCATGTGATGATAGAAAAAATGAGTGTCCATTCTTCTGTCTAATAGAAAAAAGGAACTGTAATATCTTGGTGCTCTGTTGTGTCCCTCAGTGCCTCTTCTTGAGAAAAGATGGGTGACTAATTCATGCATCTCAATCTGCAGTCAGAACAGGGCTGAACTAGATCCTAATGGCATCCTCTTGGTGAATGGTGCCCTCAATCACTGTGTCGGTGGTTTGCCTGGAGCACTTGCGACTCCCTTTCATGCTTTTCAGGTTTTCTGAAAGATGTTTTTGGAACTTCTTGGTGAGGAAGCAGTAGATGATAGGGTCCAACACACAGTTCATACTCAAGAGGCACAAAGTCACCTGGTGAGCATCATTGAGTTGTTGGCGCAACTGACAGTTTTCCTTCTTCCACTGCTCCAGAACAGTCAGGGTCCAGGGCAGGTGCACTATATGATGAGGTACAAAGCTTATGATGAACACAGCCAGCACTGTGCAAACCATCCAGAGTGCCCTTTGCTTGACATGAACACTCTTCCGTGGCTGCACTGATTTGGAGAACAGTGTCCTGATAATTATGATGTTCCAGCCTAGTATAAAAAGGAAAATTATATAGAAGAGGATGCAGATGATGACATGAATGGTGAGAACAGCTGAAACACTGCTAGAAGAGTTATAGCGCTCAAAGCACCGTGTGAAATTCTTCGAATCAATCTCCTCCTGATTAGTATTATTGTCAAAAAGGTAATACAAAGAGCTGCCCACTATTATGATCCAGATAGCTGCTGATAAGTAGATACCCCTTCTCTGGGTGGTAAACTGAGCAGCTTTAATGGGATTAGTCACAGCTTGGTAACGGTTGTATGTGATGACCGTCAGAAAGGCAACAGAAGAGTAGGTGTTAACAAAAAATAAACAGCCAGCCACATTACAGAGGAACTCAGGCATGATCCAGTCTCCATGGTGGTGATAGTAAACAATCCACATTGGCATCGTAACCAAGAAGAGCAGGTCAGCTACTGTCAGGTTCACCATGAATATTTTGATTTCATTGAGTTTTTTGGTGGGGTAAATACGGCTGAAAATCCAGAGCACATAGCAGTTGGCAACAAAGCCCAGAATGAAAATGATGCTGTAGAAAACAGTAAAGAGGTTGTAGCGAAACTCAGAGTCTATGTGGCATGAAATGTAGGAATCGGCACTACCTTCAGCAGCGCCTTTACCCTTTCCAGACATGGTGCTGAGTGGGCACGTCTGAAGCAGGACTTCCTGATGTAGCTTTTCTTCTTACCTAAAAATACAAAGTATAAAACGAGCTGATTGGTATGGTGCCATTGCTAAGCCAAAACCCACCTTTCATTTTCAGCTGTCTGTGACCACAGGAGTTCTGCTCCATGCCTTGGCTCCAGCCACAGACACCTGCCCTGTCCCCTTGGTCCTCTCTTTGATCCTATTTCCACACCATACTAGCCTTTGTGTCTTCATCCAGTGTTGTTCGTTACAGTGTGGATATCAGATCACTAATCTCTAATCTCAAAAGACTTTTATGCATTGGGGTTCTTAGATAAAATAATCTGTTACTCTGCTCTGTCTCACATTTCTTAATCTTTTACTATAAGCAAACAGGTTTTCTGGGTCTCTTTTCCCCCCCTGTGGTTGCTAATGCTTTCTAACTTGCCTACATTTATTTTAACCTAGAAATTCCAGAAGTGAAACAGTATCTGGTAAAAATGTCTCACTATTGCCATTTCCAGAGTCACCCTCTACTTGTTGTTTTCTGACATTTTCCTGCTTACACTTGTAAAGATTGTATTTGTTTTCTTAGTTGCAGGCACTATAGGATCTCACGTTCACTTAATAGGTTACCAGACCTCTCAATTTTTTTATTCAGTGAATGATGTAAAAGATGAGTCACTAATCCTAAAGGGTGATGTTTTGTGGTTCATTGTTGACTTTAACTACAGTTTCTTTCTCTTAAAATCCTGGCTGTTGTCTATTGTGCCATCATTTTGTATTCAAGTTGTTATCAAACCAATCTGGCTCCCCCCCTTTTTTTTCCCCCTACCATTTCTGCATCAAATGGAAGTGTCAGCAGCAGCAATTCTGTACTTTCCTGTGTCGCTGGTGAGGCTGCTGACAAATACTGTCCCTAAAGAGACACTTTCAGGTTTTTAATATTACCAGTCCCTACCTCAGTTAGTATTTCTTCAAATCTTGCTTACAGTTTGGACATACCAAATTCCTGCATCATCAATACTGTATGTGTTCTTGTCTCAGATTTACATGGATTTGGTCTAATCCCTTGTATACTTCAACCTGCTGCTTTTACCATCCAGAGGACGTACATGCCTGTTCTTGGCTTTAGTGCCAACTCCCTGTCTGATGTTGGGCAGGCACTAGCCTCTTCCTGACACAGTCCTGCAGATCTGCTTTTTCTCTCCCTCTTCCTTCATGGGAAGTTAACTGACTAATGCAGATAAAGCAGTTTGAGAGCCACCAGCAAGGACACTAGGTTGCTCACTAATGGTAAACTTGCTGGGTTTTTAACCTAATTTGCAGAACATGGTGGTTTTCCTTGAGAGTAAACTGTACCGCCAGTCACGAAGCCTAAACTTCTTGTGCGAGTTATGATGGGAATGCCAGGCGCTGCACATTGTGATGTGCTTGCCTCAGCTCTGCCAGCGCTGCGGACAAGCATTTTCCCTCAAAGACTGCTGCCTCCTGAGAAGGCACCCTCCTGCCTCGAAACTTTCTGGATCTTCCCCAGCAGCAGCTAACGACATAAACCCCCATCTCACCCTCTCTGCGTTGAGTCTCTCTTTGTGACCATGTGCCATTGGTTCCTCATTCACACTTCGCACATTTGCAGTTTTCCTCTGCAAATGCAAAGTCAGCTCTAGCTCAAGAAAGCTCTTCCTTTCTTCAGAAAACTCTGCAAACCACTCGGTACTTCTTTCCATTTGTTAGGAGAGGAAGGCAATAGTCATCTTCCCAAGCCTGTCCCTCCTCACCCCTCACAGGTCCCCTAAGGACATGACAACTACAGATATCCACAACTTGTCCTTGGACCTTCACAGGCTGCTGCATGCTGGGCAGCACTGAGGTTTGAGTGTCTTTAAACTCAATCTTTCAGCCATGTTCCATGTGAATTAACAAGTAGCTGTGGCAGTACTAGTAGCTGGCCAGGTGACACATGTATCTGTCCTCTTTCACCTTGATCTCTGCTACCCTGCTGAGAACCCACTGATCTCTAAAGGGTAGTAGCTGATTCAGGTGATGGTTGCCAGGTGGTGAGGATGGTCTGGGCCATGACACTTCAGGGTCTGGCCACAGAGGTCTGGCACATCCCTGAAGAGTAATGTGTCACTCACTGCTGCCCTGCGGAGAGGTCCCAGAGCAGGCAGGGGCCCATGATCTGTTCCCTGCTGTAACTTTGATTCATGCAGGACCCAAGGCAAGTCCTACTGGTCATCTCATGGATCTGTTTCCACACCCTCATCTATGTATGAAAAGTAGTAATTGTCACAACATGGCCTTAAATAAATGTCTGTGTCTAAGCCCAGCTCTCCGACCCACTGAGGGACCATCTCTGGTAAGGACATATACCAGTTGGAAAGGTTTGCATCTCTCAGCCTGGGAGGGCACCTAGCAGATGCAGGCATTCAGGGAAGAGGTGAGGCTGTGCAGGGGCAGGAGAAACTAGTGGGGAGCTGTGTGTTTGATAACACTATTCTGACACTAGAATAAGAAAAAAAAGTCCTAATTACCTAAGATCATTAGAGAACTTATTTTTTTTCAAATCCGCATTGTAAACCCACTGTTCTGACTATCTGCCAACTGCAGCAAATAGTTCTGGTGCTTGGGGCTGGAACCTTCGCAATGAAAGGTGCTCTATCACTGTAGCACCAGACCTGAACATACCAAGAGTAGGGAAAAAAAAAAAGGTGATGCATCCCACTAGCAGAATTCATGAGGAGGAGAGAAGTGCCCACATCCAATACATAGGCATAACTGTTATTCACAAAGTCCCTTTAGACTGTGCCGCGGGACACTGCCCATCTACCCCTCCATTTCTGGTGCTCTACATGGGCTTGGGCAGCCTCCAAACTTTGCCCAGGAGCTCTGGTGGACTTTACTGGTGGGGTCTCCAGGCCTGCCCACCAGCTGCCAGATTTAGCAGATGGGGTGCAAGGGAGAGCAAACCTGCACGCCCCCCTCCATGGCAAAGCCCTGCACAAAAGATGGGTTTGAGCTAAGGGGCTGTGCTCTGACCTGGAGAGATGAGTGCAAGGACCTGCTCTACATTGTTAAATCTGCTAGAAATCTCTGGGAAAGGTGGGCTGTAGGAGATGGCAGTGCTGTCTCCTGGTCCCAACAGCACTTGGTAGAGCTCATCTGTCTTTGCCTTAGTAGGCTGTATGGTGCCAATGCCAAGGTCCCTCAGGGAATCACAAGAGAGTTGTTTTTCCCTTCTCACTTGTCAAGCCAGATATTCTACAAAATACAGCTAGAAGAGAGCATGGTACCATTCCCCACTAAATTTACTCAATACCCACTTCCCTCTTCAGCCTGAGGAACTCAAGCTTACATCTCCCATATACTTGTGAGATGTCCTAAGCCCTAGATTCTGGAGTACCGTATGGGGGATATCACTCAGCCTCTCCTGTTGAAGCAATTCCCCTTTGTATAAAACACATAAATGTTCTCTGTGCCGGCAGGAGAACAGGCACAGTGGTCAGGGTGTGGGCTGGCGAGTGTGGGTCCTGTTCTCTGCTGCAGCAGGCTGTGCTGCATTACCAAAACCCTGGCAACTCTAGCCCAAGCCACTACCTTGTACACTAGTACACCAGCCAATAATCCCAAGTGGTTTATATCGTCAACTCCATTATATGCAGAACTAGAGGTGGAAGTAACCAGCTGCACAGCAGAGCATGGCTGGGGGAACTGCAGAGTCTGCTCCCAGTCTACACACTTTCCCATGGGCCATGCTCTCTCAATAAGGATTTACTGCCTCATGGCTGCAATGTGCAAAGACCATGCTAACACAAACTATGCCATCAGCAAAAGTATATTCTAAGAGGAATAGTACTAATAAAGTATATTTTCTGCTTACCACAGTCAAAAGGATTCAGCATGATATGTCCATCTTCAGCTTTAGTAGAGCAGTGATGGGTGTTTTACTGAGGATGCTCAGTCTTCTGCCAAGTGTTATTTTCTCTGACCTGGGGCTGGAAGGTCTCCACACAGGCAGCTCTCAAGAACAGGACACCAGAATGGGAGCAACTGCAGCATGACTGCAGAGTCACTAGAGAAGAGGAAATGTGTGACATCAGCTCAAAGGAAATGAGAAATAAAATAAGCTGTAGAGGAAAGACAATTAACCACAGCAAAGATCTGGTAAGTCCTTAAAGCTGTTTCCTCAAAGTTATCTCTGCTTCTGATGATCCTGAAAGAGAGCAAATTGGGATTTTCCTCTAAAGGCAGAATAGAAATCCACTCCATGTCCCTGGTTAGATCTGGGATTAGACAGTATGTGAGCATCCTTCTTCCAAACAGATGAATAGCAGAAGCCAGAAGAGCTTTCACTTAATAACTTCAAGGAAAGGAAGTGCCAGGAAACTCATATATCCCATGGACAGACTCATTCCCTAGCAGTATCCTTCACACTTGTGTTGGGGCTAAACAGACCCAGGAATCCAGCCATCCCAAGTCTCCTTTTATCTCAGGGACCTTCAGTGGACACTGAGACACCACAGCATGGCAGGTCTTCACGTGGCCCATCCACCTTCACATCATGACCACCATTATTTGTGGCAGCCTGAAGAACACTCATCACAGTGATGCAAATTGGTGGGGTGCTCAGGGAGACACCAATGACAAGCAAAGCTTGGTCCCAGCTAACCTGTAAATACCAAGTTGTAGCTCCCATGCTGATGGTTAACCTGCCCTCCATGCAGACACTGCTCTTACACCTGCACACAGTGCAGATGTGAGCTTGAAGCATCTGCACCATGTTCTGCACAAACCTCATACCTGCAGACACCTACAGGAACTGAAGCACTGAGTCTGGTGCCTGGATTCAGTGTGAAACACATAGGAACAGAGCCACAAAGTCCATTACCAGCACAAAGAGGTGCCTGAGCCTGCAACAAGGCTGATGTGGAACAACATGGGCCCAAGCAGAAGCAGAAGAAGCCAGTCTGCATTGGTGCTCCCCTGGGAAGGCTGGCTCTCCTGGCTCTTCTCATGAAATGCCATCTATGACAAACAGCCCATGGTAGGCCCTGGTAACATTCATGCTGTGAGGAGCACCAGAGACCCCCATGGTGTGGTGTCATGTCTTGGGACAGCCACCAGGGACAGGCTGAGGGTTGTGTCCCCTGGGCCACACCAGCTGAGGGCACCAGCCAAACTTCTCCAAGAGCCAGGAGCTGGCATGGACCCTGGGACACCTTCAAGTCATGCTTTTGCTGTTGGGCTAGTGAGCCCTGGCTCTGAACTGGGACACAGCAACCTCCTCATCAGCTGGGGAGATGGGGCAATGATGGAGGGGGCAAGCTGGACGGCAGCAACGCTGCTGTGCCAGGATGCTGACTTTTGGCTTGCCTGGCCTTAGGCATCTTGAGGTGATGGGCTGCGCAGCGTCAGGGCAGCCACTGCGGTGCCAGAACCCACCCTCTGTCCATGCTGGTGTCTGTATGTCCCCAGCCAGGGGCAGGCAAAGCCTTCACTTCAGCATGGTGCCCGGGGGTGAGCAGAGGCAGGCTGTGCACCTGGGTGCCTGGCCCACACCAGGAGCCACAGCCGAGCTCCCAGCCTGGCAGGGCATTGTGCAAATGCTCAGCAAACCGCTCACAAACCAGGATGTCCTGCTGCTCCGGGGCCTGCTCAGGGGAAGCTCCAAACAACCCAGAGGTGCATGGACACCACAACTGGCACCACAGCTGGATGTGCCCTGAGCTGCTGTGGGATCACCCTTGTCCCCCACAGCAATAGCATGGGGTGTCCAAGGGACTCAGAAGCCACCTGAGCTGAGCACTCCCCCAGCGTAAGGGAGCCCCGCAGCGACAGCACTGTGCGGGTGGGAGAGCCTGCTCTACCCTGCCCTGCCTCAGCAGGGTGGGCTGCACTGGAGGGCTGGCTGTGTGGAGCTGGGGACCAGGGGGCAGCCAGGCTCTGCCTCTGTCAGGCCATGTCAGGGTGACCTGAAGGGTGAGATGAGGCTCCTGCAGTGATGCTACAGATCTGTGCTGGGATGAAGGCTGCAGCAGTCTCCTTCCCTCTGCCACCTGCCATCCTCCCTCCTTCCCCCTTCCCCATCCACCGCTATAAAGATGGACTGAAGAACCTGACCCTTCATGGACCACACAGAGCTCCAGTTATGCCTGTAAGACTGCTTCTGGGAGCTTAAATTAAAAACAAAATAAAAGCATGCTAATGAGGTTGTCTGGCAGCCAGTCCATGCCTTTGAGAAGAGCAGCCAGTGAGGATGTCTGGTCACGGAGGGAAGGGGAGCGCTTGCAAAGGCTGTAGCAACAGCCAAACAAAGCTTGCTGTCCTGCTGCAGCCAAGTTCTTAGAGGAAATGAAAGCCCAGGAGGTTTTGGCCTGGGGAGGAGTCTCATCAGCAGGCTTCATCCTTCCTCTGTTCAGCCCTGCTTTGGCTCTGCCACCGATGGGGCACATGCTTGTCGCTGAATTTCAGCGAAAAAGATCTTTTGTAAAATCCAGAGAACCAAACAACAAAAACATAAGTTCAGTGGTGAGAGACACAAAGACACCTGATGGGTAGAAACTCTACCAGTGACACAAGCTTTGCTTTCTGATTTAAGCACTCCCACTGGAGTCAGGACACCTCTAACTGCCCCAAGCTGGGACCTGACCATGTCAGTGCTTCCTCACTGCTCTCTGGATTTACTAATTTTTCAGCCTTGCCTCAAATGCTCAGGTTAGGCCTCAAGCTATTGAGAGTCACAGAAATGCCCAGAACAACCACTTGGTCATGTAGACTGGCCTCTTGCCGGGCTTGCACTTGTCCACCTCCTATTTAGTTGGGGAGTTCCCTTCCTCATCATCTCCATTTTCAGCTGTTGCATTTAAAGCATGAAAAGTAGAAGGGGACCCAGACTCAGCAGTCCCAGTACTAAGGCAACAGAGAAAGGGTGAGAAAATTCCCCCCCTCCCTCCTGAACTGCCTTGTGTCTGTTATGCATTGACAGGTCCCATTACCCCTCATACAGAACCCTCAGCCAGCACTCCTCCCTCTCGCATTCCTTCCAGCCTGGGGACTCTGTTCCCCTGCTCTTCTGGGACTGCTGCCTGTTTCTGAGCGCTTAACTTTGAATCCACTATTAAGATGCATTTTGTTTGTGGTGGCCTGGCTTATTAAGTGGCCCTGGCAGCTTTTGACTGCCCTGTTCTCAGTGTTATTTACCACTCTTCCAGTGTGGGGGATGCACGCAAAGTCTGACAACACTGAATGCTATGCAAGACCAAGTTAAAAAAAAAATATCTTGAATATGCCTTTATTTTTATCAAGTAAACTTACAATCTAATAAATAAGCTGCTTTTACTATAACTGATTCCCATATGATGCTGTTAAGTAGCACTAATGGTACTTTAGGTTGTTGTATCAGGATGCTAGATCTTGGAGCAGCTCTTCCAAATGATGTTTTCTGGGGATAACTTCATGCAAGCTGGCTGGTAGACAGTGGGCTGATCCCCTTGGTTCTGGCACTGTATCAGCACTCTCGCGGCAAGTGCACACTGCTGTGAAAAATGCACACTGCCTCCTTGTATGCAGTCTGCCTCTAGCATATTTCCTTGGGGTCGTTTCCTTCTGAGATGGAGCCTGTTAGCAACATACCCGCTTTTGATGATCACATATAAATTTTGCAGGTATCAGAAAGTGTCTTGGTTTTGAAAATATAGTATTTAAGCAAATATCCAGAGATCTCTTTCCAAGAGCAAAACCACACTGTATTAGTGGAGAAGAGCTCTCTATGGAGTGCAGAGGAGGAGCATTTTAGCTGACAGGCTCTGCGTGCACTGTGGACTGCACTGTTCAGTGACAAGAGCAGTGAACAAGGACAAGATGAAATACCGAGATGGACCTTGTGAAAGCACCAGCCGCTGCCACCAGTCTTAGAGTTGTGCAGGTGCGGGACCAGCACACAGGTGAGCGTGATCCCTGCTGGTCCTGGTCACCAGGATGCCTTCTTGAGTGCCAGGACAGGTCTTTGAAAGGACATGAAGTTCCTTTCAAGGTGAAGCGGCTGATGATCTGACGCTAAGCATTACTGTCTGTGACTTTGCACTACTCATCTCATACTCTCTGCACAATTTCCTTTTGCTTGTTGCAGGAAAGAAATACTAAATAAACTCTGTAGCTTTCCCCTGCAAGCATTTCAGAGCCCAACACATCCCCACCTTATTAACAACTCTGCAGGAATATGCCCTGAAGCTGGGGTTGCTCGGCCTAGAAATACATCCACCTTAGCGTCCGAGAGCCCCTCCTGGGGCAGCGAGCAGTGACACTTCCTGGTAGCCATCTGACAGCTGCAAAGGCAGGGCACAGGTTCTGCTGCTCGCTGTGGTGCTGCTGGGACTACCCAGCCTGGCAGGAAATGTCTCTGTTCAGAGCCGCACTGCCTCATCGGCAGCAGGCAAAGCAGGGAGCAGGGCAGACTCTGGCTGGTTTTGGCAGATGGACCCCAAGTCCAGCCCTGCTGCACGGTGCAGAGGGATGAGCTCCACAGGCCACCACATCAGGATTTATGTGCTGCAGCCCCAGGCTGTCATAGCTCTGTCAGAGGGGAAAACCATGCCTTCGCTGGGCTGCCCACAGCGGGGTCACTCTGCTCCTGCTGCTCCAGGCAAAGGCAGGGGCTGGGCTCCTTGAGAGGCTCCAAGCATTGTTTCCTCTTCCTCACAGGAGGAAAGTCCATGGCAGGGCTCCTCACCTCGCTTTGCAGCATCCAAGCAAAGCTGGGGTTGTTCTTACCACCCAGGGGTGGGACAGGACCCAGATGAGGGCAGTCCCCTTCCCCACAGCCCCAAAGGCAATGGCAGCGCTAGCCTGACTCATGCCATCGCAACGCACCTCATCCCTGCTTGCTGGGCATGGGGAGCGAGCACACGTCTTCCCAGCGCGCCCGGATAGGGAGGACAAGGATGGCTCTGAAGCCCCTGGAGCTGTCCAAGATGCCACGGCTCAGAGATCCAGGGGGGATGCGCAGCCAGCCCATGTTCCAAGACACCCAGACACAGAAGGAGCCCGTGGTGCTCGGGGAGGGAGGCCAGCACCCTGGGAGAGCAAGCAGAAGGGACAGGAGCCTCTTACCTCAGGGCCACAGAGCACCTGGTCCAGGACACCCCAGCCCACTAGGTCCCTGCTGCGAGCTGAGCCACCGGCAGGGCCGAGCCGTCAGCATGCTCCTGCCTGGGAAGAGGCTTGGACAGGAAGGACGGTGCAGCGCTTGCTCACAGGTGAGTGACTCACTTCCCTCTTGGCACTTGCGACAGGGCTCAGACATGCCCCAGCTGCACCCTGGAGCTTGACACTGACTCCTGTGGCCCTTCCTCAAGCAGGCAGCGGTAGGGAAACAGCGGTGGAGGCTCTGTTCTGGCCAGGGGCTTGTCATGCTCCCATGTCATCTGGTGCCTTGCAGGCCTGAGACGGGGTAGCTCTGCCCTGCAGCAGCTCCAGGGCAGGGACACTCCCCGGCCAGGCCAGGGTCGCAGAGGTGGTCTCAGCTTGGCAAGGGGGGCCAGCGCCCTCGGCAGATCCATCCTCTGTGCTTCTCATTTCCTTCCAGATATTGGGACCAGGAGCCAACACAGTGGCGAGTGCTGGTTCAAATTCTCCCCTTGGAGGTGGAGACTTGCTGCAGCAGGGCAAAGCATCAGGATGAGACCGCTTTGCTGTGTGAGTCCCCATATGGGGAAACATTAGCCAGAAAATATTCCAGGCTGTGGCAGCTAGTTTCCTTGCCCTCTGTGCAGCATTATAAACCCATCCTGGTTCTTGTGCTCCTTCAGCTTCAGAAGAAAGGGTGGAAGACATATGGGGGACCCACTCCCTCTTGCTGCCACAGTCCCAGGGCAGCAGCTCTGGCATTGCTCTGCTCAGGTTTCACATGGGATTTCCCCAGACATGTACTGTGGCACTGGCATCACTTAGGTCATGGGCATAACATCCACCTGAGTCACTTGTGTTATAACAAGTAATCACATGTGTTTCTGTCTGCTCCTTTTATTCACCGTGAGTTGTTTGACAAGGAAATGTTGTTGGGTTTTCCTTGCTGTTAAGAACGGGCACTGATTTCTGCAAGGAAGGAGGCGTGATGTTTCCGAGACAGCCCTGAAGGGCCAGACAATCAATCACAACTGTTTGGTGCACAAAAGCATGTTGAAAGCACATCAGAGCAGGCACACAACCTGCACCGCTATCAGAAGGAACTGGCTGTTTGCATGTCCTGTAGTCCACCCATCTAAGCCTGCCAGACACCCAAGTGCAGCACGCAGAGCTGCAGCAAATACCCCAATTTCCCAACCAAACAGCAAAGCTGCACCAGTTTAACTACGGCCTTCCTCAACAAAGAAGGTTGCCAGTGTACTCTTGTGAATAAGGAAAGCTAGGCTATGCTAGGAGCAGTGGGGCCAGCAGAATGACAGTTAATATCCCCTCTGCTTGGTACTGGTGATGCTGCAGAGAACTGCCACCACGGCCTGAGCCCTGGGTCACGTCCTACGGAGGGAGCCAGGCTGGGATAGCCAGGAGGCTGAGGGACGATCTGATCCCTACCTGCTGCTGCTGGAAGGGAAATTGCAAAGAGGATGGAAGCAAACTCTTCTCAGTAGTGGCATATGGTGTGACAAGGGGCAACAGCCACAAACTGGGGTGCATGACAGTCAGGATGGACATTGGTGAAATGTTTTCGCTAGAAGGGCTGTGCATTCCTGGGACAGGAACCCAGAGAGGCCAGGGGTCTCATCCTTACCACTTGGCTAGATAAAGCCACAGCTGACCTCACCTAGCATTAATGACAGCCCCACTTCAAACACAAGGTTGATCTAAAGACCGACAGAGGTCCTTCCCCAAAACATTTCAGTTCTGTGATTTGAACTGCAATAATTGTACTGGCATGCGTGCCAGTGTTATTTTCCTTTACAGGTGCTCCCCATGTCATCAAAATGCACTCCTGCAAACCCCATTCCACCCAGAAAAACTGTTACAGAAGTGCCCAGACAGGGCCTGCTAGCATTTGAAAAGGAAGCAATTCGACCAGACCCAAGAAAATGGATGACACATAAATCCCATCGATCATTTTCAGGCTACATCCTTGTTTGCTTCAATGAGAATCCAGTAGTGGCTGTGAAGCAGGGGACTTTGCACCTTAATGTTAATATTAAGGCTACGTCTGGACTTCCCTGCTGCTGCAGGACAACCGAATATGCCAGAAAGGGAATATGAATGAAGCAGGCGGCCAGGGAGGCCAATAATGCAGGAGAGTCCATTTCAATAGCACTGAATAGGCTGAGGCAGAGATCTGCTGCAAAGGAAGGACCTAATTGCCCCAAACTACGTGTCCATTCTTGCCCTGGGAGTCCAAAGCCCTCTGGCTGGTGTGACAGGGGGGCTTCCTAGTAGGAAGGCTGCCAAACCTCACTAACGAGTCAGGCAGCAAAACTACGTCCTAGATCTACCTAAAGTGTGCATGGTGCTCACTGCGGCACTGAGATCAGAGTGGGAAAGACAGGACCCCAGCCTGAGGAGCAGCACTCCCAAACATCTGCCCATTTTGTGCACAACACAAAGCCAGGGCTGTGAGAGCTTCACCTTTCAAGGAGGAGTTAGCCCTGGAGCTGAAGGCAGGGGAGCCCCCAGCAGCAGGAGGTGCACTGCCAGCAGTAGTTCTGGAAAACAAAAACAAGGAGGTTTTGAACACAGCTGGCGCAGCCCCGCGCACTGTCGGGCCCAGGCACACTGTGCTGGTGCACAAGACAAGGGACGATGCCCCCATTCTGCTTGTGAATTGTAGGGCTCAGCTGCCCAAGCAGGGGAGGTCTCGCTCACACTGCAGCTTGCAAGAGGAAAAGGAAGTCAAGACAGCCCATTTGCTCTAGATAACACACTGCAATCACCCAACTCTTTCTGAGGGAAACTTCTTACATTAAGGCCAAGCTCTCACAGTTTCTCTCCAGTTTCAGTTGTTTTAAGAGGGCAGAGAAAGACTAGCAAAAGAAACTCTCATTTGGAAGAAGTGGAAAGCACAAGCCCTTGATCTCTCCCACTTGGGTCCCTCTATCCAACACTACATTGGCTGTAGTTAATCCCCCACAACTAGTTATACTCCAGAAATACAAATTGCATACAGCAAAAGAGTTGTTACTGCCCAAGGAAAAGGGGTGAACAGCTAATTTAGAACACATCACTGTGTTTGCCAAACTAAGATAAATGTTAAATAACACACTGGTTATGTCTTATCAAGAATAGATTTAATCTCTGGCTGATCAACCAGGCTTTCTATAGCTGCCATAACTTGGTCTGGCTTTTATTGAATAGTTTTTCTACCTGGTGTAATCTAGCTAATCTGGTGAACATCTGGCAAAATCTAGACCTAGGCCTGTCTACATGCTCAGGGGATTCTCCATTCTCATCCCCAGACTACACAGTAGCACCAGACAGGAATGCCCTGCACCCTGTCCCCTTTAATCCACAAGTGCGTAGGTTGCTGTTGCAGTTTCCCTTTTTTATCTTCAGACACAAGAAACCAAGTAACTCGCAAAGGTCCTTCCTCATCCCACTATTGCTGAACAGGAGATACACCCTTTCAAATTCCATATGAAGGGGAAGGCAACCTCCCTGCCTCAGAAAGGAACCAAGAGCTTCAGGAGCAATCTCTGGACTCCCAGAAAGTAGCAAGGAGCTGAGCCAGACTCTGGTAGACCCCTGTGTACATTCTGTGGGAACTGGACACAGAGGACAAGTTATTTCCACAGAAAACCAAGGCCAAGACCCTACTGAAAAGTGCTTCTGTAGCTATCTGGTACCTTTTCTCCTTCCAAAAGAAAAAAAAAATTACTTCTTATTCCCACCAATGTATTTTCTTGTCTTGTGTATCAAGGTCAAATATTTTAGCCTACGAGGACCAGAGCCAAAAAGAACTCCAAGGAGGAAGGAGGCCTAGAGATCTCTTCCTCTACAACATCTCTACCTCTTGAAATTAAACAATGTTTCATTCAATCCATCCCACTGCCTTGGCATGCATTGCAGAGGCCAGGCAACAGCCCACCCTGCACCTGCGGGTGTCCACGTTGTGCATCTACTTATCTCCACCCAGGCAATTCAAAACAGTTTGCTTTTACAAAGCCTGAATACAAGGATAAAAATTAACCTCCCAGGTTCCCTCCAGTGGAGCAGAGAAATATCTAGCAAAGGGCCAGGTATTTCGCTGCTGCTAAAGCCTGCCTGGCAGATGGGAAGCTTCACAGGACTTGGCTGAGTAGATAAGACAGGAGAAATGCTGCATATTCAGACAGAGAAGCATATCATAGGCAGGACAGGAAAAAAAGGAAACAGGAACAGCTAAATTGAGAATGAATTGAATTGAGAACAGCAGCATCGTTATAAGCTACATGTTTTGCTGCCCCAACCAAGTTATACCCAGTGGAAAAAAATGACTCTAACTGCAGAAGCCCGTAGGACTAGTACTTCAGTGGCTTTGGCCACAGGCTGCACTCCTCGAGATCCAGTGGTAAACCATCTCATAAACATACACATCTCTGAGAAGCAGAATCAGAAGCCTAACACAGGTCTTACAAACATTTCAAGCTCTCACAGGACTCATCCTGAGCTAACTGAAAAAAAAAGTAAAGAAAAGATCTGAAAAGTCAGTACCATCAGTCAGCCAAGCCATTACACCATCTGAAAGGAAACAGTACTAGAAAGACCAGTATTTCAATATTGAAAGGAAGGACTCTGGGACATGAGTGACTGGGACTGATCTCTAAGCTAGAAATACTTTGACAGGGGAACAAGAGGCAGACAAGTTAGAGGGACAGCATGTCCTCCGGGCAAGAGACTGCACTTAGAAATACTGTAATCATTTGAGCTACTGCCCAGCACTGCTCGCTTCTTACACCCAGGAAGCAGAAGAGATTGCATCTGAGACAGCACCGCAAAAATTAACTGACATTTTACCCAGAACAAATGTGACTAATTGTTGCCTTGACAAGGAAGTTGTGTCCTACCAACGCATTCCCAGTTAATGGAGGATCAGGCTCTGCGAACAAGAAGGAATTTCAGCACCTGAACAGAGCAATGCTGCACAGTTTGGCATCTCCCAGACCTGTCAGCCCACCTTAGTCTGCTGCTAGTTATTGTTTGGCTCTTGTATGCCATCCAGACATCACCAAGGTGTTACTTTTTAAGCTATGTTTTGCCCCTTGAGGTTCAGGCTCAAGCTACCTACCTAGCAGGACAAATAAGGTAAAGA
Source organism: Haliaeetus albicilla (assembly GCF_947461875.1). Classification (NCBI taxonomy): domain Eukaryota; kingdom Metazoa; phylum Chordata; class Aves; order Accipitriformes; family Accipitridae; genus Haliaeetus; species Haliaeetus albicilla. Next base: position 8,450,091 of record NC_091498.1, read on the forward strand.
AACTGTATTCCTGTGTTTACACAGAAAACAGGAACTGTATTCTACTGTTCTAAGAGGTAGTTAATGTATAAAACACCAAAATACCTTAGTTTTATTAGGGAAGGATGTTTCACTTCACATCCCGTCACACAGACCAGTGCATGAGAGGAAAAGAAGAAACAAAGGCGAGTGGAGAGCACCAGCCACCTTTCAGCAGATTCATCTAAGTCCTAGGCCATGTCACAAAGCACTACCTTCCTTCGGAGCTGCTTTTCCTGCAGAAATCTGTTTGGTAACACAACAACTTGATCAAGCTGCTCCTCCCTAGCGGGCAGAAATAGAAAGCAATTAATCAAAACTTAAACAGTTAAGACACCAGAAGATGGAGGCTTCTCTTCAAGGGCAGCAGAACCAATCTTTCTGAAGAGAGACCTCGCCAATGCCTGAGACACAAAGGATTGTGGTCATTTGAAGATGAGGGCACATAAGACAGCAAGTCCAAGTGAAAGGAGCTGGCTAAGGGCAGTGAGGAGGAAGAAAAGCAGTATCTTCATGGAGACAGCTACCCACGGGACCCAAGTATGGGGACGGCCATCAGGACAGATGGGAAGAGTTTGTGGAAAGGTCTCCAGAGGAGTCTGCCAGGCACATGTGGATCCATAGTATATTCCATTTTGAATGCCTTTAAACAGTTGAGAATTTCTTAAAAACTTAAAATATACACACAAAGTAGGATTTAAAAATCAAAACTCATGAGTCTGAGCTCATCCCATAGCTCTAAGGAGTTACACTCTTTACAGGTGCCCAAGTCCTGCCAAACCCATCCATGTTCTCCAAAGGCGCAGCAACAAGCTCAGTTTTCAGCACGGACTCTGGCACAGCTGCATACAGCCAGGCAGCATCCAGGGAAGAGATACGCTCTCCCTGTCCTCCTGGGTGCCATGCTGCAGGACTGTCACTTCAAAATTCAAGCCAGAACAGACTTTGGGCTGATAGCAGACCCTTACCAGGGAAAGTGTTCATGCTGAAGAGCAGCACCATTTCAGCGGCCAGCACTCAACTCAATTGCAACTCAACCCTTGCAATTGTATCTTTGAATAATTCCAAGAAAAAAAACCCGGTAACTTGGGTAAAAATTTATTTTACATACAGACCATTGCAACTTAACTATTAATCAAGAGAAGTTATTTTTCCTTTACAGGAAGTGACCAGCTGGTCTGAGATTAACAGAAGTCTAAGCCTGAGAGCTGGGATTTTAGTTTGGAAATCAGATCTTGGGGGAAGGGTCCTTCCAAGCACCACTCAGTTCAGGGAGGAGCTGCAGGACTTTAGCTGCAAGTCAGCTGCACTGCACAGTGCTGGAAGCAGATTCCCAGAGTCAGTTCGGACCTTTCCAAAGCTGAACTTTCTGAGCAAGATGATGCCTGGAAAGGTACGGACGCATTTCCAATATTTTGTTCAGCTCTCAAACTAGAAATGGAAGTGGTGAAACAACACAATCTCTGTGAAGTACAAAACATCGAGATAACAGGGGAGCAGACAAACAGGACAGCAATAATGGCGGGGACCCTCCTAAGCCAAGTGTTCTACATGTAGCGGGTTCCTGGCCGAGTTCATACTATGGCCCTAGTTCAAATGGACAGAGTACAAAAAATACTTTGACCAATAATTAATTGTACTGGAAACAAACAGTCTACTAAAAAGCAATTCTTACTCTAGGTGCCAATGAGTCCTTAAAAGCAGGGAGGGGACTGAGGAGCTGCACTTGGGCAGTGCTGCCAGGATCATTCACGCTGCTCCATTTTTACTTTGGGAGGTCTCAGGAAGGTCCTGTTTTTCTTTTCTTTCTTCCCCTTTGTATTTGCCTGGAAATTTCTCCAGCTGTCCACACGACCATCCCGGCTTTCCTGGGAACAACAGAGAGGCAATGGAGAGTTAAGATGTGCAAGAGCCAGAGAACAGGCAGTACATACCAGTTTCAAGAGATCCAATAGCAATTTCCCCCTTATCCAGCACATAGCACCCTGGCAGCCAAGACATACAGACACTGTGAAGAGCCAGAGCAACAGACACAGTACAGTGGAACTACAAGTAAGCTTACAAACACCAGCATAAGCACATCCAGCTTGGGATGTGCAGCCCTGACTAGAGTCTACTGAATCCTCTGATGTGCAAAGAAAACAAGAAACCTCATCCCCAATGGATGTTCGTAATCTGTCAGCCCAGAACATGCCATTTCCTTACTCTGTCTCACATCCTTGAGACAGCTCTCCTTGTGCTGCAGATAAGAGAAGGGAAATGTACTGCTGTCTTCTCTCATGCTCCTTGCCCCAAGCTTCATCACAAAGACACAATGAGAAAAGACCTCTGGTACACTCTTTTCTCCCCTCCCTGGCTTACCTGCAGAGCAGCAGAATCCCCTGCTGAAAAAGAAAAAAAAAAAAAAAAAAGACTCCCCACAAAGCCAGCCTATGATCACTACAGGCTGAAGGTTTCACACAGTATGACAGGACAAGTCCAGGGATGATCCACTTCACAGCATGGGATCCATACCCTCAAGGCCCATGTGACTATAGCTATGCCTGCAATAGTGGTGCTGCACACAGGCTCTGGCTACAACAGCTGTCTGCTTCACTCCCCTCCTTCCCCATGGCAGGATGGGGGAAAGCCAAGCACTAGCAGTGATCTGGATGATGGGGCAGAGTGCACCCTCAGCAACTTTGCAGATGACACAAAACTGGGACGAGAGGCTGATACACCAGAGGGTCGTGTCGCCATCCAGAGGGACCTTGGCAGGCTGGAGAAATGAGCTAACAAGGAGACATGCAAAGTCCTGCCCCCAGGAAGGAACAGCCCCCAGCACCCGGACATGTTGGGGGCCACCCAGCTGGAAAGTAGCTTGGTAGAAAAGAACCTGGGGGTTCTGGTGGACACCATTTGAACATGAGGCAGCAACATGCCCTTGCCTTGCTGCAAAGACAGCAAATAGTGTCCTGGGCTGCATTAGGCAAAGCATTGCCAGCAGGTCGAGAGAGATGATCCTCCCCCTCTGCTCAGCACTGGTGAGGCCACAATTGGAATGCTGTGTCCAGTGCTGGGCTCCCCAGTACAAGAGAGACATGGACATACTGGAGAGAGTCCAACAAAGGGCCACAAGGATGATTAAAGGAGTAGAGCATCTCTCATAGGAGAAAAGGCTGAGAGAGCTGGGACTGTTCAGCCTCAAGAAGACAGGGAGGGTCTCATCAATGTGTAACAAGTATCTGAAGGATGGTGGAAAGAAGACTGAGGCAGACTCTTCTGGGTGATGTCCAGTGCCAGGACTAGAGGCCATGGGCATAAACTCAAACACAGGAGGCTCCATCTGAACATCTGGAAACATGTTTTTATTGAGGGTGACTGAGCACTGGAACAGGTTGCCCAGAGAGCTCGTGGAGTCTCCATCATTGAGGATATTCAAAAGCCACTTAGACATCGTGCTGGGCAACTGGCTCTAGGTGGCTCTGCTTGGGCAGAGGTGTTGGACCAGATGGACCCCAGAGGTCCCTTCCAACCTCAACCATTCTGTGGTCACACTTTTGCTACGGATAATGTTGTATGGCAACTTCTGTTCTAACCTTCTTGTTTCTTACAGCTTGTTCATGGAAGCTACTCTTGAAATTACTAAGAAAGGGAATTTTGAGGGCAGGGTGGGAGAAAGTCGATGTTCCAACCTGCTCCTTCTACATCAAGATGTAATTCATCTCTGAAAGCAGCCTATGAATAGCTCCTAGAAACAGCAGGCAACCACTTGCATGACACAGGTACTCCTATAAGGATTCAAAAATACTGCAGAACATACATGAGGGACAAAACCTACAGGTCTTTATGGTAAAGAGACAGGATCAGAACTAGGATGCAGTATGCAGACAAGGATTGGAATCACCAGGAGCAGGAAAGCCGAGAAGAGCAATGCAGAGGTACAACACAAGCATCTTTAAAAGTTGGGATTTTTATGTTGGCTTTATTTGTTGGGTGGGTTTTTTTGTTGAAACTGAGACAGAACCACAACTGCAGAATATCAACTTAAGTTTTTTTTCCCTTATGGTTTAAATATCATTTGAAGCAGCAACACACATACTCCTTTTGGATGTATTTTAAAGGCAGCCACTGAATTAGTACACATACAGGAGCAGCCAAGAATTCATGTCTTATTTTGTCTCCAGTCACCCTCTTTCAGTGATGGTCACTAGCAGAAGTAAGCTTCTTATTCTTGTGCACTCCAGTGACTCATTTTGGACATTAACACCCAACTTTGATACTCTCTTTTCACATGGATTAAATGGTCACCAGCAAGGCTGGAGAAGATACCTGTAAGTGCAGAGGTTCAGTTGTCCAGGAGTGGTTGAGGACATGCAGGTACTCAGAGCTGCAATACCAATAGTTCTGCAGCTCCCTTGTTTGGTCTATCATTATTTGCTTGTAATGCTTGCTGACATTTCCTCAGCTGCTATGCTTTACTGCATCCCTACAGCAATGACACCCAACTTCTGTGGCCATTCTGGCATGAGAACACAGAACTTCTGCCAGCAGCAAGGCCAGTGACATACTCATTTATCTCTCTGGCATTACATGACAAAACCCATAGCATACTCAACGTAACAGCATTACACAAGTTTTCCAGAATATCCAGCTTCCTATATCCATGTTATATAGCACATGAACGCAAACTCTTCCCAGCTGAGTATCCAGTAACATCCTAGTTGCCCACTTTCCACAGGAAGCCAGTCCAGCTCATACCCTTCTCTCCCAGACACCCTCTTTTTTAAAGTCCTCTTGAACATAGACTGGGATTCGGCTTTGGATTAAATGAACAATCTAGCTCATCTTTTTATGAGGCCCTGCACACCGTTACTGACTTCTTTCCTGCCCATCACCCCCGGCACATCACAAGACTTCACCTCTGGTGTGTAATGAGGGAAGAGTTACAGGCTTGATCAAGTATTTTTGCAGGCTGTAGGTATGACCCATAGAATAGCAGCACAACCACCACAAAGCTACTTCGATACGCCTAAACCCTGAATACAGGGTGGAAGGGTCAAAGGGAAGTGACTGTCATTCAGGTCTCTGATACTCACAGGAGATACAGATTCCATAAGTCTTAGCAACCAGACTGAAAAGTACCAACAACAGTCCACACTAGTGGTTGAACAGCTGCCAATTAAGTTTTACTGGTCACCAGTGACCTGGGCTAAGCAGCAATTCAAATTTCTGACTAGGGACAGGAATGAACTGCTGACAGAGCTGAAAAATACTACACCTTAATTTACCAGACCCGTTTCTGGAAAGAGACACCAAAGCCCCATTGGTGGGCTTTTCTCCCCACACAAGGGCAAAACCCAGGCTTGTGCAGGATCTTTACTAAGCATCTACTTAAATTATCTTATAGTACCTGCAAACAAAAAGTCCCTCTTTAGGGGCATTCCCTGCAGCATGGCCAAGAATTGCCAAGGCCCATCCTGTAAGTTAAGTTGCTGATTACCTCAAAGTTCTTCTGCCATTCTCGCTCTCGTTTAGCTTTCTCTTGTGCCTCAATTTCTTCTTCCCTCTGCCGCTTCCTGGAAGGGAAGCCAGAAAGAAGTTATGAACCCAAAAGTGTCTACTTCAAAGAAACACAGTAATACTTTCAAAACATCTTGGAAAGCTCTTCTGGTTTCTTGACAGATTGAAGTGCTTATCAGAAGAGATAAATACACGCACCTAAGAGAGCACAACAAATAAAAATTTATTTCAAATCTGGAAGAGCAGCGAGCAGAGAAGATGGGTTTGGCACCACTGACAGCATGTCAGTGACATGGCACCACTGACAGTGAGTCAGCTTCTCTTGCTCGGCAAAACAAGTTGGACTCCTTTATAAGTCTAGTGGTAAGTCTCTACACCTATTGAGAGTACACATTTTGAGAAGTTAATATAACACTTTAGCGTGCAAGGTAAGAATGAAATGCCCCCCCCCCCCCCCCCCCCCCCAATTTTCATCTGTAATTAAAAGTAGTGTCCTGCAATCACCACCCAGACTGCCTTCACTGACCAGTACTGAAACACCACTCTATGAAGTACCCCCACAGTGAGCGCTCAGGCAACATGTGATCAAAACACCTAAGAGAGTTCAGGATCACACACGCCATAGGGTATTTCTGGCACTTAATTAAAATTAAAAATCAATTCTTTGTGTGCTAACGACATGCAGAAACAAGTCACTATTTCACTGTTTTGGCTGGCCTCCATGTATACACATAAAAGTATATAAGCACACCAAATATATCAATGCCTTAAACACAGGAGGGCAAGTTTCCTGTTTGCATTTCTCAAGCGCAGAGCTCTACAACCCACAGGTTGCCCAGAGAAGTGGTGGAATCTACACCACTGGAAATCAGCTTGACAGGACCCTTGTTAATCTAATCCAAGGCCCTGCTTTCAGCAGGAGGTTGGACCAGATGATCTCCAGAGGTCTGTTCCAACTTAGACTTTTCTAAGAGTCTATGATTCCTTATCTTCTCCGAGGAAGCATGAGGGGGGAAGAAGAGCCTGAACTGCACAAGCAGAATGCTGCTCATACCTTTCATGCATTTCTTTTGCTTCTCTCTCTTTCCTCTTAATTTCCAGTTCAGCAAAGAGCTTCATCGTCTGTTTGTATACAGCTTGTTTGAACTGTGAAACACAAATCTAGTCTTAAAATAATGCCCATTAACACAGTTAGAGAAGTCTGTTTTATGTAAGAATGTAAGAAGCATAAAAAGAATGCAAAGCATATGTATGTCCATATAACTCCGTATCCTGCCTTGACAGTAGTCAGTAGCAGCGGCATACAAAAAGGTATAAAACACTGCTGATTAAATTCTGGCCCTGACACCAGGAAACAACTACTTATTAGCCTCATATTAGTCTAATTTTCATTTGTATCCACGAAGCTATGCCTAAACAGAATTGTTCATTTCAAGCTCTCTTATTCTTCTGTAAAGTCTTGCAATGTTACATTTGACAAAAAAAAGCAAAATGGGCACTGTTTAGATAGTAAGTTCCCACCAGATCTTCTTGATGTCTTTTAAAAGTCTAGCGATTGCTTTCCAGGAAATATCAGTATACTTAAAACAAACTAACTTCATTACTAAAGAACAGCAAAGAGTTCTGAAAATCAATGGAAAATAAGATGGTTATGGGGTTACTGTGGTGATATCAAGAGGAAAAAATGACTTTGTAAGAAAAAAAAAAGGTGATGACTAATGATGTCAGTGTTTGATAATCATCTACCATTCTGTTAAAGCCTCTAATATCACTTGACTTTTTCAGACTAGAAACCAGGCAAGAAGAACTAAGTTATGTCATACCTTTTTTAGTAAAAGTGATTTGTTGCAGAACAGCACATCTACCCTCAAGTGCTATACGGAAGAAACACCTGAAACAGCTCTTACTACAAAACGTCACTAACGCATTTTAGACATGCTGCAGTGGGTTCTATATGTTCCTCTGCTGGCAGCAAGAACACCACAGTTCCAGCATTCAGAATACAACAATAAATTAAATTCAAAAAAGACTGCATGATGTGCAAGCAATGAAGACTTGCTCCAAGAAAAGAATTGGGTATTTTGACCTATATAACCTCATGATATATTTACTCTTTACACTACAGTTAAACTATTTTCTAAAATATACGGGTATTACCCAACACACGGTACTCTACAGTGGCTTGTCAGAATTTGTTCTTCTGTAAGTGCAAGGATTTACAACACTAACAAGTCTAATAAATACTTCTGTACTGGTTTTGACTCTTAATTCCTCGAAACATGTTTTGTACTCCCCAGTTTCTCTGAACAGTATATGACTTACAACTTCAGGATCATCCTCTTCTACAGTGGGAGGTTTTCCATCCTTCTTCAACTGCTTCTTTTTTTCTTTCACCTAAAGATTAAGAAAAAAAATGAGAGCCTAAAAAGCTTTATAGGGCTTACATAATTGTATCCAAGTAGTTCTGCATTCCTACTCCACTGTGTGGGAAGAACTCTGGATGACAGTAAGTTCTTGATTTGGATTGATGTTTTATTTTAGACCAAAACCTCCTCGTCCTAGGTCCAGATAAACACATACAAGATCACTGTTACATGAACTGTAGTAATTAAAAATACTATGTTAGATACTATTCACTCAACACAATCCTTTTGTTGGTTTTTTTGTTTGTTTGTTTTTAAGATACATTCATATCCAACACACACCATCCAAACCAGCAGGAAGTTTATTTTGCTTTGTAACATTCAAAAGACTAACAACAACAAGCAGAACATGAAGTGTTCCTTGGTTCAGAGTATCTGAGCTCTCCCATATCATCTGCTTTCTCAAGCTTGTGTTTTAGTCCATCCACATCACTCAACTAACTTCTTGGCCAATGCAATCCAAGCTCCTTTTCTTATCTTATAGGTCATTTTCCCCCCAACTTCCCAGTCTCCTGCTGTCATCACCTATTTTCTTCCACCTACATACATTTGAACTGCATCATTCATTCACAGACTTGAAAAAAAAATATTTAGGTCAGATCATGTGGTCTGACCTAATTATTTCAAGTACTGAATTTCACTGAATTATCTTGCACTGAGCTCAACAGCAGTCTTGGACAAAGCACATTTGTTCATGCCGTGAAGAGCTCAGAGTCCACTTGCACAGCTTCATTATGAGGTTTGCTCAGCTCACCTTTTAATGACCTGAACATGCAGTGGGTGTACCAAAAAGCAAATTATGAATGACTGATTATCACTCACCTCCACCCCAGACGTTCCTACAGAATACTTACAGTGTGTTCCACATATTCTTTTCCTGCCTGTATCACATCCAAGGCCCTCTTCTTTTGCTCCTGATCTAGCAGCAACTTGTACGCTTTATCTACAGCTAACAAAAAGCATCAACATTAATAGCAACAATAGTCACATTCCCAAGGGATCACAAGATTGCTACTTGTTGACCATACAAATTTCACTTCCTTGAACTGAAGGGGCTTTGTTTGGTTGGGTTTTGTTTGTTTGTTTTTAAATACATCTAGCTAAGCGATATCACGATTAGTCAAATGAGATTTGGGGTACAATAATGGCAGAAACTGTCAGACACCTTTTGGAGTTAGCAGGGTGAAAGTACCAATCCTAACAAGTGATTTAGTTATAGGGCATGACATAAGTTTAAGGTGCATAATGCCTCACCATAATGCAAAACATACACCTAAAACCATCACATTACTTCTGTCGTGTGGTCTTTGAATAAAATCTAATGCACAGATTAAACAGTTTTTCTTGAACAATCTCAAAGCCCAACGGACATGTTTGTCCCTGTTGTGAACTGACAATGCAGTTACTGCCACCTAGTGAAATTTTCTGCTGACATGCCACCCCACACACCTCCCTCATCTAAAGCGCCTCTACAGCAATTCCTTCTGTCATCACTGGGGCCTCTGCCCCTAATAAACATTTAAACCAGCTACAGAAAAATGGCAGTCCAACTACTATCAGCCCAGAAAAAGGGTGAGAGCATTACCTTCAAACGCCTTCTGGGCTCTATCTGCATCATCTTGATTTTTGTCTGGGTGCACCAATATTGACAACTGCAAGAGAAAGGATCTTGCTATCAAGATCATTGCCAAATATGAAGAATATTTCAGAGATTTTTGTGACAGGAGGGAAATAGTCTCAGAGAGAAGGAATCACAGGGGATCACATTCCTTTGTATATAGACAAATCAGCTGACAACATGTAGAAGTATGCATCCGTAAAACTTATAAATCAAATACAATCCCTGTAATAAACAGACTGTCTGAGAAAAGCTGAGCTTAGGATGTGCAGAACAATATAAACACCCTTCAGCTGCAGTGCCTGGAGCTGCTATGAACCCCTTGGTCACCCAAGTTTTGTATCCTTGGTCTTAAGAAGAAACAAACCTACAAAGATCACCCTCAACCAAAGTTTACCTTTTACTCAACAACGTCTCCCAAGAAGTTCTCCAGTATCCATAAGACTGTTCAAGTATCAAACTATTTAAAAAAGTGGGTAAGTTTTTCCTTAGGCTCCTTTACTGAGAGTTAAGAAAACACCTTCCTGTACTCTCTACCCAGGAGAGACAGGACATTGATCACTACCATCCTTAGGGCAACCTTAAATGGGCTGGAAAGCATATGCCCTCCACCCTCCTCTTCTAAAGAAAGAGAAAGTTCTTTCAAACTTTCCCCATATGGCATTTTTTCTTTCAGACCTCTTATTTTTGGTGTTGCTGTATGGACTTTCTAGTTTATCTGCATCTTTCCTAGTGTAACGTTCAGAACCAGTCACAGTGCGGCAACTGAAATTGCATCAGTGCCAAAGAATGCCAAATAATTACTTCCTGAACTCTACAGATGGCACTTTCTAGTTCACGGGAAAAAGGTTTGCCTCCAGTCCTGAACAGCAGCGTGCTCCTGATTTACTCTGTGATTTGATACAGCCAATGCCTTTTTCCTTCTGTTGGCTGTTCCACATTCTGTATTTAGGTGTTTGATACACAATTCCATGCACGTTTTTCATTTCATCCCATTGATTTCAAAACACTTCCCTGTAGTATTCTACCAGCCTAAAGCTAAGACAGCCCCAGTTTATTGATTCGCAGAACTGAGAAGTCAGCAACAGACTAAAAGGTTATCCTCCCACTTCCCACATATAGAAGCAGCCCATATCCCATCACCAACTTGGCAGGCATGTTACTCTGACAGCCAGCACAGCTTCCTGTCTGAAGACAGTTCTTGATGTTTACACCACTAATTCAGGTAAGAGGCTACAGCTCTCCAAATACTGTGTTTCTTTGCTGCATGCACTGATTAAACTCAAATTTCTCCTGCAGATCTGTCAGCAGAGTAAGTCTGGGGTAATGTTTTCTGTGTTGCATGGGGCAATGCAGACAGGTCTGTGAGCAGACTTGCTGCTGTTCCAGGTAACCCAGCCACCAAAAATGACCACTGAAATTCTTAAAGAAACCTCACAGAAAATACATTTCTGGATCCAAGTCCATACATTTGAGAAAAACACCTTTTCTCAGTTCTTAATTTCTGATGAATTTTGACCTTCTCTTTGAACTAAAGTTCAATAAGCTGATTATACAAGGACGTATCAGTTTGCAATAGCCCCATCACACACTTTACAGGAAAAGAAGCATACCACGCATGGACCAGGGACATTCTGCAGCTCTCCTCTTGTTAACACAAAGATTGTTCTAGGCATTTCTTCCCAAAATGGCTACTCCTCTACCCAGATACAGCTTTACCACCATTTTTCTTGTTCCCAAGCACAGATGCACAATCTCTACAGAGCTTCTAGTTTCCTTCCAGAGGCTTCAAGTGCAAAAAGCCAAATACCTGCCGGAATCTTTTCTTTATCTCTTCATCTGTGGCTTCAGGATCCATCTGCAGTACCTAAAAGAGACCATGAGAGCAGAGCAAATTCAATGATACTCCCCATATTTCAGGTTCCTAGCAGCAAGCTCTAAACACTTGGTTCACTGGCATACAGACACAATGCCAGAAAGCTCCCCCCATCAGGGAGCTGCTTCAGGACATGAATTTTCACCTAGTAAAACAGAAACATTTTAAGAGACACCATGTTTAGGACATTCTACTTTTAGCAATGCTAGATTCCTCCAACTATGCCAGTGTCCTTTCCACACTCAAGTCTCATGTAGACAGCTGCCATCCCTAAATAGCCACAATAAGTCTAAATCTTCAACCAGTCCTATAGCGATGGTTAGTCTGGCAGACGAGGAAGCATATGGTGGCTTTGGGACACTGTCGGATCATTCATAACTGAGAACTCTGGGCAGGAAACACACTACTTCATAAGAATTTATTCATTTTATCATTTTAAAAGAAGACAGGGGAGTTTTACTCTTTGGTTTCCATGAACGAGCCCACTTGTCTACTGATCTGTAGGGATGTGGCAGCATTTAGAAGCTCTTTTGTGAATTAATTTACTGAACAGAAGCCCTAAGCAACAAGTGAGCCTAGGCAACGCAGATGCACATGGTCTGACACTAAGAATCTGTAAATTAAAAAAAACTCTCTCAGCAGGAAAGCTAAATGGCTTTCGCAATGTACTCTCCAAGTCAAGTACTAAGACCTACACAGAACTGAACATTGTCAAGGTGAATCTGCCAACTGATCTGGCTGACCAGCCCTGAATTGGGACTACAAAAAGCAACTGAGGCTTTAAAAAGGCAAATAAAGATGATATCAGGAAGGAATACACATGGGGAAAGCCAGCCCCAGATGAACACCAGATTGTTTTATTTACTGTCTTCCTCAGGCTTTCATACTTGTTGAGACTTTATAACTGACAGCAACTGGAATCAAACTATGTAATGTGCAAGGGAATTACCTGTCTTCCAGTGACTCCTCAAAAGATTGCTCGCTACTGTGAGCAGTGAGAGTCCTCTCATTCTATGCACTATGCAATTTCAGTGGGATGAATATCCAAAATAGAAGACACAACTAGAAACGCCAAGTCAAGAGTGCTCAGAACAGAAACTGACAAGCATGGTACCAGTAGCTGTTACATTCTCATTAATCTGCCAAATCTTCCAGTGCTGTTGCACAGGGGAAATGTGACAAAAGCATGTAGTTTGCACCTGCCATAAAACAGTGAAAAAGAGAGCGAGCACATATACACCATCCTTCTGTCCTCTGTAAGCCTTCTGCACAGTAATCTACATCTAGAGAATTTTTTTCTTTCTTTATGTCCAGTCCTTTTACTGAAATAAATACCCTGTAAATCTGGAAATTGGTATACCAAGTACGAAGGGAGGATAAAATGTTGAAACTAACCTCAAAAGGGTTCAAGTTGAAATATGAAGATCCAGGTCGGGTCAGCCTGTCAATTTGGTTTTTTGATGTTAAAACAGAGTCTCGTTTTTCAATTTGCTTTACCTGAAGAATAAGAGAGACCTATATTAACTGACAATCAAAACATGCTTACTTGTTTTCCCATGTGATTACTACACCAGCCATCATCATCCTGTACTACAATTCACAATACCTCTTGCTCATCCTAAGCCTGTAGTTACTTTACTGAAGCACTAGCAGAGAACATTTTTTAGCCTTTTCTACAGCACGACAGTATTTTTAGCATTACATTTTAACTATAAAAAACTCTATAAAGCACTTCTGCCTGTCTCTCCTATGTCTGGCCCAACAGCCACGGCTTTTCCACTGCCTTTGCTCCTACACCAGCACCATCATTGTGATTCCTTGGAAACCTACTGCAACATTTCTTTTAACACACTGTTGGTAGGATAGCCCATTGAACACATTAAGTGATCCTGGTGCAAGTATAGAAGTCCATTTCATTCTGGCCATACAGTATTCAGTTCAGTTTACTTTTTGCTCTTTACAGTATTAAGCTAAACCAAACCACGTATTTACATTTAACGTTCACCTTTATTTAAAGAAATAAGCATCCACCAGACTGGCACTACCTTTCTGCGGGCAGGCTCAGGTAAACACGTCCAAGCTGTGCACAACGTAACGGAGACTAGCACAGGCTGAGAGAAAAGGGCCCCACGCACCTTCCCAAATGACAGCTTGTCCACAAAAAGACCACGCAGGGGAGCACAGCGGAGGGTTACACTCAGAAGGTGCGGAGCACACAACTCTCACCGCGTTTATCCGAGGGAGCGAGATAGGGCTTAACGCTTGGCTCCTTCCCACAGCCACAACAGGGGCTTTTCCGAGGGCGGGAGACGCCGCACGGCCGGCGGCAGCGAGCCGGGGTAACGCCCGGCCCTCCCCGGGCCGAGCACGAACCCGCCGGCACCCGCCGCTCACCCACCCCGGCCATTCGCTCGCCTCCTGCCCAGCACCGCCAGCGGCTTCGCCCGCCCCGCCCTCCCTCCCGCCAGCGGCCCGGGGCAGCCCCAGGGCCCGCCAGGGCCAGCTTCGGGGCCCGGCGGGCTCCCCTCAGGGCGGCCGGGCTGGGCCAGGCGCCGCGCGGCCCGCCAGGCCCCGGCGCCGGGAGGGGAGGCCGCCGCCCGCCAGCCGCGGGCGAGCAGGGCCCGGGGGAGCGAGGCGGGGCCGCCCGCCGCCTCGGCGGCGCTGAGGCGCCGGTACCTCGTTGTAGAAGGTGAGGAACGCCTCCTCGGCGGCGCCCCCCGCCCCGGGCTCCCCCGCCGCCGCCATCGCCAGCACCACGTGACGCCGCGCGCGCGCGCACGTGAGCACGGCGCTGAGGCCGGCGGGGCGGGCGGCGCCCTCGGCACGTGACCGCCGCGCGCGCCATAGCAACAGGCTCCGCCCCCCCGTACCTCCCCTCCTCTCCCGCCACCGGTCGTCTACCCCTTCCCGCTGCCTGGCGCCCCGCGGCCGGACCCCGGGGGCGCGTCTTGAGGGGACGGCCCGGCCCGGCCCTCCGCCCCGCCCGGGGGAGCTCCCGCCGGGCCGCAGGGCAGGGAAGCGGAGCCCGGCCGCAGGAGGCGGGGGGCCGCGGGCGCGAGCCTGTACGAGCCCCCAGCTTCCCGCGCCGCCGGGGGAAAGGCGTGTGTGTGGGGAAGCGAAGGCCGCGCATGCGCGGGCCGTGACGCGAGGGGTGGGTCTCGTCCGCCCGGCGCTCCAAGGGCAGGCGGGCGATGGCGGCCGTGGCGGTGGCGGTGGCGCGGGGCGGCCTGCGCGGGGCCCTGGTGGCGCAGCAGCAGCGCTGGAGCTCGGGCTCGGGCGCCGACCAGGTGGGCGCGGGCGGTGGGGGCCTCCCTCCCTGCCTCTCTCTTTCCCTGCTCACCCCCGTCTCTCCCCGCAGCTAGGCGAGCTGGGCAAAGGCGCCGGGAAGGGCGGCGGCGGCGGCGGCGCCATCCGCGAGGCGGGGGGCGCCTTCGGGAAGAAGCAGGCGGCCGAGGAGGAGCGGTACTTCAGGTGAGCGGGGTGCAGCGGGGCCTGCGCCCCCGCTGACGGCCGTCGCCGCGGGGTCTGCACAAGCAGCTTTTCCCCCCGCCCCGCCGGGTAACCGCCACCGGGCCCGGCCTGGCGGCCGAGCGCTGGGCCTCCGCCAGCCTCACCTGCAGCCAAGGCCCGGCCTCTGCGCCGGCTCCCGAGCCCCACGCTGAGGGGTTGTGGCGACCCTCGGGTGTACGGGTGCTGCACCTTGTGCCGTGCTTTCTTGCAGGGAGAAGGAGAGGGAGCAGCTCGCTGCCCTAAGGAAACACCACGAGGAAGAGATTCATCACCACCAGAAAGAGATAGAGCGGCTGCAGAAAGAAATTGAGCGCCATAAGTATAAGATCAAGAAGCTTAAAGACGATGACTAAGCAGATGCTGTTCTTGAATGTGCATGGCCAATATGATTGTGGTGTAAAACAGCATTGAAGACTGTATGCTTTGGCCAACATAAGCCAAATTCGTCCAATTATACTGTGGTCTGCAGCAACATCAAATAAACTACTTGGTCTCTCTTCTTCTGTTCAGTAACTGTTTAATGAAAAAAAAAAAATGCACTGTCCGGTTTTAAACTTCATTGCATTTCCAAAATAAGGATATACTCTTGAGGAGGCAATCCTCTACAGAACTTCACTATTTTCTTTAAATTTATTTCAAAGAAATGACCATTTGTACTTAGGGTGGTAACTTTTACAGTTAAAGCTGCAAGAAAGTTGGGGAAAAATGGTACCTGTGTAGAGACCCGTTCACACAGAAATAGCTTTGTCTCGACTTGTCACTGTGGTGTAGGGGCAAGATGGCAATTCACTGGACTAGCAGAGTATAAAAAATAAGGCTCTTTTGTTGCACTTAGTGTGTAGTGCCATAAACAGAGAGAGAAAAATACTGTTCTAAGTCACGGTGATTTCACTTGCGGTGGTGCAAGTTCCTGGAGCATGATAGCTGAGATCCTGACTGCTACATGAAGTAGTCTTTTCTGCAAAGCCTTTAATTGCCCAATGGTGCTTTTTGTCTCTAGTTCTTGATATGCCTTATTTAAGTCCCTTTCCAAAGAAGGATCAATTAAGACTAATTTTATGCAGGTTCAGTCACTTTTGTGATTTTAGTGTAAGAAATCCATCATAAAACATACGGCAAGTGACCTACTGAAATAGAGTGGCCTTACTGCACTAAGCCCTGAGAAGAAGGGGATTTTGTGTACTAAGAATGGGCAGGTACGAAAACAGCCTTGCCTTCTACACCTGCACTGCAGTGCCCGTAAATCTGCCTGAACAGACTTAGTTTCTAACGCTGGTAAAAGGCACCCTACCTTACGGTATAGGATGTTACACGGTGAAGTGTTGCAGTGAAGCTGGATGTGGGGCCCGGGGAGGGGCGGATAAATGGCTGGAACTGCCCTGTCTGAAACAGCAGGAGGCAAATCAGAACCTTTGATGTAGAAAGTGCTTTGACAAGGGTGTGACTGGCTGTCTGAAGGTGTCCGAGTTTCTCCTGTGTTAACTGGTACATCCCCAACTAGCTGCTCCCCTTGGGCCACTCTCTTTCACCTGAGGGACATTGCAGCTGGTGGTATGTCTTGTCTGCATTATAAATGACAGCACTTTCACTCTAATGAAGAGTCCATGCCCTTAGAACCTCTTGTTCTTGTTTAATGAAAATGTCATCTGTGTGATCAGCTGCGGAAGAGAGAGGCTGCGCTGTGAAGTATGTCATTGCCTGGCTTTGCTCAGTCTATGGGAGATGGTGTTGCAGTCAGTTGTGCAGAGGTTGTTTGTAGAGCTGTCTGTGGGGTTTGTTGGTTTTAGTTGGGGCTGATTAACATGAGCCAAAAATATTAATATCTCCCCCTCCACACCTCCATGGGAATATGAAACCTGGTGGGAAGAACTGCATCATGAAAAGCAATATACTATTGACCTGTTTAGTTTATACCCATTTAAAAATCTGAATTTTTACCTGTTTCAGAATCTTTTCCCTATTATATCTGTCAGCTGGTTGGCTTCCCCCAAAAGCTGTGGAGTCACTCGTGAGATGTCCCCATTGAAGACCAATTTCTTGGCATCGCAACTACTGTGGACTATGGAATAACTGAAATAAAGATTGGGACAACTTTATGTTCTGAAGGGAACAGATGAGAGCTTAAATTCACGGCTTTGTGATTTACTCTGCATTTTTGTGCACCACTGAAATCTTAACTATGTCATGTAAGCTCAGCTGCAGAGCCTCTGCCCAGGTCCCTGTAAGGGAGAGGGGATTTGCTGTGAGAGTATGAGTGTTGTGATTTGGACTGCTATCATCTACCGTGCTGCAGGGAGAGGCATTACAAACTCTCTGAAGTTCCCCAGAGCTCAGGTATGCGGTACAGTATCCTGCTACACAGCAGAGAGCTTTTTTGCTGATCAGCACTCTGAAACACGTCTCTTTCCTCATGTTTCAACTTTGCACAGGTTTCAGTGGGGATTCCTACACCGGTAGATGTGCTGGGTCCCTTCCCACGTTTTCATAAACCCATCCCATTTTCTGGTGAGGAACGTCTAGTTAATTCACGACTTTGCAGTCACCCTGAACTTCTCTCAGCTTATGGCAATGGAAGTACACACGACGAGGACAGGCAGCTGTAGATTTTGACTGAGCAAGCGGGCTGGAGAGAGAAGTCCCTTTCAGCAGTGGCTTGACTGGCAGATGATCATTATAGAGCCATGCCCACAGACTATGGCTGCTGAAGAAGCTAAACAGATTAATGATGCTGCTGTGTAAAGTGGACAGTCTCCCTCCTGCTTCTACCTCTTCTCCTCCCTTTCACTGTCTTGGGTGTGTTGAACTCTTGGGGGAGTCATTCAGCCTGTTATCTCAATAGCCTGTATTTTTGTTCTAAGACCAATCAATCTTTTGCTAGGTTAGCAAGTTTTATAGCTTGTGGAGCCCCAAAGTGCCAAAATCACCACCAAGCAAATGTGAGAAGTACTGAGGAGGGAGATGTGTGTGTGTGGTGGGAGCAGTCTTCTCCCATCTCATGAAATTACCTTTGCTAAACTAGAAATGTCTCTCTTTATCCAGCTGGCATGTTAATTGATTTTCCAGTGATCCTCCTACCAGGGATTCCACTTGGCTATGAACCTTAATGCCTTGGGTAGCGTCTGTTCAATTTGTCCTCATGATGAGGTTTCTCTACCCTGTTCTACCCACTGACCTCCTCTTCCAGGGAGTTCCAATAACCTAAATATCCCTGAAACCAATTTGCTTTAGTTTAATGCTGGTGACACTCTGGCCATTCCTAGTTAACGGACACTGTTTCATTTCCTTGAAATGCAAATATCTCTGCCTAGCAAAAGACCCCTCTCCTGGACTTGTCTCTAGAAATCACAAGCACCTCACCCACCCCACCTCTTACACCAACTGTTTACCAGGGGCAATTCTGTGAGCAACAGAGCTCCTACAAGAGCTCCCAGCACCCAGCGCTGGCCACAGCACCCTGACCCTTTTCTTGTGCTGTTTCTGGTGCTCATTAAAACCTTTTATATGCAGATTCAATTGCAGAAATGTCTTTCCCTCTTCTCTGGGGTTAGTAAGAAGAATGTGTTTGTGTAGTGTCTGATCACTAGCAAAGGTGGCTGAAGGTAAATGATTGAGAGAGACCTCTCCCTTTTGGCAAGGGAGATGATAAATAATCCTGTTTTGTGTAGTTTCATCATCAGTGCATCTCTTCAGAAGTGTTTTTTTCTCCTATTGAACTTTGAACTCTCAGTCTCTGCAATAAGTTACCAAATGACACAGATGTGAGACCCCACCTGCAGTACTGTGTTCAGCTCTGGGGCCCCCAACACAAGAAGGACATGGACCTATTGGACCAAGTCCAGAGGAGGGCCACAAAGATGATCAGAGGGCTGGAGCACCTCTCCTATGAAGACAGGCTGAGAGTTGGGGTTGTTCAGCCTGGAGAAGAGAATGCTCCAGGGAGACCTTAGAGCAGCCTGCCAGTACCTAAAAGGGGCCCGACAAGAAAGCCAGAGAGGGACTTTTTACAAGGATGTGTAGTGATAGGACAAGGGGTAATGGCTTTAAACTGAAAGAGGGTAGATTTAGATTAGCTATTAGGAAGAAATTCTTCACTGTGAGGGTGGTGAGGCACTGGAACAGGTTGCCCAGAGAGGCTGTGGATGCCCCATCCCTGCAAGTGTTCAAGGCCAGGTTGGATGGGGCTTTGAGCAACCTGGTCTAGTGGAAGGTGTCCCCGCCCATGGCAGGGGCATTGAAACTAGATGATCTTTAAGGTCCCTTCCAACCCAAACCATTCCATGATTCTATGTATGTCTCTTGTTACTGATTCTTACAATATAGTCACAACCCATCACAGGTGAGTATACTGGATCTGGGGCGCTTTACTAAGGTTTTTCTTCCAAGTGACGTGCAATATGGCAATAGCACCAGCTTGGAGGCTTGTAACGTTTTTTCTGCAGCTCCTTTGACAGTGCTTGTGATGAAAAACCTGAGACAAGTAAATGTGAAAGATGCCTGAGTTTGAGTTACAGGCAGACATCTTAACAGAAGCATTTCAGCTACAAGAAGGCGGAGATGATTTAAGATGATTGCATTTGATCTGATGGACATTTTAACAACAGGGTTTGGTATCCTGGAGCGCACTGCAATATCGTAGGGCTTCTGACAGATTATGTGAGCATTTGCGTGACTAGGAACAAGCAGTTTATCTGGGGTTCAGTCATCTGTTTCCAGGGCCAGTAGATGGAGAGATGCCAGCTATGGGCTGCCGCCACTTCAGTGCCTGCGGTTTGCTGTAGATCTCCAGTTCAGAGCAGGAGTGCTGAGGAGTAAAACAGGATTACACCTCAGACCTGATGTGATCACTGGGGGTTTAAGAAGGTATGAGCTGTCTAGAGACCTTCCGAGAACTGCCCCCCAGTCCAGTGTGACCTGGAGGACAGGGGTCAGTTGTCTTTCGGAAATCAGTAGCTACAAACTGCCAGCTCTTTTCAGGCAATTCTGGTGCACAGCAACCAAAACCCCACGCTGATGTTTGAGGCTGGTAAGGCTGCAAGGATGGTGCTTAACTCAGTTAACAGGCCATAGAGGGGCTTATTGTTCTGGGTTTCCTCAGTTGCTCTGGAATGGCTGATGGCATGAATAGCCCCCCCCTCTGTCCCGCAGGCACAGGAGTACACAAATGAAGGGATTCTTCTCTCTTCCCTGCCAGCACTGGTGCACCCTCATCATTCAATTGTTCCTCAGGGTTGGACTGAACCCGTTCATAAGACCCTAACACTCCACAGCCACCTACAGCGCAGATTCATGAAGAAAAAGCTTCACTTCTTGGAGTGGCCTTTACATTTCAACGAGATGTATATCCTTCCTTACCCCCAGATCCTCTGTCTGTATCTTGCTCTTATAGATCACAGCCCCCACCTCTTGGCCACTGCAGAAGCAGGAAAAGTGCACTTTTTTCAGCTAAAACAGAGCTGTCGATTATTGCTGCAGCAAACAAGCTTCTTCCCAAGGTGCTTAGTTTGTGCTGCGTCCTACACAAATATAACAGCAATTTCCAAGAATCCTTGGCTGAGGGGTGGGCACAGAAGTGACAAGAGAGAAAAGTGATACATCCAAGATCTTTAGCAAGCTGGTTTTAGTGCAAGATACCCAGGTTGCCCAGTCTGGTCTCTTTGGGCCTTTTTGTCACACTAGTCCTCCCCACGCCAGAGCAGATAAGGGGAACGAGGTAGAACAAAGACAAAGCATATACTTATGTTTTCCCAAAATCAACTACACTGGCTCTGTGCAAGGCAAAATAAACATATGTGCAAAAAATAACATGCTAATAACAGCAGGATGGCCTCCGTAGGTAGAAATTTTCCTGAGCATTTCCCTGCTTTAGAGAGGGGTGGAACACACTGGGGGCTTTCAGAAAGTTCCTCACTGATAAATAAAGCCTGTAGATTTGTTTTAAGACAAACCTCCTTTCAAAGCCTGGGCTTCAGCAAACACGTGAGAAGAGCTGCATGAAAAGCACCAGAGAATAGTATGTTTGCTGGAAGCAGGCACATCCACGACGCATTATCCATAATAGCTGCACTGATAATTGGTCAGAATAAAAAGTCTAAAGCACTGGAAGATGTCATATTCCATATACATGTTAACAGCTCACACGCAAGCTACAGCGGAATCAACTCATCTTGCCACTGATGTGGAAACAAAAGAATTTCAGTGCAAGCTTGGAAGAGGAGTGACAGACTGACAGGAACACTCAGCAAAACTCAACCTCTGGCCATTAAGACAATAGGAATATGTCAACAGGTCACAGGCTAAATACACACAGCTACTGAAAAGCCTGATCCCTTCACCTCCTTCAGTCTGTTGGCTAATGGATATGCTCACCTTTCTCCCCTGTAGCACCCCGGGACTCCTGGTGCTGAAGGAATCAGGAAAACAAAGGCAGGGTCACTGCCAGGCACCATGGTCTCACCTCTCCATTATCAGCTGATGACTGCAGGGACACCACAACCTTCTGCATGTTCACGAGGCAGCGAGACTTCTTGCCTGCCCTCCCAGACTGATGCAAACCAGCTCTCTGCAGCAGAGATTAACCTTGTCCTTGGTTCCAAGATGGTTTTTGTTCTGCCTCGTCTCAGCCCAGGACTAAATCAGGTCCTGTGTGCATCTCTTTAGTTCCAGCTAGAGAGAGCTGTAACTCTTATAATTCCCGGATTTTCTAGCAAAAATTAAAATTGAAAAATCTAGCAAAAAATTAAAATTAGTCTTCATCCCAGAGCATCTAGGACCTCCTTTCAGGCTCAGCTTGCTGTCTGGCACTGGACTAATCCTACTACCTGCAGGCCATAGCTTGTTCATGGCTAGAGGTGTTCAATATTCAGATCATTTTGGACTGAAGCTATTGTATGGAGCATGAGACCAAAGAGCAAAATGGCTGGCAAAACACATACACAAGCTAGAGTGGTAGTAGCTGCAGATATTCTGGAGTGATATAACAGAACCTGGTCCATAAGCCAAAGGGCTGAGGTCTACAGCCAGTCTGGAGCTCTAGCACCTCTATACTAAATGGCAGTACATATAGAAGATATCTTCTTCTGATGTCCTGCTGCCTTTAACAGTCAAGCACCCAGAGAATAAAAGCAGGGCAGAGCTTGCTTATAAAGAAAGGATGGTGAACCCCTGAAACATGGAGGGCAAGAACAGCCAAAAGTAAAAACGGAAGGAAAGGACTGGACAAAGAGCAGCATGATTCACTCAGAACTAACAACCTGTTCCCAGGTGGCATAGGCAGACAACCCTAAATGTACTGAAGGATGCAGATGTGCATTCATGTCAGAATTCAATCGAGCCTGTTACAGACAATGTATGTGCAGTCTGTAGCACGCAGCAGACAATTTTTCAAACTATTTTTCTCAATGTAACAAGGATTCTATTGTGTGGAAATCTCATCAGAGTGGCAGCTTATAGTTAATCCATGTTTAATTACAAATTCTATCTTATGAACACCTATTTATGAATTGCTTAAATTATTAATCTCTTAGCAGAAAAATAGCATGCTAAAGTCCTGTACTGGCAAAACCATGCCAGGTTTAACACAAAATCAATATTGAATTGGGGTAGGAAATGAGAACTACCAAAAAAAAGCCCTACTCCCAAAACCCGCAGCCTGCTAATGCTCACAACTATCTGCATATAATTAATTACCTACAAGGGGCTTGGGAAATACCAGTGCAGAACAGATAAGAAACTGTCAGCAATGCCATCAAGGCTTTTATTTTGGCAATTAGTACATTAGGAATCTTCCTGCTGTAAGATCTGGTAGTGCTCAACAACTGAAATTATTATACTGCCAGAAGCGTACACACCTCAATATACATTTTGCTACAGTCTCATCATGTTCAGTTGTCAGCTGACAGGATATATGTCAGTATACTCCACATTTCAGTCCTGGGTACTATATTATAAAATATTTAAGAGCTTTGCAGGACATTTATTAAGTACCACTAAAGCGACAGATGCTCAGGTCCCTCAATTCTCAATTTTTGTGCTGCGAGAACTCCTTAAACCTACCATTCTTAACTCCTAGTAAAATAAACTGCTGCAGTGAACTTGAATGGATAAGGCAATGAACAATTTTATCTCCTTCCATCTTTATGCTACAGTAGACCCTACATTCAGCAAGGAAGAGCTGTCACTACTGCCTAGTCTGGAGAGGGAAGTCACAGAGGCCGTGCAACTTTCACAAGAAAAGCAACGTGTCTGCCACCAGACAAGTTCAGCAAGATAGAGTGAACGCCTCCAATATCTGTACAAGTTTGCCTCAACTTCTGGATCAGAAAGCTGCTTCTTCTATTTACATCAGGCAACACATATGATTTTTACCCATGCTCCACATTAACAGTGATGGAAATATACACAATTAATACACTGTGCAGACGCATGCAGTCTTCAGGAGAGTCATTTTGTGGTTAAACTCCTGGAAGGACCTTCTCTGAGACTATGAGAGCTACTGGTTTATTTCTTTACCAGACTCAAGAGGGACCATTCACATGACCGTATATATACATACAGACATATGGATTCACTTTGGTGCACTACTCTGGGACACGACTTGACCCAACCAAGTGCACATTTACTTTCATGTTGTGCAACAGCAGGACAAGGAGATGAAGCAGCGCAACCCCATGGGCGCCAGCAAGCTGATTTCCTCCAGACTTACGTATTCGTTGCATCAAGCCCGTGCTCATCAAGAGCCTGATCGAGCAAATCAGGTAAGCAGGCAAGTGACGTTTAGTCACGGATTAATTAGACTAGCAGGCCCAGACACCAGCATCCCGTAGGCCGACATCCTCAGAAGGACCCGAACCGCCGCTCCTGCTGCTCACCCTCCCCTCTCCCCTCACGGCCTGCAGGCCGGCCGCGGCACCGGCTGGCTCACAGCAGGACAGGGCACCGGCAGAGCCCGCCCGGCCCCGGACGGCTTCGCCCGGCAGCACGAGGCACCTAGGGCGCAGAGCGCCCGTGCCCACAGCCGGCCCTTCGGCCGGCCCGGCGCTGCCACCCGGGGGACGGGAGCCTTAGCGCAGGAGGCTGGGCCCGGCCGGGCCCGGCCCGCACGGCAGGTGCTCCACCCGCTGCCCGCCCCCGGGGCCGGGGTTAACCCTGCCGGGCAGCGCCGCCGCACCAACGTCCCCGGGCCGCAGGCAGCTGACGCCGGGCCCGCTCCCCTCAGACGGAGGCTCCACCGCCGGCCCGGCCCGCCGCAAGGGCGGGGCGGGGGCGGCCCCGGCACACCCTGCACGCTCCCCGCGCTCCCTTTGTTCGGGAGGCCACGGGCGGCGCTGCCCCTTTAAATCCCCCCAGCTCCGGCCCTACCGGCGCGCCGGGGTGAAGGCGCTGCGCGATTGGTTACGGCGTCTCCTTCTCATTGGTCTCCGGGAGGAACGGCGCGTCCCGCCTCCCAAGTCTCATAGGCGCCGCCGGCCGCTCGTCCAGAGCGTGAGTTCCTGAGTGGGTGAAGCAGTGGTCCCTGGAAACAGTTCCGGGAAACCCCGCGTGTTGCCGGGGTCGCGCCGCCGTCCATGAGGAGAAGGAGGAGCGCGCGCCATTTGCCGTCGCTGCTTGGGCCCGAGCTGCGCCGTGCAGGCCCCGCTCCGGTGAGTCTCCGGGGGGCGCCGGGGGGCCGCCTCGCGCGGAGGTGGGGGGGGCGGGGTGCGGCGCGGGCTCCGGGGCCGGGGGCCGGGGGCGGGGGGGCGCGAGGGCTCCCGCGTAGGCCCTGCGGCGGGGCGGGCGGCCGCGGGGCTCCGGGTAGGCCCAGCGCTGGCGGAGGCGGGCCCGGGGCGCTCGCGCTGCGCAGGAGAACGAGGCGGGGGCGTCGCCGGGCGCCGGCCGCGGCCCGGCCGCTCCGCTAGGCCGCGGCGGGGCGGGCCGGCCGCGCGCGGGAGCTCGCGGCGGGGAGCGGCCCGGGGGCGGGCCTTGCGGCCTGGCGGCGGGGAGGGCGGTGCGGCCGCGGGCTGGGGCTGCCCCCCGCGCCGCCCGGCCCTGCGGGTGAGGCTTGTAGGCGGCGGGGGGCCGGGACGCGCTCTTCTCGCGGTGCTGCCGCGAGGGGTAGCGGCGGAGCGCCCGGTGCGCGGGGGTCGGCTCTCTCCTCGGTCCCCCTCCCGGCGCTGCGGAGCCGCGATGCCGTCGCCGCTCAGGCGCCCTGGGAGGCAGCGGCCGCTGCCCGGCCCGCGCTGCGGTATGGCTGCGGGGGCTGAGGAAAGCTTCCCGGAGAAAACGCGTCGCTGTCGTAGCGCGCTCTGAAATTCTGCGTGGCGCGTATCGCGATAGAGCCGGCTGTGGGGAGGGAAAACTGCACTGCACCGGTTCGCGCTTCACATTGCGGTTGACAGAGTGACGCTTGTCAGATGCTCCGAAACAGTTCTCCAGAATTCTGTTGCTAAGACGTTGTTTTTCTTAAATGGCCTTTTACCAGGTCGTCAGAAGTTCTGTTTAAATACATCATTATTACTACTATTTTTAAAATAAGGCTGTAGTTACTGCGTCTTAGCAGCCTTGTTACGTGTCAGGTTTTGAATGTGGCTAACTATGTACTTAAGCTATGCTGGACTGCTCTTTTTGAAAAAGTTGCTTGGATTCCCTTTCCCCCATATACTACGCTAAAGTATCCCACCAGCAGTTTGTGCTGCAAAGGATGTTAATAATGCTCATGAAGCTGGTTTTTTGTTTGTTTTTTTTCCCCTCTTCTTTACACTTTGTCTAACACTGAATTTTGTACGTCTCCTAAAAGTAAAGGTAATCCAACCAGAATTCTGCATCTTGCGGTGTAATTTTCTTTTTTTACCTATCCAAACCATGGTGTTTGCAAACTAGCAGAGTCTGCTTGATAATTTTGTATCCCAGAAACTGTATTTCCCATGAGTACTTAATATCCTTACCTCTCAGTTTTTCTGTCTAGATGTGAACACTGTTGGAATAATATTCGAGCCTCCTGCTAACACTCAACTTACTAGTTTTGTCTAAAAAAAGCAGTACTCCCTGCTTTCTTAGGCAAAGATCTGAAAAATTCTTTGAGGATAAATTTGTCAGAACAAAGCTCATTTTTGTTGAAGTGTTGCTTTGGACTGGAGTGCCACAAATGTTGGTCTGTACAACCCAAACAACCAGAGGAGCTATGAATGGCCAACTCCAGTTAGAAACGAGCATGTAGAGACTTTGTAGTTCAGGTTAGCAAAATGTAGTAGCTGCTGATGCAGTCAGTGTTGTATTTTGGTGGCACTGAGGTGCACCTTGCTAACCTGTTGTGGTAAAGTCATCTCCCAATGACGCTTGTGTAGATACTGAAGCATAGTTTCTGTACGGGCAGTGCTAGTCTCTTGCTTAGCATCATGATGGAGGTTCTCAGATTTTTTCATTCCATGGGGTTATGGAGTGGGAAAGGCTGAGAACTCTGTGCTGGAGGGGTGAGGGTGCTAACTATATTTTGTTGTAGATAGTCTGCCACTGAAATGCTGGTATGGAAACCTGCCTAATGTGTAAAGGTCTTCAGGGTGTGATAACTTTGAAACAAGTCTTCTTGTAATTCATGCTAATAAACATGTAGTATATAATAATTAAGCTATTAAGATGTACCTTCTGTGATTGAATAAGCCATGGTACAAAAGAAATGGCTATAATGCCTTCATGTAAAAGGGGTGTGCCAGTAATGTTTGTGAACAAGTGAGGCTTTAATAAAGCCCCAGTTCAGTCTTTTAATGTAAGTTCTTATCTTGCCCTCGCTCATGTGTTTCTTATCTTCCTGTCTTGAAGTGTAAGGCATAACTATAGGGATTACACTTGTTTTCTTGTGGTTCATTAAAAAAACAACCACAAAACAAACAAACAAAAACCCTCAAAAACTTCCCCTCAATGCTGTTTTTAATATGGTATAACTTACATGCTTGACACAGGTAATATATTGGATAGAAGGAATAGTAACATAAGCAAGTTGAATGACCTTGGTGTGGAGTTTTTATGTATGAATTAGTTATACTTGCTGTGCACCTGAGCTAAACAAGCTTAGTTCCTACGTGAAATCAAAAGTTACATAGCAGAAGGCTGAAAACAGTATTGATGTATAATCACTGTGAAGTTGGTTATGGTAGTTTGAGATATTGTCCCTTTGCCAGAAATTGCCATTCCTTCTCATTTAAGCTGTTACTAAGCATGTTTTGAGTTAACTAGACTGTGAATTTATAATTAATTGGATGGAGTTATACTTAGATAGTCTGTGGGTGGCAACCTCTGTTAGAGGCATGGTATAAAATACAGGGAATAGTAACATCATGGCTGTTTAACCAGTGACTGTCGGATTGAGGCTGAGATCAAGTTTCTGTTTTCAACATGCCATACGCTATCAGGCTCAGCTGTGTGTTAATTTTTTTTCTAGGAAAACTACTATTTGAGCCATTTGAGTTACTGAACATGAAAAAGAAGGTTGTTTCTGGGTAATTTAGAAGCACCTGTAGCTTTAACCGCCTACTAGTCATATGATTAGAGCTTAAAAAAAGGGACTAGTCACTTTGCAAATTACTCTTTTGAGATGCAGGAGTTCTAGGGGAAAGATAGTGGATGGCTAAAAACATGTTTTATTTCATGAAGTATTCATGGTCTTCAGAAAAACATTGCTGGCAACAACAGTGTGAGGTTTGAAATAAGACAATCCTTCCCTTCCTGTACACACAGTTCTGAGGTGGTAAAGCTAGGTAACCTCTTGGGTACCAGTGGAAATTCTCCTTGCCTATGTAAAGTTGCCCCCAATGTGTATTTATTACTCCTGCTCATTTGGTAAGCACGTTTTTGTGGACACTGTTTTAAATTCATCCATTTCTGCATGTTTTAAAAACAAATACATATCCCACACATACTAATATACATAATCCTTTACTTACAATCCACACTTAAAATCTTTTTGATTCAACCAGTCTCCCTCTTTTCTAGATACTTGAGTTACTTAATGCAGATGAAAAACTCTTGAGTGCGTGTGGCTGCTCTTCTCTGTGGCCCAGCCTGTCATAGGCTGAGTCACGTGGACACACTGCGCATGCAAATGTAGATATTGCTCCTCTTTAATATGCTTTTAATAGTTTCAATATTTTCTTAGAGGAGAACAAAAGTGCTAATAAAATCATTGTGTGTTTTCCTTACTGATAAACTTCAGTTAAAAAATATTTTTCTTGATAGCTACATCTAGTTGATGTTATCTAGAGGGAGAGCTAAATGATCTTTTTCAGCTGTGACTTTCACCCACGTATCTCTGCTGAACTCAAAGTGCAGATTCAGTATTGTAAGAGATGTAGTTTTGCTTGTTGGTGATCATTCAGGAAGAAAAGTCAGTCTAATCTTAGATTTCAGGCCAAGCCTGCAAAGCCAGCAGGGAATCTCTACTATAACTGTGAAAAGAAATATATTTCTTCTGGATGCTGTCAGGACCTGAATATTTTGACAACTGTGTCACTTCAAAATTTTCCAGAGTAAATTTCTTTAAGAAAGTCTTTTAAATTAAGTTTGTGTGACAGGAAATAGCTAAGATTTGAACACCCAAACTGAACTTTTTTGGCTGGTGAATGTGCACTGCATTTGACTTAAGTTCTTTATGAGGATACTAATTATTAAGGAAAAATAAACCGTACAGCTAGTGAGTTAAAATGCTGAGACTTAATTTATGTTGTCTAAAAGTCTACTTAAAAAAGCATTTGATCAACTGTGGTGCTGTGTAGTAATCTGATACTTAGGGGTTAGATATTGCTCCACACACTGGTGTGTGTTTGTGATAAAGGTAGATAGCTTTTCATGCCGTTAGGCTGCAAATCTTGCCTGTCAGGAGTTAGTGAACTGCAGATGAGTTTCTGCCTCAACATGGAATAGCTGTCAACCTTTTGTTCAGTTAGGCAACACTGAGAACAGTGCTAAACTTCTGCGTACATGACATTTGAAAGCTGATCTGGGTTCACAAAAAAAAATGTCCAGGAGCATCACCATAAGCCATTAAAGTTTAGGTACTTGTAATTGTTTTAAATAACTTTTCCGTATTTATGTATTGGCTTAGCCTCACAGTTCTTGGTAGTAGATTTTTTTTTTTTTGCTGTGTACAGAGAAGACAATATATGTGTAACTCTTGAGGTGCAGGAATTCTAGGTGAAAGATATAAGGCAGTAAAAAGGTGAACACAAAAATAACTCCCTCCATGTATCTCTTTTGTGTATATCATCCTCTGCATTTTTGAGAAGAGGGATTGAGAATGATACGGTACCTAAAGCACTTTAAGCTTAACTAAGCACCCTCTGCCCTGCCCTGCACTGTTTCAAGTTTGAGATCTTGCAGAGGCTATCTAGCAAGCAGACATCTAGCTGATTCGTTTTCCGTGATTTTTGTAACCTGTAGAAACTTCACGTTCAGTTAGTATTTTGAGAGTTCAGCTAATACCTGTAATAATAGGTAAGCAGTATTGTAGTCTTCAGGTAGCATTTTTTTTCTTCTGTAATTAGCCTATAGTCACGGTTGCTTTTAAGTAAACTGAATGGGTTAGAAAGCAGTTCCTCTTCATCAAGTAACAGAATGTGTGTGTACATTTATATGTGCTATGTAGCTACAGAAAACTTCCTTTCTTTTCCTCACTAATTGCATAAAGAAGTGGCATCTGACAGAGAAACAATGTGAGGCTGCATTACATATCTCTAAAATTGTCCTTCAAGTCAAGACAGCTTTAGTAAAATCATTACTTTTCTGTCTGAAGAAAAATGATTTTTTTTTTTTTTTTTTGTTGCTCAAGCTTGCAAATCTTCTTAGGATATCTTCCAAAAAGTTCATGAGCTGTAGTCTAGAAGGGATGGGTGTACAAGTGACTGTTAGAGGTGTGGTTATGTTTGGAGACTCGTTTTGCAGCATAGTAAATAGCTTGAGGCTTCAGCGTTTTTTAAAAAAAAACAACTGTTCTTGAATCATCTTCATATCTGTATTCCAGTACTTAATTGCATTGCTCTGACCATGCTGCATATGTCTATCTGGTTATCATTTCACTGCTGATCATCGACTTCTTCCCTATCTTTTAAAGCCCAAGGCTCATTTCATTTCTGGACTTAACAGCTGATCATCCTAATGTTCTCTGCTGGGTAGTTGAATTGTCTCGTCAGCCTTTTTATTTGAGACTACTAAATATCAGCTGGCTGGCTAATTGAGAAATTGAAACTGTTTTTAATGAATTTGGCAAAGCCCACTGGAATTGTCTGAGGCTGTAGTTGTGTATTTTTCAGTGCGCATATTTGGAATCAGTTTGTTAATTCTGAAAGCAAGTCTTTTTATTAATATAAGAACTGAAGATGCTGCAGTCATGGCTTCCTTTTAAACCAATAAATTATATATTATAAAAAAAGTAGCTGTGATTTGTAGAGCTCCTATTTGAGTAAAACCAAAAGTGTGGAAACAGTTCAGTTGCAGCTTCAAATCATAATGTGCGTTAGAGTGCATTTTTTCTCTTTCTATCCTTACTGGGTTCTGACAGTGTTGTGAGAAAGTATTTGGCTACTCTTATGCAGCATGTTGGGTTTGAAGGAAGACATGGCAACAAGGCAAGAAAGTGAAAATTAGCAAACAAGTATTGACATTTTTATACATTACGCTACCCTGCAGGGTTATGTGTTCACTACATTTTAAACAATTGTTTTAAAAGTAGAGGAATGGGAAATGAAAATAGCACTAGCTCTTCTGATTCTTCGTTGAAGGATGTTATTATTGTATCCCCGTACATTTTAGCTGCTATGGTAACCAGTTAACTTACTGACAATCAGCAGATAAAGTTTAGACATCGTTATGTACATGAAGTACATTTTTAAAAAAAATTATGTAAATTCTTCCATGTACATTTTCCACAGTATTAAGGGTTGTACTTTCTTTTGAAACTTAGATCAGCTGCATCCAAAAAGTATTAAATAAAACTTTTGATACAGGTCATTTGCAGCATGTATACAAATTAGTTTAGATAAATCATGCATTGTCCTACAAACTAGTTATTTCTGGCTTATTGTAATATAGCTCCTGAATTTTTTCCAGCAGCATAATAAAATGGCTAATCAGGTGAATGGTAATGCGGTACAGTTAAAAGAAGAGGAAGAACCAATGGATACTTCCAGTGTAACTCACACAGAACACTACAAGACACTGATAGAGGCAGGCCTCCCACAGAAGGTGGCAGAGAGACTTGATGAAATATTTCAGACAGGTATAATATGCATTTCTTGTTTCTGATTGGTTATGAAAGTGAGGGCATACCATTTTCAAATTTTTATAGATTAAGGTTTAAAAATTTGTTGTTTTTGATCTGTGTAGCTCTGAATGTTTTGCTACTTTGACTTCCCTAAAGGCAAATTGGGTTTGACATTGACTAATTACTTGACACATCCTTAGTGTTGTATGTGATATCTTAGTTGCTTTAGGGCACAGAGCACTAGTTTCTTAGATGTTGTCAAATAAAGATGTATGTTTGAGCATACTAAACTGTACATATTTTTTTTCTTCAATCCGAATCATCATTTTGCTTTTACTTTTCTACTGTCAACTCCTCACAGTGGTTCTTAAACACTCAGAAGCTGGATAGGTGACTTAGCAAGGGAAGCAACTAGCTTGTCTTGCCTGGGACTACATTTGAATTGAGTCTGCCTGTGGATTTTTTGTTCTCTCTAGTTCTGAGTGGACAGTTTAATCCATGCTGGTTATTACACCGAAATGTTCAGTTTGACATTAACCGCTTTTCAACAAAGTTGAGGACTAAGCTATCTAGCAAATTGAGTAATACCTTGCTGGTAGCAAGTGCTCTCTGCAACTTCTAGAGAGGTTTCTTTATATACAAAGGTTTTTCTATTTTGTTTTTGTAACCCCCTTATTTTGTCCTATAGACAGAGGCTTCCTTTTCCTCTTTAGAGTGTGTTCTGTGAACAGATTTACAAGAAGCAGTAGAACTGCTCTGTGTGCTGATCTTGAATGCCTTGGTGGCAAGATGACAGTTTTTGTTGAAAAGAGTCAAAATTCCACTGATCAAGTGAAGGCAGTTCAAAAACAATACCTGACCAATCTTCAGTATGATACTCTGGCTCACGTGGGTGATGTCTTTTGGAAGTCATTCACAGTGAGCTTTCATCAAGCCTTTACCAGCTTTTATTGGCTTTAGACATGCACTTTCTAACTGTGGGTCACGATGATGTGCACTTGATGGTTTGAGAGAAGGTGTAAATGCCTGGGCAGAGGAACTTGTGGGGCTCTAACGTGTTGCAGTTAGGCTGCGTTGTGAGGAGTTCTCAAGCGATTTAAAAGCTTTTCAGCCCAGAACCTGACTATCTAGTATAATTCCACTGCATGAGTAACCTGAAAACATTTAATCACACTTCCTTAATGCCACTGAAGATGTTTGCATTGTGCAGGGGTTTGTCAGTGAAGCAAACTACTTTTGACACCCGAGCTAAATTTGGGCTTGAATTTAGGGATTTTTAATCTGCTGAGGTCTTATATGAAAGATACAGGTGCCTTCCAATATGCAGGATCACTTCTGAAATGTAGTCCTTGGGCTTGGCACTACTGTGCATTTTTCAAATTAAGTAGCAGTTAAATAATCTGTATTTTGGAGATCAAGCTGTTGCAAAGTGTGTGGAGTTCTTGGTATCTGTCCTAAATTTTGCTGTGTCGTTTAAAAAGTGCAAATCTTAAAATCTATACTTTCATGCTCCACAGCTTATGCAAATGCATTACAAAAGCAAAGAAATAACCTGTAAAGATCCTTAAAAAGAAAAAGTGCTTCAGAACTGGTCCAGTGTTTCTTGGGGGAGTCTGTACCTGTGAAATTAACATTAGCCTTTTCGGGTACATAGCAGGGCTCGAAATAATACCTTTTTGATTTCTGGCTTTTGGAACTGCATAGAGCAACAAAATGAGTTTAAAAAGAATAATTTAGACATATAGGTAGTCCACTGATTTTTGCTTTTTGAAGTTGGAGGAAAGAGTGAACAAACCATTCTACTTCCTAATATTTTGTGGGGTAGAGCTTCCTAAGTATTTGTTCATCAGTTAAGTAGCTCCTTTTCCAGGTACAATAGGATACCTGTAATGTTCAAGTCAGCTTACTCTAGAATAGCTCCATTCAAGAGAAGTGTGAAGCTTAAAACGAAAGACAAACAAACAAAATCCAAATTATTAGAAGTGAGCCAGAGTTCATTGTTTCAAACCCTGGTGTGTAATACTGCTTTTATGCAGCAGATTGGCTTCTTGAATGTTAGAAAACTGTTTACACATGGGGTATAATCTTGCACATCAGTTAGTGCTTAGGTATATACATTTTAATTTAACTTTTTTCATTGTTGTACTCATGTTCTTTCATATACTTGTGTAGGAATATGTAATTATATTAAATGTATAATTCTGTTGCTATGGAACGTAACTTTTTGACTTTAAAAGCAAACTGCATAGTTCTTAGTTTGTATAAAATTCAATAGAAAACCTGTAACTTCTTTATCTTTAACTTTTAGGGTTGGTAGCTTATGTCGATCTTGATGAAAGAGCAATTGATGCTCTTAGGGAATTTAATGAAG
Organism: Haliaeetus albicilla; assembly: GCF_947461875.1. Classification (NCBI taxonomy): domain Eukaryota; kingdom Metazoa; phylum Chordata; class Aves; order Accipitriformes; family Accipitridae; genus Haliaeetus; species Haliaeetus albicilla. The sequence goes on from NC_091498.1 coordinate 8,483,631, forward strand.
AAGGAGCCCTCTCTGTATTACAGCAGTTTAAAGAAAGTGACCTGTCGCATGTACAGGTAAGGTGAGAGCTCCAGGAGTCTGAGCACATAAGTATAAAAAGTGTTCTGGCACTATTGGCAGGAGAGTTGTAACTTGGAAATAAATTCTTTGATGTTGCTGTGTTCTTATATTTCAAATCCAAATCACAAGCCTGTTAAAAATTGCCTTATATGTGTAGGTATTTGAGTGCAAAGCAAAAGCTCCCAGATAATAAAAATGAATGTGCAATTGAGAAAATAAGGTAAAAATACTGTCTGGAATCTGATGATTTTTTCAGTCTGACAAGTTTGTTCAATTACTTGTTATATTTTTGTAAAGGATTCTTTTGACATTTTTGTTTATTGCATTGGCTTGGTATAGTGACCTCACGGTGTGGAGTGTAAGATTCGGTGGATTCCCAGGGCTTGTCGTACACACAATTGAATTATTTTGTAAATTGTATCTACAGAACAAAAGTGCATTTTTATGTGGAGTTATGAAGACCTACAGGCAAAGAGAGAAACAAGGCAGCAAAGTACAGGAATCAACGAAGGGACCAGATGAAGCAAAGATTAAGGTAACATTTAGAAAATACTGATTACTCTGTAGTATCTGGTATATTACCTGTACACAGACTGAAGTAATTTTGGATGTCCTTAAAAAGTATCAATACTACCTGGATAAGTATATTTACACTTAGCTTTAAAGAAATGTACACATGATAGAGATTCAAAAGAGGGAGTGCTTGTTTGAAATGCAGATATTCCTGATGACACAATTGGCAAAAATGCATGAACTTGGTGTTATGTAAGGTCTATGAAAACATTGATATCTATTTAAGAATTGTCTTAGTTGTCCTTTTATCTTAAGCTTTTACGCACTTATAAAATTACTTTGAGACTGATTGGGTATTTCAGCAAGGTATTAGTATATTAAGTAACTCTTCTGTTGTGCAAACACCCAAGTACAGAGTGGGTGAAAAGAATTGTCTGGTGTTCTGGAGTTCTTGGGGTACTACATACAAAATGTAAAATAAGGGAAAAGAAAAATTCGTTCTTTCCAGTGACCTTGCAGTGTAAAACAAATGTTGCTGTTTGAGGTGGTGTCTTTTTTAAACCTCCAAAATAACGGGGGTTTTTTGTAGGTTCTGTCTGTCTATATATACCTTGTTAGCAAATGTGGCAAGGTGCAGATAAGCAAATGCTTGTCTTGGGACGCTTTTTTATTCTTTATATTTTAACCCACTATCCTCCCCCCTGTAGCTAATGTGACGGGTTTTTACAGGCTTTGCTAGAGAGGACTGGCTACACTTTGGATGTAACTACCGGACAGAGGAAGTATGGGGGCCCTCCTCCAGATACTGTATATTCTGGTGTTCAGCCTGGTATTGGAACAGAGGTTAGTATATACAGATGAATCTAATTGTGTGTTTGTGCAAACTGATAAATAAGAAATCCTTGAAAATAAACTATATTACAAGTGAAAGTTTCAAGTATTGTAGAGGAAAGCATTCTTCTATGTGTGTCTTAGTCTTTCTTATCTCTCAGTATTCTGCAAAAGACAGGATAATAGGTTGTGGGGGAAAAAGCAGGTGTAATACACTAGTAAAGACTATGTAAAATTTCTTAAAATGTAAAATAGATCATTAAATTCTCAGACTTCATGGTCCACCCTAGAGCTTATGGTCCATCACTTAAAAAGTGACCAATGTGGGTATTAGCTCTATAGATAGGTAAAAGTGTGACTCAAAGGTACTTGATTCTGTTTACAACATAAATGGTATTTAAGTGACAGTAGCAAAGTTTATTTAATGCAAAGTGCTGAAAGTGAAAAAGACTTGTGTATTGTGTAAAGATACTCACATACAGAGTTTTGAAGAGGACAGCTGAGGTTAGTAATTATTAAGGAATTGTTTGTTGCTTTTGTTTCAATCTACCTGAAAACATCCTTGATGCTTGCATGGACTGACAGTGGAAGTACTGCACTGAAAGAGTCCATGTAGCTTGTTTTCTTTTGTAAATTTTTGCATTTCTGCATTCAGAAAGGTGGCTTAAAAGTTGTTTACCAACTTGGTGGTGTTGCCAGGGTGATTATATGATGGTATATAGTTTTATTTAATTGCACCATGCTTCACTGACATTAGGAAACATTTCTTTACTGAGAGGGTGGTCAAACACTGGAACAGGCTTCTTGGAGCAGTGGTTGATGCCCCAAGCCTGTCAGTGTTTAAGAGGCATTTGGATGATGCCCTTAATAACATGCTTTAGCTTCTGGTCAGCACTGAAGTGGTCAGGCAGTTGGACTAGATGATTGTTGTAGATCCCTTTGAACTGAACCGTTCTATTCATGACTGAAAATACTTGACTCATCTTAAGTATTTTGTCCTATTGGTGATGGTTAGCCTCTTTAGGCAGTCATAGGAAACCTGTGAAGTTGGCTTTGCTTTAATACTATTAAGAGTATGTTTTTATACTTTTAAGTTTCCTGAAGCTTGCTAGAATGGGTAACGTGTGGAAACTCCCTTAAGATAAGAACATAAATGCTTCTGCCACGAATCCAGCATTAGAGGCTGTAACAATACCTACCCAACTACTTATAGAAACCATACCTCTACCAAATTAATTTATTGCTGGCATTTTCTGGGATTTAAAGACTGATTATTGCTTTAGACATGCTGCTTGGTTTGACTGGCTGAGATGCTGAACACCTTGTTGAAACTGGTATATGCTCTATTAAATTTAGTCTTTAGCTCTTGCTGTTGAGGTCTGAGGCATAGTAATCAACTTAAACATGATCTTATGATCTGGTAGACTAGGCAGAGTATGTTTGAACACAAGTGGCTGGAGATTATTGTCGCACTTTTTTTTCCCAAAATGAGGTGAGTGTGGTTTTTGTTTGTTTGTTTTTTTTTTTAAGCTTTTGAGAACCATTTCTTTTGTCCACAATAGTTCTGGTTATATAGGAATGTAAATGCCTCTTTTCTAATACTGTGGGTAAAAATATGAAAAAAACACAAGATGTATCCCTTTGGATTGCAGCAGTGAATCTTTTGTGTTTGAAACTTACTTAAATACTGAAGCTCTCAGCTTGTGCCAGCTCAGGTATGTTGATGCCAGAGCTGTCATTGATGTCAGTAATGGCAAACTTCTGTTTTTTAAGGATACCCAAGTACTGTTATTGATTTCAAGAAGATATGTACTATGTGGAATTTTTTCCCTGAAGATGTATCAGATCTTTCTGCTGTAAATATTTGTACACCAACTAATGTGTCTTTTTAAAACACAAAGTGGAATTCATTACATGTTAACTGCAGCTTTAACCCTCTTTCAGTATGTACTTGAACATTGTGCAGTAAAACTACAGTATTGATATGTAAATTTATGGATGTTCAGCATGTTGAACATTTACAAATTGTCACAGTGAACACTGTGCTGAAAGGATTATGTGGGTGAAACTGTCCAATGTATTTTTTTTCAAGTGGGTGGGCTTTAAGAGCAGCTGGACCTTTTTGGAATGTGATTCTGTAATAAAGACAAAGTAGTTACAGCTGTGCAGAAGCTTGGAGGAGAAAATAATTGCAATAGGTTTTGATATTAAACTTGAGTATTCATTTTATTTAAGGATTTGCTCCTCCCATGTAAAGCATTTTGCTTATAGTGAGGTCACATGATGTTGATGCTTAGAGACGTTTATGGGAGTGTTTATTGGGTAAGAATGGAAACAATTATTTGGGTGTTTCCTCCTCTCCTTACACTGGCTTTGTCCTTTGCATCTGCAGACATTGATAACTGCTTATCCTCAAGGGGCTTGTACAGTGCTCCTTTGTTTTGATTAAAATTTCTAAGGTCTTTTTCTCTGTGTTTTCTTATTCCCTGTTACACCAGCTGTTCTTTTTAAAGTTAAAGATGGTCGGAAGAGTTTTAAAGAATTTTTTATATATAAATAAAAATATATATATATACACACACAGGTATATATATACACAGGTGTATATATATATGTGTATATGTGTATATATACACATGTATAAAGATGGTTGGAAGAGTTTTAAAGAATTTTTTATATATATATATAAAAAAATATGTATACACACACACTTTTTTTTTTCTCCCCTGAAGGACAAAGTCTAGTCAGTAAGCATATGTGGAAATTCGAGGTCATGTTTGAACTTGTGCATCTTGCTAGTAAGCTATGAGCAAACTTTAGTTTGGTTATGAAAATGCTTGAGCTGTGTATTTCCTCACTTACCTATTCTGCAAGGTTTTGGTCCCTAGCAGGTTGTTTTGTAGTTTATTCTAAACACTCTGAACGCTCTTAATCACACTGTCGTGACTAGTCTTTGATACAGGAGTTCTTTTGGAGATTCTTCTATAAACCACCAGATTAGATTTAAGAAAATGGTCAATTTCTTGAATGTCTTTCAGCTTATAGATTAGTTTTGCACCCTTTGAGATGCTGAAGCTTTTGTGTATGCTGTCAAGAAGATGCTTAGAAGGGTCACAGTAAGGATGATTTCTAAAGGGAGTATTCATATTCCATGAAGAAAAATAAATTCCTTGGCAGGGGGCAATTATTAGAATGGGTCCTTGAACTGGAAGACAGTAACTGATGATTTGCATAACTTCTCAAGCTTTGCTTAAGTACGCTTGCTCTATGCTAATTGTAGTTTATCATTTTACTAAAGTGTATATGCAAGCAGTGCTGAAAAAAGAATTGTTTTTGTATTCTTAAATTCCTTTTTTTCTTTTCTACACAAAACTACTTTAAGTTGTCTAATTGTGGTTTAAAATAAACCAGTTGCTCAGCAACATTGGAGGACGCATAGGCAGTAGTAACATCTACATAGCAATTTCAGTAACTTCTGAAATTAAGTGCAGACAAGACAAGGAAAGACAAGGTTATAAATATTTCATTAAATTCAGTCACAACAAGGAGGACTTTAAGTGTATGGGGAGCAAAAGGAATTTAGTCCTAAGTCCACTGCTAGTCAGGCATGATGAAGCTTGCATGCAAACAAGACAAGCATTCAGTGTTTCGGTTGGATAATGCTGGATAGTAAATCCAACATCATATCTGTAGTGTCTGCATTTGTGGGTAATATCTAATGAAGTTGAGCTGTATTTGCTGAACAGGTTAAAATACATATTTTTCACTCCTATCTTCAGTCTGGTGACTGAGGAGCTTTGAGTTGTTAAATTGAGGAAAATTGAAGGATTTTTTTTTTGTTTTGTTCTTTTTTTTCTTTAGAGGAGGGAAAAAAAAATACCTGACATGCCTATGGCCTGTCCAGACTGTTACACCAAAAATTGAGGTGGTGACTGGTGTGGTACTTGATTTCCGTCTTTCACCTCTTGGTGTAAATTAATATAGTACCCTTTGAGGCATGATTTGAAGAACAGGAGGCTTCATTGGTTAACTGTAAAATACAAGCCCTTTACCCCACTATAATAGGGATGGGGGAAAGCACTTTTCAAAATTAGCACAGTGCAGCTAGCATGAAGAAAGTTATTGACTTAAGTCTGTACTGATTGCTGGATTGGTTTCAGTTTTATAAGAGCGGTCTCCAGGTAAAGTAAGTTCTACTCCTAAAGTTTTGAGAGACTTCTATTTCAGTGTTTTTCAGTGATGTAAAATAAAAACTTGAAAATTCTGTAAATAGATCATTTGCCTGTGATGTGCTCAGATGATGTGCAAGCTTAGATATCTATGTAACAGTTTAGACTATAAAATGGAGGAATTGCTACATGTCCTTTTCAGAGCTGAGATTTATTGGATAAGTATATGATAAACATAATCTCTGAATGTCATTATCAAGAATGCAAAATTACTTTTAGCTCTGTGAATGATAAGGTGGTATTGCATCTGCTCCTCTGTGGGTGCATGGTCAGAATTTGTAGTAAAAAGTCAGAGAAAGTTTGTGAGGCTAACTTGCAATCTGGAAAACGTTATGTTACTGACAATGTTGGGGCAATTTAAACTGCTTTTGTCCGTAATAAATTGAATGGGAAGAATCAGATGCTGTAATAACTCTAACTTAAGAAGCAATGATATAATAAACTCAGCAGGAGTTGAACTAGACAAAGCTTGTGTTGGATTTAATACACAAATGGAATGTTGCTTTTGTACTGGAAGAACCGTGGGGGTTCAAAGGTTTTTGCATTGTGTCAGAATTTTTTTCCACTTCCATATTATTTTTTTTTTTAAATGAAGATTGTAGATTTGGATGAGATGAAGCAGTCATGCGGCCTATGTTAATTAACACTTTAAATCTGGCATTTAGGACAGATTGACTGCAAAGCACATGAAAACCACTATTGGAAGGAGAGAGGTTTTGAAGAAGCTCTTGCAATGCTGCAGTACACTTCTATTAGCTTGTGATGACAACAGAAGAGGCTCAGTTGTTGAAATAACTGAAGGATGCATCATCTAGAGTGCAGAAGTGGATTGCACCCCCAATAATGCTCTCTAAAGTTGTTCATGAAACTGAAATCGATTTTTTTCCTAGTTAAGGCTTTTCATAATTCATCTTCTAAAACAGTGTTAAGGAAGAAGTAAAATGGAGTACTTTGTACACGTTCTTTAGGAAGCAAAACTGGAAAAAGTAAGTCTAATGGTCAGCAATTCCAACAAAGGCCCAGAAGTGATGTGGTTGCATCTTACCTGCTCAAGATCTCTTATATTGTTTCACTGATTGTGCCAGTTTCCAAAGTTTTTCCACTGTACTCTTGTTGTGGAACTAAAAAATGAAATAAGACATCTGATACTTACATTATTTCTTATTTCAGCAACTTTATTCAAGCTAATTAACATATCTAAAAAAAGTTATTGCAGATGTTTCTTCTGTCCCTTGCAGGATGTTCACCTGCTGTTTGTCATGTCTAGTATTGATCTTGTAGTTCATTAACATATTAAGGTTACAGGCTCAAAGCAAATTCACTTAGATGTGAATTACTCCCACAGAGTTATCTAGTCCTTCCAGTATGGATGGAAGTTACTCTAGAATATAGGTCAGATGTGAATGTATTCAAATTAAATCCTTAATTCTGTTTCTCATACTAGCTCCTAGAGTGTATTACCTGAACTGAACTGTAGTAGCAGTCTTGTGGAATTGTCGGTGGTCTAAAGTTTGTAGAGAGTGAGCCGAAGAGACTGGAAAGAAAGAAGGATACAGAAGCTTTCAGGATGGTAAATCTTTGGTAAATAGCTGGAAAAGTAGACTTTATTTGTATTTGGATTAGGGTTTTTTCCTCTCCTCAAGTCTTGTGTTCTGGTGTGTCACCTTCAGTTTCAGCTGGAAGTGGTGGCATATGAAACGGAATTTAATGCAGACTTTTTACATTTGATTGACTTAAAACCAGTTACAGTTTGTGGAGAGTTCAGCTGACAGTTTCACTGTCTTAGTAGCAAGTTGTCTTGTGCATTTCCATGATGGTGTCAGTTTTTTGTCTTTAAAACTGCACATGGATTTTAGAATGAAATGTTCTGGGTAATGACAATGGAAATACCTATCTGTAGGAGTTTCTAAGCTTTTGGGGGAGATGGGGGCAGGGAAGGCCTGTTGGCTCTGCCATTAAAGTTTCACTTAGTATGATAAATCAGTTCCTTTTTTTCCCCAGTAGCAAATAAATCATAGTTGGCATTCACACTGAACTGAGAGAGGCTAAGCTAAGTCAAAGAAATGTTCTGGAAACTGAATTTCAGGAGTATCTGTATAACACACAGAAACATCTAAAGGTTCTAGTTTTCCTTTGGAGGAAAATAATTTGTGTTCTACATTTTCAAAATCAGAGTCATCATTCTGTCCTCACGGGTTTGTTCATATCAATGCTTACATGAACATTCTGAGTGTCTTCAGTGTTGGAATTACCGGCTAAGCCTTCAGTGCCAGATATGACTATGGCAAGGCCTTGCCTTGAGGGAAAAGGTTGATGAATCCTAGCTTCTTTTGCTACAAAAAAAATTTGAAACTAAAATAAATAGAATTTGATCTTAATGGGATTTTGGAATATTTTGCTTGTATTAGCAATTCAGAGATTTTGAGAATTCAGAGGAGAGCTGCAGTGATTAAAAAATTGGGGAGGGAAGCTTTCTAGGAAGATCTCAGCTGAAGAGATTGAACTCCTTAACAAAACTTTACAAAGTTTATTGTCATTATTCTGTGTAAGGAACAAAAATGAGGACTGCAGATTTTCTCAGACAAATATTAAAACCTTCAGTTGGTAGAAGCTGAAACAAGCACAGACAAGAAATAAGATTATGGTATATATTAAAAGTGGAAAATGTGTATTGGGCGATTTAAGGATTTTTGTAGAATTTTTTTTCTGTCTCTGTAGCTTTCTAATGAAGATTGGGTTACAGAATGATTTGAAAATACTGCAAGAGCAAGGAAGTGCTTGGCCTGCATTAATATAGGATACCCGGCTAGATAGTCTGTAAGGTCTTTGTTTTTAATTGCCAAAATTACAACCAGGTAAGAAACGTTTACCTCTTCAGTGGTGGAAATTTACAGCCTCTTCAATATAAATAACAAAACCAGGTTTTCCATATATAAAACCTGGTACTAACAGTGGGACATTTAGAAGACTTAGTAGGACATAGAATAACATTGGCTGCAGTGAAGGCTGCGGTGATGACTACAGTGTTTCTGCTGTGATGGTTTATGCTTCAATGTACTCCTTTCTCAGGAACTTTCAAGTATTAAGTGAGTTTGGATTTCTGAAAAAGCTTTGTTTAAGTGTCTTCTTCATTTTTAGGTTTTTGTTGGTAAGATTCCCCGAGACTTGTATGAAGATGAATTGGTACCACTCTTTGAGAAAGCTGGTCCAATTTGGGATCTGCGCCTCATGATGGATCCTCTTTCTGGTCAAAACAGAGGTTACGCTTTCATTACCTTTTGTAGTAAAGATGCAGCACAGGAAGCAGTCAAACTGGTGAGTAACTTATTTTCAGACTGGATGAGATAATGTAAACAGCAAGTACGTTGGTAATCTTTTAGATAATGAAGTCTTTGAAGTGTTTCATTAAAGCATGCATTGACAGACTTAAAATTTTATTTTCTTAAAAATTGCCTTCTGATTTGATTTAGTATATACAAATAATGTTCTACTTTATAGAACTGTAGTCTGCTATAGCCTCCTGCAGTCTGCTAGCGTACTTGAGTGATTATAGTAAGAGCTTACTTGATTATGACTGGGAAATATATTCTTTAAGCTTCACTGAGTTTAAGTTTTATCACCCTTCCTACTATAAAGAGCTAATTAGAGATGTTTTGTTTTGCTGCTGCTGGTGTGCATGAGGTCTCTGACTTGGTGCTCTTTTTGGTTCACGGTGGCCTTAGTTCTTTCCAATGGCAGTCATGCAGTCTGCTCACTATATGGAAACCTGACTTGGCCTGCATCTAGACAGTTTGGCAAAGGACACAGAGCAATCCATAGAGGATTAAAATGAGAGACAGCAGTCTGATTGGGGCCCTGGTTCATTTGGCCTTGTCTCTGCCTGAGAAGAGGAAGTAGAATTAGAAAGTTCAATGTGTATCTCACAAGATTTTGGACATGGCTCTGAAGTACTGCTTGTACTTTGTACCAAAACAGGTGAAATGCTTTATCTCATTTGCCTTAGCAGAATTCAGCTGATCCTGTATGAAGAAGGTGGTGGTGGTAGGGAACTTAAACATCTAGTTAAGCTGGGGGAAGGGAAAAAAAAACCCAAACAACAATGAAACCTAGAGAAACTTAAGAACTGCTTCTGTTGCATTGTAAAGGCTTCAGAAGGAGTTGTTGCTTCCAAATGTTCCAGTTTTTGTTCCCTGAAATTTTTTCATGTATTTAGAAATAGTCACAGTTGTTATGTTAGGCCCTTCCAGGGCTGGGAATTGCATGTCTCTGCTTAGGCTTTTTCCTTTCTAGAACGTACTTGGATGTTTCCTGAAGGAGATGCACAAAATATGTTTTTTGCAATTGATTGCTTCTGGGTTTCAGTGTTTGAAGATGGTGGATATGAGTTACTGTCACTTACGAAGGAAAAATTGTTTTGAAACTTCTTTTTTTGACAGAGTTGAAGGTGCTCAGAGTTGTTACTTTAAATTTTTACTGATTGAGGGAGATGAAAGGGAAAATGCTGAAGTGACAGTAGATGTAGCAAATGATGTGCCGCTGGTGGAAGACTGGCCTCCATACCCTGGATATTGCACCAAATAAGTGAATTTGTGTGAATATATTCCTTAAGTCCTATATCTGGATTCCCTTCCTTTCCCTCTTCCACACTACTATTATCTGGTAATGTGGCCAGGCTTATATTTAGGTGAAATATTTTCCACAGACTACTGGGGGGAAAGAAAATGGGACAGACACGTGCTACATTTTGGAGCTAATTAAACCTTGATAGCAAAGTGAGGTTCTTTCAGAAAACAAACTTGAAATTTTGAAGTCTTGGTTTCTGTACACCAGGTGGGCTTTCTTGTGTTTGCAGGTACCGCGGCTTGGGAATGGGATTGATTGCATGTAAAATGGCTTTGTAAGATAAGATATAATTTGAAAAGCAGATTCAGATTAAGTTCATGGCACTGGAACACAAATTTTTATTGTGTGGTGAATACTGTTGTACATGAAGCAAAATTCTGAAATGTTTTTGTCTTCCTTAAAGTGATCTTGTTTGATAGCTTATGGTACCTTAACACTGTTCTAGTTCTTGAATATGAAGGTTACTGAAGGTATTGCTCTGTCATCTGTATGGCTACGTCTCAGGGTAAAAATGGCTGAAAACTTGCTTTTTTAAAGAGTTGGATGAGGTTTTCAGAAGCTGGCTGATGATCAAACATCCATCCTCTTAGGTTGTGTTTGAAAATATACCTAAAACAAAGATGATGGCTATCTTGAATTCTTACTTTTTTTTTAAAGGTTGAACTCTTGTACCTTTAAAGACCTGTCAGGAGTGTTGGTGTTCAGAGTAATCCAACTGTGGGGACAAGCATGAAGCAGCAGGCTAACTTTTTTTAATGGGAAGTTTTAAAACTTAACAGTAAAATTTAGAGTCCTAGCATTTACAAGGTCCAAGAAATCCCTGTTGTGGGAGGTGGTGGTGGTGGGAACAAGGTCACACACTGATTCACACTTCTGAGTATCTCACAGCAAATATGTTCAGTGTTTAAAAGCTATCAAAGTGAAGTGGAAGAACTCATAGTATCTATAATGCTATGTATTTGCTTATTAATAACAGCCCCAATGACTGACATTGAGTCCCAGCACAGGAAGCAGTCACCAGTTGTCTAGGAAGATCTTTCAAGTTTGAGATGAACAGTAGGTGAATGAATTTACCCCATGCAGTTTGTATCTGTTACACATTGTTCCTTGTGCATCAGTTTCTTTGTAGCTTTCTGTTCAGCAGAACTTCAGAAGTTTCTATGGAAAACCTAAGCTTGGCAATGTTTTTCCAAGTGAATGCTGACTCAAATACTGCAGTTCTAGTAATTCTCTTGCAATGCAAATTAAATATGCTACGTGTAAAAGTAGCAAATCACGAAGAAAATAGATGATTCTATGATTTTGGGGAATCTTTTTATCCATATTATTGTGGATAAAGCAAATGAATGGCTTTTTATTTTCTCAGTGTGACAACTATGAAATCCGTCCTGGGAAGCACCTTGGAGTATGCATCTCTGTGGCAAACAACAGGTTATTTGTTGGGTCAATTCCAAAGAACAAGACTAAGGAAAACATATTGGAAGAGTTCAGTAAAGTCACAGGTAAGACCTCCTTAATGAGTTTTTCACAGTGATCCCAAAATGCTATTCAGTCTCTCTGTTTTGTAGGTCTAGTTACTTGACAGATGCGTTCAGCTATCATTTAAACTATTTCCAAGTTGGATTCCAAGTTTGTTTCTGGTATAAATTTTATATATCAAATATATTTTATGGTGGAGTGTAAAGGGACTAGTGTCTGTTTTACTGATTGTTAAATGAATGATGTTGTAGGTTTACAATTTGAGATGGATACAGCACAAATGAACTCAGAAAAAAGTGAAGGTCCTAATTCTATTACCTGTTCTAGCTTCCTCTTGAAAACTCTGTATTTGTAACTATCTACAGTAGATTCTGCATTCACAACTGAGAAGTTTTTGGGGAGTCTCAAACAGATGTATTGTTGAGGAATGATGGGGAGGAGGGAATACTAAATCAGTTTAGAGGGAATGGTACTGTAGAAATAGCTAATGACAGATTAATTTCTGTCCCAGTTCTTCAGTGTTGTTCCCAGTATATGCAGCAAGTAGGAAGAAAAGATGCTTCTGCTTTAAATAAGAGATTGAGGTCTTGATCGCCTGGTCTTGTTCCTGTAGGAGAGTTTTAACCTACTGCTTCTTTTTTAGGATTGCTATTTATAAGTACTTCAGGGAAGTGGTGAAAGCAGAAGGTGAATACTCGTTTAGTTGCCTCTTCTCTTTTTGGAGAGATGTGAAAGAAATTCTTTCCAGCTTCCCCTCGAGGCAGGGAAGATGCCACGTATTAATGCTCACTGCTTTAAAATGTAAAAATTGTAACACAAAATATAGAAAACTAACACTGTGTGAACTGTTCAGGTTGATGTTTTGCAGGGCCTAATTGTGAGGTAAGTTTGTTCAGGAGAATTTCACCTGCTAGGTGACCTGTTTCTGGGTAAATTGGATGGATATCTGTTACTTGTTTTGCTTTTCTTGTGCTCCCTTCCCCTTTCAGGTGTTAAATTCAAAGGCTGTGTATTACAAAAAACAAGTGAAGGCATTTTAGAGTAAACTGTAGATTTTTTTTTTTTTCTTTCCTTTTGAAGCTTAATACTAAAGACGTGTTTTTCAGAGGGTTTGGTGGATGTAATCTTGTATCATCAACCTGATGATAAGAAGAAGAATCGAGGTTTCTGCTTCTTGGAATATGAGGATCACAAGTCAGCAGCACAAGCTCGCCGCCGCCTGATGAGTGGGAAAGTAAAAGTCTGGGGAAATGTTGTGACAGTGGAATGGGCTGATCCAGTAGAGGAACCTGACCCAGAAGTCATGGCAAAGGTAAATTAAAACTTAACTGGATGTTCTTGTGCTTTGGGAGGAATTTCTTTATGCTATAGTGACCAAGATTTGCTCCAGCTGAGCAGTGCTAGTTTTGAGGCACAAAAAGCAGTTAGATTTTCATAGTAAGCCATGTGAACTGGCATGGTCTGAGCACTGCAGATTAGTTGCCATTTTAAGACATTGGGAACATGCTGTTTTAACCTACCGTTCACATTTAAACTAGTAGTGTACAGGGTTCTCCTGCTGGATTGGCACATCAGTCTGTTCATTATCTGCTTCTGCTGATAGTGAATGCTAGGTGGGTATTTTATAAAACTATTTTCCAGAGTGAGATGAAGGTGAAGTTCAGTGTAGGGAATGATGTGCTCTTTATCCCTGCGTTTTGGGATAACTCTTTGCTACTCTTGAGGCCTATTATGAAAATTTTACTGGGATTTGTAGCATCCCAGAAGCAGAAAATCAAAGCTGGATATCCTTCTGGTCATGGAAGGGAACTGTGGAAGGAGAGAAGTTGTAGAAACTTCATACAGGTAACTACAAGGCTTTTTTTGTTGGTTGGTTGGTTTGGTTGGTTGTGTGGGTGGTTTTTGTTGGTTTTTTTTTTTTTTTTTTAAACAGGTACAGAATTTACAAGGTTACCCAAAATTTCTTAAGGCAGAGAAGAAGGGAATAACATCTTACTAGTTTGTTAGTTCCCTTTGAGGTTTGACTTTTAAAGATTACAGCTTTCATTCTTATTTTTTTACCAGGTGAAAGTTTTATTTGTAAGAAACTTGGCCACTACTGTGACAGAAGAAATCCTTGAGAAATCCTTTTCTGAATTTGGAAAGCTGGAAAGAGTAAAGAAGTTGAAGGATTATGCTTTTGTTCATTTTGAGGACAGAGGTGCAGCAGTGAAGGTAGGTTGATTATTCTTTCCTAGCGAAATTGATGTGAGCAGTTTATTTTGTACAAATGGTTTTAAGAAATTTCATAGTAAATATCTAGATAAGAAAATTTGTAGAGCCCATTTAATAAGGTTCCCATTGCGAGAATTTTAACACTAATGATTTTGTTCCTATGACTTCAGTAGCTAGGAGGATGTGAAACTTGCAGATGTAGCAAGTTAACAAGTAGGCTGGAAAAGAGGTATAGACCAATGCAGGAGAGTCTAGAGAAGAAGGGGGGGGGGGGGGGGGAAATCAACCTAGACAATTTTTCTGAGGAAACACTGTCAGAAGGTATCAGTTGTCTCTCAAAGGCCCCTGTTTAAAGGCTGTGTGTAGTTTTGGAGTGACAAAAGTATTGAATAGAAATTGCAAGGTAATTAAAAAAATGCCTTGTGAAGGGGAGGAAAATGGCACTAGCAACTCCCTTAATGCATTAGCTATTTTTAACTCTATGTGCTTCTTAGAAGGTTTCTTTTAAATGACTTCTTAAACATCAGAGGTCTCTATTGTAAGCTTCAAAGGTGTCTTCCTTTGTATCTAAGAGCAGTTGAGAAGGTCATTAATATCTGCTGTTTGTACTTCAGTGGGTTGAATTCTATAGAAATTACTCCATCTGTGTTTTAAATCCACAGTTTATGGGAGGAAATGCTTTGCACCTGGGAGTCTTGAGCAAGTATACTGTATGTGGTATATGTGGCTACATAGACAGTTCAAAGGCTCTTTACTCATCCTTTATTAATAATTTTATAACCATTTAATCGCTTACAATTTTCCTACCCACCAAAATAGGGTTTAGAATACTCATGAGTTTGGCTTTAGGATGACTGTCACTCATATTTAATGAAGTTGAAGTCAATTTGAATAGGCTTAGACCATGTCCAGGAGAAGGTAGGAGATTGTTGACAGAAAGGGTAAGTCTGCAACACCTCCTGACGTGTTTTACTATAGTATGTCTTTAAACACTCTCCAGTCCCTTCCCAGTAGACCGTACTTCTAAATGCTCTGTTAGATTTGAGCAACTGAAAACTTGTAGCAGATGAGAAAAGATAGATCAAATGCAGTACAGCAGAGCATATCTAATGCTCATCTCTGAAACAAGTTGGGATACTACCACATCTGCCCCATGGCTGATTTATGGCCATTAAATTGGTTTATGAATTTTGTGAGATATTTTTGTATATGGGTGTGTTGTTTGTTTTTTAATGAAAGCATTATGGTATTAATGTGTGGAATGCATGGAATTGGCTCATTGATTCCAGTGTCTATTTAGTTGCATACCTCCTTTAAAATAAATTTTCATGATCTCTAATGTTTTTGAGGCATGTAGCTGTACAGACATGTAAAGCCTTTGTTAATGCAAATATTAATACCCAGAAATGTTAAATGCAAGGCACATAATGCCAGGTAAAGAATTGTGGGGTTTAGTTCTAATCATACTCTGTGTATGTATATTAAGTTCTTTTTGTGCATGCATTTGATAATTAATGCATTACTTTTCTGGAGGAAAAAATTCTTGGAAAAATTTTGGGAAAATTTTCTTGGAAAAATTCTGGAGGAAAAACTTTCTTGCCTCACTTGGTGAGATCACCAAGTTTCAGTGGTTTGTCTTGTTGGGTTTTTTTGTTTTTTTTCTTCCCCTTAAGTATGCATCCTCAGAAATACTTTATTTCCTCAGAGGCACTCATGTAGCACATTCAACTAGCTAAACTAGCTAGGAAGCACAAAAAAAAATACTGTTTTTTTTCTTGTGTGCATGTGCTCTACGTGGCTTACAAGTACAGTGAGTGTTCATGTCAGTGTGAATAGTGAGAACTTCTGTCAGTGTATTTCTGAAACATTTCTAGGGGATGTAGGAACATAAAAAGGGATGGTGTTATGTCTGATTTTTTTAAAAATAACGCTCAATATGTTTCAATCCCATTCTTGTACCTTAAGATACAAAGAGAATTTTTTTTTTTCCAAATGCTGCTTCACTGTAACTGGGAATAAAGTGGGACTTGAAAGAATGATACGTAACTTTCTGTTTAAGTAGTACAGAAATGAAGCACATGGCATAGTTCTGCCTGGAGCAGTCTAACCATCTGGTTTCTTTCAGTAAGTTTTAGCTTCCTTTTGAATGGAAACAAATTTTCAGATGTTTCTCTTCTAATTTTTATACAGGCTATGAATGAAATGAATGGGAAAGAGATAGAAGGGGAAGAAATTGAAATAGTGTTAGCAAAGCCACCGGATAAGAAAAGGAAAGAACGTCAGGCTGCCAGACAGGCTTCCAGAAGTACTGCGTGAGTGTTCATTCTTCACTACTGTAATACTGCAGAATGAAGTTCTGCTGTAAAATGAGCTAGTTTGGAGAAAAGTCATTCAGGTTCTTCTATGTTATGTATTGTTAATCAACAAGGGGAAATTTATACTTTATTTTGGGAGACTTTTGAAGATAAATAATTGCATGTTTCTTTTTCTTAATAGGTATGAAGACTATTATTACTACCCTCCACCTCGCATGCCACCTCCTATTAGAGGCAGAGGCCGTGGAGGGAGAGGTGGATATGGCTATCCCCCAGATTACTATGGCTATGAAGATTATTATGATGATTATTATGGTTATGACTATCATGACTACCGTGGTGGCTATGAAGATCCCTATTATGGCTATGACGATGGCTATGCTATAAGAGGAAGAGGAGGAGGAGGAAGGGGTGGGAGAGGTGCCCCTCCACCACCTAGGGGGCGGGGAGCACCACCACCAAGAGGTAGAGCTGGATATTCACAGAGGGGGGCACCCATGGGACCGCCAAGAGGAGCCAGGGGTGGGAGAGGGGGTCCTGCACAGCAGCAGAGAGGACGCGGTGCTCGTGGAGCCAGGGGCAACCGTGGGGGCAACGTAGGAGGCAAGAGAAAGGCAGATGGGTACAACCAGCCTGATTCCAAGCGCCGTCAGACCAACAACCAGCAGAACTGGGGCTCCCAACCCATCGCTCAACAGCCGCTCCAGCAAGGTGGTGACTATGCCGGTAACTATGGTTACAATAATGACAACCAGGAATTTTATCAGGATACTTATGGGCAACAGTGGAAGTAGACAAGTGAGGAGGGATTGAGAATATTGGAAACATAGAATTGGCTATAGCTCTACATCCTTCAAAACAAAATTGGCTTAATGTTTCATCCTTCAGTAGCGATTGGCTGCCATTTGTATTGGGCTGAAGAATCACTCTATTGTGTATATACTCGAGTCTCTTAGTTTTCTTTTTTCATAAACGCACTTGGACATTACTGGGCTTGCAGAATTCCTGAACTCCATATGGGGTTTCAATGCTTTTATCATTTTAGGCTTCATTTTAGCAGTTTAAAAGCAGGAATGGCACACTGTTCAATCATGATTTTGCAGAACCTCTGGTTTTGGACAGTTTCTTTTTTTTTTTTTTTTTTTTTTTTGGATTTGGGATAGACTACATAGGAGTATGCTGTACATAAAAGTAAAAGCTAGTGCTTTGTCTTAGTAGTTTTAAGAAATTACAACAAATTAAGTTTTCTTGTATTGAAAATAACATGATTGTATGTTTTGCATTCCTAGAAGTAGGTTAACTGTGTTTTTAAATTGTTATAACTTCACACCTTTTTGAAAATCTGCCCTACAAAATTTGTTTGGCTTAAAACGTCAAAGCCGTGGCAATTTGTTCCTTGATGTGATTGTATTTCCAATTTCTTGTTCATGTAAGATTTCAATAAAACTCAAAAATCTATTCAAAACATTACCTATTTCAAATTCAATTGTGTCCTAAAACATTATTTCATTGGTAATTCTTGCGAAAAACACTGTTTTCAAAGTATAACTGCCTATGTGAGTGATCAAATTCATGCAAAATTTCTTGTGCTTTCCAACATGTAGCACTGTGGACATCAGACTGAAAACTAGGAGAAATTACAGATAGCCCAAAGGGCACTCTTTGTTTAATTGCTGTTCAATAACTTACCAGCATCTAATTTTGAAATTTTTTTTCTTTTAAAAAGTGTTGAAATGTATCCAAACATTCAGAGATCTAATTTAAATATAATATTCTAATGTAATGTGGAGAAGGAAGCAGAGCCTACAATGGTGTTAATTTTGTTCCTTTTTATTATGTACTGTGGAGTCCCTCTAGAGGCTATTCTGTTAGGAACCAGCCATTGTGTATTATTCAGTGTACAAACACATAGGGAAATGGTTTTGATCTCAAGCATCTTAGTCTAATTTAAGATAATATTTGACTAGGAATGAGAATTATAAATTAAATGCTGTGGCACAGTAAACTAACTTCTTGCTACAGATAACACAAACATACTCTCCATATTCTGCTTATTTCTGTCTTGACATTTAATTTGATGTTCTGCCATGATGAACAATTTGCCTTAGAATTCTCATGCCTTGTAATAAAGGCTGTTTAAAAAAAATAAGTAATATCTTCTGGGGGCATTACTAGCTACATTATTGGGGTATTATGTGTTGCTTTGACCCTTGTCTTGGACATTCCCAGATGTCAATTTTAACTGGCAAGTCATGACATTACTCTTCTGTTGCATCTGAGCCATTCTGTACCCCAATGAAGAACATTTGCTTCTCAAGAAAAGAGAGAAACAAACGGATTTAAACTTTCCCTAAAGAAAACTATTGCCGGACTTCTAAATATCCAAATCAAATACATTGCTCATACTTGATTTACAGCATTCTAAACACAGACTATTGAGGAAGTTAAACTTCAGTGGTCATACTCCTCCCTTTGTCTTCTATTCCTGTCTGGTGTCTCTCAAGTGTATTATGTCAGAATGTAAACAGATGAGCCTTCCCACGCTTTACTGTTGTGGGTCTGGTATACGATTGCATGGTTTGAGTTTTGATCTGAATTGAAGTGAGGGTGTTTATCTGGTTCTCAAAAACGGGTTTGCCCCAGTGTCAGGCTCTTCCTTTCAAATTAATAGAATTACTCATAAATAATTTAAAGTGCTTTTTAAAATTAGCATTTAGTATGTTAAAGCCCTTTTTGGTTTGGTTTCGTGGTTGGTTTTTTTTTTTTTTTCTTCATAAAGTTAATGGGACCAAATCCTGTCCTCTCTGTTCCTTACTTGAGCAGTGAAGTCAGAGGGGTATTGCCTGGGTATATGTTTCAGGCTTTTACTTGTGGTAAGGATCTGGCTTGTAATTTTGTTTTAATACAAGGATTTGCTGTCCTATCAGTATGACTTTATAGTAATTACATAGCTTGTGTGGTGTTGAGCAGAACCCTGTAGTCCCAATAAGTATTTGCTTTTCAGTAATCATTGCAAAGGGGATCTGTTACAAGGGAGCTTAATTGGAATCAAATTTAAAGTACTCTCCATTGTGCAAGAAAGATAGTGTTCACATACTGCATGCTTAAATTGTCAGCCCAGGAGAGGTGAAGTGTCAGTGCATGCTTATGGGGGGTGTGGGGAGGAAGTGAAATGCTTCAATTATAATGTTTACAAAAAAACTAAGGAACAAAAATGTTAAAATTGTCTTCCTCAAGAATTGTAAAGCTGCATCTTGTATTTATTTCTGGCCAAATCACCATTTATCCTAATATTTTTATTGAATATGGGAAGTGAGCTATACACTTTTATAATTTAAAATTAAAATCAGTAAAAGTTTATATTTACAAGATATATCAAGTTCTTCGATTTACGTGATTTATGGATACTCAAATTCATCATTTAAATTTGCAGCAATGCTTTACTGAATCCTTAAAGATAACGCGTACTACAACTTACTTGAGTAGTGGTGTATACTGAACTTGAAGAACTTAACAAAGTTATTGAAAAAAATTATTGAACAAAGATATTGTAGCACAGTGGAAAAATCTACCATCCTGATGACAGATACTCAAGGGAAGAATTTTTCATTATTTTCTCAGCACAATTCTGATACATAATCAAAACAAAAAATAAATTTAAATTTACTCTTGTGCACTGTTTTGATCATTTCTTCAGTATAACTTAGCAAAAATCCTCTTCTAGAACATGTTGAAAATGGATTTCAACTTGCAAACCAATATTAAACTTTTATGAGTGTCCTGCTGGCATTGGAGGAGGAGCCATGAAATGGGATTTTAGTAATCATTTGATCACTCATTTATAGCAGTTGCTTAAATGTCTGTTATCGATAAGGTGTTTGACTTAAAAATAAGTATGTTGCCAGATTCCTAGCAATTCCAAAACTTGAGCAAAAGATTTTTACAGCTATTGTGTTATTATAGACTTTCACATTATTAACAAAATCAGTTTACTAAACTCAGCTTTTAATTTTACTAATATATTAAACATTGTCTGCATTTTTTCAAAGCATTAAAGGTTTAATTTTCTGTAGCAATTGTTTATTTTCAGGACTCAGCTTCTGTAGTCTATTTATTACAGAATGACATCTGCATTGCTTAAACCTTTCAAAATAAGTAAATCACCACATGATTTTGGTGACTCTGTATGAAAACCTGACTACTTTTTGTCCCCTCTGCATTAGGACATGAAGCCCATTTCTGTATTTTGAACTACACAGAAAAAAAATACAGAAGGCACTCTTATTATAAGGCTAGCAGAAAAATAAATGTGAAGTATTGATCAAAAAGTCTTAAACCTCTTAGTAAACCATGTTTGAACATCTAGACCTGTAGACCCTAATGCAGATGTATGTATTTTCGGTAAGACTTAATTGTTATCCAAAAATGATGGTGGCCCATACGTAGAACAGCAAGGACCCTATCCTACAAATCTGTCATGAATAATCTTTGATCGTGCATGACTCGAGTTGGAGTACTTGTGTGATTAAGGATTGCTTGTGCAGTGAAGGTTTGCCAGATTGAATTCTGTCATTCACATGAACTACTTAAGTAGATCAGAGCCTTATAGAAAGAGTGTACCAAGTTGTGTTTCCTGTTTTTTCTAAATAAAAAAAGAAAAAAAAAAAAGTTAGAGCTTCTGTTAACTTAGAATTTGAATGACGCTGTTGCAGTCTATTGGCTTAAAATGTCTTTTGAAACCCAGAGTGGCTAAGCTGAACATATATTAGTTGATAAAATGTGTAGAGTGGTGGTGGTGGTGGGGAAATCATTTGTGTTAAAGGGAAATCTTAAGCTTTTTTTCTCACTCAAACAAAATAGTCAAGGTGGATCTGCAATATTTGGTTATTGATCAGGAACGTTTGAAATTTTAGAACAGGAGAATCCCTCTGAAGAAGTGTTTTAACAACTTGGAGGTTACCAGAAGCTCTGAAAGACAGTTCAGAATATATTGCATCACGTTTTCTGATGTCCAGAAATCTGCAAGTGTCAATTTTGTATTTTAACTCCTTCCTTTTACCTGACTATCAGGGAAGCGTGGTTGAGGCTGACCTGACATGTCATGATGTCGACTTGCTAGGTGGGGTTCGCAAGGGACATTAACCTTGGAGTTATCGGTAAGACAACTTTCTTTCTAATTTCATTCAGTAAGATTAAAGGGCTGGGGTGGGAGGAGGGAGGAGATGAGCTCCACAGACCTGATCACTGGAATATTGTTGAAAATCTGCCATTACCATGGAGAGATTCCAAGTGCTGAAGGTAAAGGTTAAATTTAAATTTGTCCATGTCCAAGAGGAGCATGGCATAGGTTCTTACAGCTGAAATCAATTTGAAAATAAAGATGACTTGGGCTTCAAAAGAAAACTGGATGCTATTTTAGGGATGCTGGAAGCAGAAAAGATTTTGAACACTTAAGTTTTTCCTCTGTAATTAAATCCAGGTATGTTTGTTCCCCCCGTCCCCATGAAAAAGCAAAGGACTTGCAGCACACTTCTTCAAAGTCTAAGAATGCTCTTAAGAAATGTGTCCAAGTAGATCTCTAAAATAATTTTATCTTGAAAATAACAACAAAACTGGCATATCATGAGTTTGGATCATTTCTCTATTGAACATGATAATGCTTAGAAGGCATTAATTGAGAGAGAATTGCTATTAAACCAAGGGGCAGTTGTAGTTGATCCCATTATAAAACCGCTGGATTTTAGTAATCTTTTTTTTGTGGAGGGCATGATACGTTGATTCTAGACAAAGAAATAGCAAAAGCTGAAGAACAGATTTGCAGATCAAGCTTGAAATACTTGGACATGTTGAATCCTTCATGGCACCTGCTCATCTTGCACTTTTTCTCAACCAGAAGTGTCAAGACCTTTCTTTTCCTGATTGTACATTTATGCAGTACTTTGAAAGGAGCAGAGAAGTCGGAACAGCTTACTAGGCTATAGGAACATTCCAGGTTCAGCCATTCTTTATTGTGGAACTGAATAGCATGCCAGTTCTGATGCCAGCTACAGAAGAAATGTAACTGGTGAGTAGAGGTATTTTGTAAGGATTTTTCAGATGTGAAATACTTGTTTAATTTGAGATAAACTTTGCTTGGCATACCTCAATTTGAGAACAGTTTTGATCACACAAACTCATCAATGCTGTTTCACTTGAAAGATCTTAAACAGAAATAAGAGGATCTCTTTTAACTCTGGATTGTCCGATCTGCATGGTTACATGGAATTACTGATAATACGAAGTGTAGTAGGACTTGTTGAATATGCTCAGGTGGCCTGTCTCTTGGAAATGAAGCAGACAGCAAGGTTGTTATGGGGTGGGGAGGAACCCCTAAGTGGATTGGCTTTTGCACACGTGGAATTTGGAGATACCTGTAGGAATACACAATGGGCCGTACTTCTTTCATAAAACAGAAACATCAGTCTCTCATCAGTGAGGTTTATAAATTTAAAACACAACTTCAAAATGTATTTCTGTGATTATAATCTACCAAATTGCGTTAAATGCAAAAAAACAAAAGGAAGAAAGAATGAAGAGCGGACCAAATTTTAGTTCTGCCCTCCTTGCTTCGAGTACAGTTTCATTTTTTTTTTCCTTCCTTAGCACCAGTGAGCATGCAGTCTTGCTCATTAATTTTCCTGTTGAACTTCCTGCAGAGCTTGTGTAAGTGTAAGATACACGATTACTTCTTTCTCTGTTTTTTTTAAATCTTCACAGCAGCCTCTGAGAGGTGGTTGTGTTTCCATTTTAATTTCAAGGAATGAGTATCCGTTGCATCAGTACCTGTTTCCATGGCATTATTCTGACGTACCTTCAGACATTTCAAATTCGGCATGCAGAAAATGCATACCCAACTTGAATTTAAGAGGGGATGTGGTATAAGCGTTAATTTTGTGATAGGAAAGGAAATCTAATTCTGGAGAGCTTTCAGCTGTCTTAGCAGCGGATGGTCTTTTCTCTTTTTAAATTCCCTACTGTGCAGCTTTAACTTCTACAGAAAAAGGGGAAGTGAAATGCTGCATGGGCTAAAAGTCCTGTGATTAAAAATAGTTCAAGTGTATAATTGAAGATAGTATCGTAATGCATGTACTCAGGAGAACTGAATACAAGTGCACGAGCAGTAATTTTTGATGTTTCTTAGGCTCACTTTTTAACCAGTTCCTGGATCCGGACTACTTTCTGAAAGAATTCTTTGACGCACATTCTAAGGTGCCACGTTGAACCCTACTTTAATCAGGTTTTAAAATTCCATATATTGAACCACTGAGGTAGAGAATTAGTGTAACTTTTTGCTGGTAGTACCTGTAGACCAAACACCAAAAAGGATAAGAACACCTTGTTTTAAGTTTCATGTCTGTTTTATCAAGACTGGAGATCTTGAACTCATCCTTGTGCATTTTCACTCAAAATCAATTGCAATTACAGATTTTTTTCCCCATTCTTCTGGGTGAGCTCTTTCCTCTTTTTTGTTCTGCTCAGTGCTGGCAGTAGCAACACTGAGATCACAGGAGAGGAGTTCTTCCTACTCTTAATATCGTGCATCCATGAGGTTGTGGCAGCTTGGAAAAACCATTGCAATGAACTTTATTTTCATGCAAATCTTTACTGAGTGACTTCTGCCCTGTAACATGCAAATACTGGAGCCAGTATGCAACTTATCTGCAAGAATTTTTAATATGCAGTTATGTTGAAATGCTGCTGGTATCAACATCCAAACCATCTCACTTAATACAGTTTTCCCAGAGATTCTGGCTGAGATGAGATATTCAGCATGGAGCATTCCGCTTTGAACAGCAGGAAGAGGTTGCAAGCTGCTGAAGACAACCTCATAAGCTGTTGATGAGCAGCTTGACAAAATATATTGGTGTTGCTGTTTATTCAGTTATCAGTCACTGACATCTCCACTCCCCCAGTAAAACTGAGAACTGAGCATAAATGATTCTTCCTGTAAGGCAGCAGGTCCAGCCTGTTAGTTAATATTTTATTTATCACTTTATTTCCCCCTTGAACAGCCAGCGGTAGTAGGTGTTCTTAGGGTATGAAATATGCATTCCAATCTTCCCCATGTTTCCTGTTTTCTTTGTTTCTGCTGGTTTGCTGGCTGTTACTGTGCTCTCAGGTATTTAGGTTGTTTCCAGTTGGAGGAGTAGGAGCAAATATGTTCTGCTTATTTTTTTCCTCTTGAAAGTATTGGAAAGAGGAGAAGTAGAAAAGCTGTATAGCTGAGGAAGTCTAAGCATGCAGCCCATTGTGAGCAGCTGTGATGGGTCCTGCTTTTGGTTAGAAGAAAAATTTCCTCTGCCTCCTCTTCTGATAAAGTTCATATTGAAGAGCTTGTGCTGATCTGGTACTTCTCATCAGGTCTTTGTTGCAGAGCTTTTCTGTGAGCTTGATCTGAGTGGGAAGTGTGTTGGAAACTGCTGCCCTGAAGACTGGGATGCACTTAAGGCAGAGTTTTGGTTTTATTTCAGTGCAAAGGAATAAATTACTGTTAAATTAAATGAATAAAATTACTTTGTTAAATGTAGAACAAACTCTTCCTGTGGATGTGTTTAGGCAGGTTCTAGCTATTGTGCATCAAGTAAGAGCAACCTTGTGCAATGTTTGTGAACCAGCACACACACTTCCTTCCAAAGCTCAAATAAATTGTCTGATCTAAGTGCTCCATGTTAGTGGATCAGTTGTACAGGAGAGGCTTTAATATCTTTGTAATACGCTAATCCACAGATAAGCATGTGGATTAACTTTTCGCACATGATGCCGCAACAAGATTAGTTTTTCCTTTGGAAATGTAAGGAGTCTCTTGTGTGGTTTTTCTTGACAAAACAGAAAGCTTTTGGCTACAGTCAGTGCATAGACACTTCAGTTCTGATTTCTTTAAAGGAGTGTACGTGTTCTGACTAATATCATGTCTGTGGTGAATTGCATTGAACTAAAGTAGTCCTAATTTTTAGTCTTGAAACTAGTTTTTATCCTGCTATACTTGCTTGCAATTTATCTTTCCACTTTGTTTGGAATGCTGTGTTGAGGAGATCAAAGCTGTGTACTGAGCATCTTGCATACAGAGAAGTTAGCCTGTTCTTTGGCTGCTAGTTATGCTCTACCTGCATGATAGAGAACATAGGATTAGTTCTTGTCTATCAACTTCTGAAAAGCTTCTGAGCTTCCATCAGGAGTACTTTTGAAAGTGTTGGAGCAAAAGAGAGCAGTGGCTTGGTATGCTGGGGTGTATAGACATTTTTGATACCAAGGAGCTACCTAGAAAAGTTAGGTTAACCTAACTAGGGGAATCTCCAGATAGGCAAGAGGCAAATTATTTAGCTGTGGTTTTAGAACCACTTAAATAATGTCTATTCTTGCTTGTAGCAATGATTTCCTTAAAGCACCGGGTAACCAGTTGCTTGAGTTTGTTGGCAGAGCTGTAACAATAGTGTCTTTAAAAATATTTAAGAATATTTATATGGGTGGGGCAAAAGGCTTTTTCTCCTCCAAATAAGCTTTATTTTAAGTACTTGCATTAAAAACTGAGGGAATATAATCCAGTTTAGTTAATCTGTACAGTTTCTATGCACAAATCTATTTTTCCAGTCATATGATCAGTACCCAAAACTAGTTACTGGGCATTTTAGTGCCTTCAGAAAGGGGACTGGGTGAACTAAAGTTTTTTCAACTTATAAAAAGGGGTCTCGGAAGACTTGAGAGAGAAGAGAGTACACTGTTGGGAAGAATCAGGCCCTTGGTTTTATTAGTCCTGGATAGTTTGTAAAAGTCTGCTTCTAGTCTAACCCTTTTTCAGGGTTTTTCCAGTTTCAAAACGTAGCAGTTTACAAAAAATTAGAACTACCTTGTCTCCATTGAAACAGCTTGTGAAGTTGGGTCAGATTTCTTAAATTATACTTGATGGCCTCAGACCTGGAACAGTCAGTGGATTATTTGATCATTGTTTTCCCAGTTAATTAATTTAACATTTAGTGCTTGCAGGTCTTAAAAAAAAAACCAAAAAACAAAAAAAAACCCCCAAAAAACCAACAAAAAAAACCAACCAAAAAAACCCAAAAAACCCCAAACACAACACAAAAGAAACCCCAACTAACAAACCCCCACAAAAAATGAAAATGCTAAACAAGGAAAGCCAACGTGGCCATGCCCACAGCGCACTTCATATTGGGCATCTTTACCTTTCCTGTCCGTGAAGGGCAGAGTGATTTGCAGTAGTGGTTCTTCAGGTAGATGTTAGCCTGTCAGATTTATGGAACACTCCACTAATGCAGCAGTTCAAGAAAGTACATACATATGGCTGATCATTTTTCAGTACAAGTTAGTTATTGGCAAGGATGGCTCTAGTTGGACATCAAGTTTCTGGATTCTTGTGTGCAAAGCTTGCTGTATGCCTCTCCAGGAAGACTAGAAGAACTATGAATTCTTTTTGCTTTCTATTTTTGCAAGCATGGTCATTTTTCAGGTAGCTGATAAATTGGTTTGTGCTGCAGTGGGGGTTCTGTGACTACATCTGAAGTGTACTTCAGGCTGTTTCAGGAAGATCAAGGTTGGAAGGTCTTTGGTAAGGTGTTCATGGAACTCTAATGCTGGGTATCCAAAGCTCTCATACAGTGCTAAAAATAAAACTAGGAAGGTGATAGCTAACTGGCATACCTTAGGATTGCAAGTAATTTTCAAGAGGGTCAAAAACTGGAGTAGTATACATCATAAGAGTCCTCAGATAATGTAAGCACTATCATACTTACTCCAGATAGCTGAGCAGTAACCTCATAAGTAAGCACTATCATGCTTACTCCATCATGCTTACTCCAGTAAGTTGAGCAGCCACCTTTATTCGCCTTGTGTTTTCCAACAGTTCTGGATTCAATGTAAAATTTTTGCTGAACGCGACTTTAAAGAAGACTCTTAATATAAGCATTTCTGTCAAATACTTGTTTTTTCTGTCCCACCCATTTTCTTTCAGGTAGTATTTAGGGATTTAGTACAAAAACCCTACTAATTAATAGCTAGTCAGTCTTTATGCCATAAGTTTTGTGTCAGATTTCTGTAACTTTGATTTTTTTTCCTTTTTTTTTTTTTTTTTTTTAATTGCTGTACCTTGACAGGGTGATAATACATTACATACATCTAAGAAAGCAGTCTGTAAGCTTTTTGGTAGTGTTGCAGAGCTGAACATATAGGTCAGAGGAAAATAAACTTCAGGTTGAAGAGGGAGTCCTTAGCAGTGTTTCACAGTGAATGTGCTTGCTAGCAAAATTTCTCAGCTACTTCTCATTCACATTCAAATCAGTATTCGACCATCAGTGCTGTTATCCCTTGTTAAAATGAAGTATACTTGCTGCTTGCAGTTCTTGCTACTCTGATATGTACAAACCAATTGATGCTAGTAGAGACATCAGATTGAAGGTTCCTGAGAAATGAGGATGCTTAAAGCCTTAACGGTAGTATCTGTAGCTTCTCTCTTCTACTTTTTCTTTACTGTCCCTTCTTGGATTGGATGTACACCTCTGCTTGTCTGTCTTTGCAGAGAGACAGAAGTGTTACCTGCAGTATCTTGGATCTGTATAGCCAGCAGCTACAGATGCAAAGTCCAGTTGCAAGGTTTGAGGTTTTTTGAATGGACCTTGCTATTTTCAAATGAGTTTTTGATGTGGTATGTAAAGGTCAAAATACTGAAGGATTCTCTTCTTTGAATTTCTTTTATATTATTATCTTATCTACATGAGGTATGAGATCTTGAGTTACTAATTTTGTCAGCATTTCTAGATGATGCATGGAATGTAGACGTGCTTATTAGCTAATTTTACACTTAGTTTGCCCATTTTATGCAAGTAAACATTCATTATTCCTCATGTCTGCAAAGCATTAAAATATACATTTTCTTTAATGTTCCTTGTAAACATTAAATATTTCACAACGTATTTCCTCCTGTGTAATTTCTCCAGTGGCAGTCCATAGAAAATAAATGTGCTTTTTTCCTCCCCTTTTATTTGTTGCTTGACTGAGTCTTGGTTGTACAGTTTTAAGACTTTCTCTCATGTCAAATAGATGTCTTCAACTGCATGCTTATGAGTGTGTTGAAAAAGGTGTGCAGTGCAGCATGTGAAATCTAAAGGTCATAAATTAAATCTATTTCACTGGGCCAAAGTGGGATGCATGCAGTGAAGACTGCATATTCCACAATGCAAGAGGCTGTTCAGATGTGAGAGGCAGTTACCATGAATGTGGGTCGTCTTTTCTCTTTCACTGGAAATAGCTTCAAAAATCCTTTTACCAACTGAGCTGAGATTTAAAATAGAAGCAGCTAAAGAATATCAGATGTCTGGCTCTATCAGTAGAAGTTGCTGAAATGAGATATAAACGTGCAAGTACTTGAGTAGCTCAAAGTGATTTTTTTTTTTTTTTTTTCCTAGTATAAGATTGTGTAGTGTGGGAATGGCAGTGTGTTTATACACATGGAAGAAAAACAATGCAGTTGTCCAGCTCTTAATTGCTGTGATTAGCTCCACTACTCCCTCAACCAAGAAATGGTAATAATGGATTTTTAAATTAAATTTGAATGTAAGAAATAAATTAGAAATCAGTGCTCTTCTGTTATAGCACAAAGTTTAGAGGCTAGCGTTGAGGGTTTAGGGTCCAGTTCTGTGGTGGGAGTCACCATCCTTCTTCTCAGAGGCAACACTTAAAATGTTTATTCCTTTAACTTTACTAATTTTCACTATTTGAACTTTTTACATTAATCCAGTGTTTCTGCCCTCTAATTACATAAAAGCCATGAATTTTGAGTGCTTTGGGATTGAGGTATGATAACCTAGCTTTCCATGAAGACCTTTCCTGCAAGGTGGAGATTTCTGACAGACTGAGGAAAATTCCGTATTTTTTTGGTAGGTTTGTCTTATTTGAGTGGTCAAGTATAACTGAAAGCATATGTCTGCAAATGTGATCTTCTGAGCATAAAGATTTTTCTACTGAGCTAGGCTTCTTTCAGTGCTGTTTGTATGAGAGAGAAGAGTTGAGGTGAATTAGGTAGAAATGTTTTCTACTCAAGACTTCTATAGAAAGACTAACCTTTAGAAAAACAGGGAAAAAAGGAAAGTTGTACATTAGACCAGTATAACCAGTCATCTCCTTCATTAATGGACCTTATTCTCCCTTCTGAAAGTCTCTTAGCAGGGAAGGATGTAGTTTGCCTCAGAGGTATGTAGCTTATTCGAGCTGGCTGAAACAAATATTTTGTGTTCAAGTGCACACAGGTCCTTCTCATGAACAAAACTGAGTTCACTCATTTCTCACTAGCAGTGGGAGAATCTTCCCATTACTTAGGAAGTGGCAGTAATCCTCAAATATACAAAACAATGAGGACAGTGTCCAGACCATCTGGCTCACTGTCCCTAGACTCCAGCTCCATGTTGTGGGGAACTGCAGGGTGCATACAGCGTGCTCCAGAGTTAGGGGTGGGGAGCTCCAGAAGACCTCCTGGAGGAGGACAGTGACACTTACCTCAGGCATCCTACCACTCCTGTTGTGACACCATCTTCCTCCTGCTGCACTTCTAGTGGACTTCCAGTAACTCTGAAGAAACTTTCAGTTTGTGAATAAACCCTTCCCTAATCAGCCAAGGTAGGAATATGGTTAATTCAAGTATATGCCCAGACTGTTTGCATTGCATTTCGGTGTTGTCACTGGAAGGGGCCACTAGGAAAGCAGCGTGCATTGAACCATGCAGCATGTAGAGTCTTTAAGAATCCTTGTCTATTAAAATATAGACACAACAGTAGTTTCAAAAGTGAGTAGAACTGTACTTCACATGTATATTTCTGGAACACTACATTGTTAATCTCTTTAACCACCTATTTCCTTTCGAAGAGATTGCAGTGAGCAGCACTGTTTACTAATCTCATACACCCAGCCATTATCTTACATGAATAGACTTGTTTTTCCCCGCTTCTATGCCTTTGCATTTTAGTTTTTAAGGTGCACATTGTAGATGTATACGTTAACCACTGGAATAAAACCTCCACAGTTGATGTGTGTCTTGCCCTTCCTAACACGATACATATGTGTTGATTAACCACTATTAAGTGATACAGCCTGGAGAACTGCACATGTGCTATACCCAGCGTACCAGGAAAAGAAATTGAAGATAGTGTGCCTATAAAAGGTATAAAGTACAAGAACAGGCTTACTAAAGATGATAAGAGAACCATGTTCTCCTAACATCCTTTGTTTAGTACAATATATCAATTCTGGATCATTCCATGTAGTTGTACAAGTCCTTCCTTCCTGCTGGTCAGACTGGGGAGGTTCATCTGGACTTGATGTAGTCGGAGACCTGTTTATCTGAAGAAATTTCAACAGCCAAGTATTGGACTTTTTGCTAAGTTTAGGAAATGGTTTTATTTTTTCACTTTTTCCTCTTATTTTCTCATCCAGAACTCCTTATTTGACCAGCAGTCAGAGTGAGAAGGAAGTTCTTGCAAACAGTGATTTGCGTCATCTCATATAGATCAGTATCTAATGATACAGTTTTACAGATGTTTGTCAGTGCAAGAAGCTGGCCTTTCTAATGCAGGTATTTCTTCTGCTAGTGCTGTAGTCTGCACTGGGGAACTCGTCTAAGATAACACTAACACTTTGATTTTCTGGTTTGGCTTTAGTGCAGTTCTTGTGTACTGTTGACAGTGATAGCTGTGGAAGGGCAGGAATACTGCTTTTGGTGTACATCCCTACAACTGTGGTCCCAAGTAAATGCTGTGGGAGAATGACTTGTACAACCTATTTCTTCTCACTAACTATAAATGGTTAAGTGTGGTGGATGTCATCAATTACCATGTGACTTTCTGAAGGGGAAATACTTCTGTAAGGCTGATGTTACAAACTGGGAGCATGTTGTTTGCATCTCCTTGATGTTGCATGTGGCCATGTTTTCGTGTTAGGCAGGTGGACATTCCTTCCCAGAATGAGTAGTTCAGTCAAGGGTGCCATGAAGAAGTTGCCAGGAATTGAGCAGGAAGGCCAAGACAGGGAAATAGGTGAAAGGATTTCAGGTGTCCAGCTGAAAGTGCAGGAGGGTAATGATGGACAGTTCTCCAGCTGAGAACAACAGCTGGCAAGTTCTTTGTAGGTTTTCCTTTGTGTTAAAAAGAAAATAATCTGATGATAATGCCCATGCACAAGGCTAGAAAAAATGAGTGATAGTGAGATGCGTATCCAGCAGGTAGTGGGTGTTCTTTCTGCCAGCTGAAGATGGGGAGTAAAGCAAGTGATACAGATCTGTGTGGGTGAGTGAGGGAATTCCACCCAAAGACTGGAAAGATGTCAAGATGTGGCATCTCTTGTGCATTACAGGATCTTTTTGAAGGACTGTGTTCTAACTCTGTGCTATGAAATCAGCTGGTAGTCAGCATGCTGGAGGATCTTGCTGTTTGACTTGAATCTCGCTATAATGTATCTGAAGAACATGTTTGGACTGTGTCCTCCTGGAATGAGTCCTATTGCTTTCCTACAGTGTGCCCATCACAAAAACAGTAGACCTTATTAGAGTGCTTCTGCTTTTGAGATGTGTAAGTCAAGCAAGTAAAGTCACCTTAGATTTTTTTTTTTTTGAAGCAAAAATGCATGTAAAGTCTCTGAAAATCCTGAATCTCTGTAGAAGTTTCCAAAAGAATTTTGCATGGGCAGTTGAAGGACCACATGCAGTAACATCAAAGTTGCATTAAAAGAAATCTGATATAGTCAGATGTAGTCTTGGTCTTCTGTGTTCATAGGTCTTAGATTTTTCTGAACACGGTATCTGGGGACAAAGTAGCAGCAGTGTTTGGGTAGGGAGAAGAAAGCCTGACAGAGTTGCTTGTTGTTTTTTAAGAAAGTAACATCTGCCTTTTTTTTTTTTTTTTAAGGGAATGTTTGTAGTGGACTGTATCTTTCCATTTTTTAGTCTCTTCCTCTGCAGCTCAATTAGTCTCAGTGAGAGGAGAGCACCCTGTCTGAGTAAGGATACAAGGTAAACTACTTGACAAGCCTATGGTAAAAATCATGACAGCAATGGAACAGCTTTTTCCTAGTGTGAAATCTGAACTTTCAAAAGTAACAAGTTGCTTGTAGGCTTGGTAGCCAGCAGAGGAGTAGCAAGTAATAACACTTTGTTATATCTATGCTGTCTTCTGTAGATGTATATGTTTCAGGTTGAGGTCCTAGGGATTGAGAACAGCCCAGCTGAGAAGGACTTGGGGGTACTGGTGGATGAAAAGCTGGATGTGAGCCAGCAATGTGCACTCACAGCCCAGAAGGCCAACCGTATCCTGGGCTGCATCAAAGGCAGCATAACCAGCAGGTCGAGGGAGGGGATTCTGCCCCTCTGCTCCACTCTGGTGAGACCCCACCTGCAGTACTGTGTCCAGCTCTGGGGCCCCCCAACACAAGGACACGGACCTGTTGGAGTGGGTCCCGAGGAGGGCCACAAAGATGATCAGAGGGCTGGAGCACCTCTCCTATGAAGACAGGCTGAGAGAGTTGGGGTTGCTCAGCTTGGAGAAGAGAAGGCTCCAGGGAGACCTTAGAGCAGCCTTTCAATACTTAAAAGGGGCTTATAAGAAAGATGGGGACAGACGTTTTAGCAGGGCCTGTTGCAATAGGACAAGGGGTAATGGTTTTAAAGTGAAAGGGGCTAGATGTAGATTGAACATAAGGAAGAAATTTTTTATGCTGAGGGTGGTGAAACACTGACACAGGTTGCCCAGAGAGGTGGTTGTTGCCCCATCCCTGGAAGTGTTCAAGGTCAGGTTGGATGGGCTCTGAGCAACCTGATCTAGTTGAAGATGTCCCTGTTCATTGCAGGGGGGTTGGACTAGATGACCTTTAAAGGTCCCTTCCAACCCAAACTATTCTATGATTCTGTGAAGCTTGAAATGCAAAGATGTGTGTTTCACATCTCTTTAACCATCATGTATTTCTTGCAGAGCTTCCAGTGATGAGTAAATTAATGCAGAGCAGACCACAAGGATGTCTCATGTGACTTTTTTGCTATATAAAAATGCCTGTCTTTCAGATACTGAGCTGGATCTGGCAGTAGAGACTGTGAGCTTTGCTCTTGGTATAACAGGAATATGGGGGCTACATAACTCACATTGATTCTCTATTGGCAGTTACTGTGTTGGTAGGTAAAAATTAGATGATGATGCCTGAAATTATGAATCTCCTGTGCGCTGAGGGACTGCAGGATATAAATATGTAAGAGGACCTCCAGGAGGAAACGTGGGACTGGCAAAGCCACACTGATCTCAAGCAAAGGCAGACTTCTTTTTGATGCACAGAGCCTTTGCTTGTGTTAGCAGTAAATTCTTTTCTGTTCCAAAATGAGACTGCAAAATCTGTGGCAAGAAGAAAACCCTACAATCAGACTTCAATACCAAAAGACTGGGAATGATTGCAGTTACTTATAGAGATAGGATTGCTTGATGAAAATTGAGATGTAGTGTGTGATTAAACATATATTTGTTTGCTATACTTGTGGTTCAGTCCTGTCATTATAACAATTCAGCCAGTGCAGGTGTGTTACTACTGTCTGGAAGATGATGTCTGGTGGCAGAAGGAAAGGAGAAGCAAAAGCCTATGGCTGCGTAAAATGATTTTTTTTCTTTTTTTTTTTTGTCAGTTAGTTGTCTAAATAAAATAAGGTATTTTAGAAATGATAGTCGATTGAACAGCAATCAGAAATTAGGCTCCAAAAAAGTTAAACCTCATGTTTTTCTTTGGTATCTGCAGTGTGCAAGTGCCTGGTCCCTTTTATCTACTAATAATGTTTTAGCTTCCATTCTGATCTCGTCTCTCATAATTCCTGAAGAATATTCATGATGCCCTATGAATTGAGCTGGCTGGTAAGTTATCTGTCTTTATACCTCTGGAGAAGTTTGATTGCAAGCTTTTCTGAGAATATTTCATTCCTAGCACTTCATTTATGCCCAGTCTGGTGTTAAAGCCTCTGTGGACATACCAGTGTACTAAAATTGCGTCACAGCATCGAGTGAATTGGATCCTGGATATGCTTTTAAATTTATAAAAAAACTAAAAAATAAATATTTACCTGTGGGCAAATCCCAGCCTGTGGCACTGCTGTGGGTCGTGGCCTGCAGGGAAAAGCTGCTCTTCACCTTCTGACTGATGCATCTGTCAACTGATGTTTTGCAGAATAGTAAATGGGGGTGAAAGGAATTACCAGAGCACAAATAGCGATCACATCATGGTTTCTTGTCCTGGGTACTATGTTCTTAAACTTGTTAGAATAATGCCTGGTATAATCAAGCTATACTTCACTACTTAAATCAAGCTTAATTTTAGCCCAGTGCTTTTTGAATTGAAATGACTCAGGGAAACCTTTGTTTTGAAATAATTATAATTGCTTCTTACAGTTTTGCACACAAATTTCAGTTGTATCCTGATCTAAGAAATTTTAGCATTCTAGTAGATGGCTCTTCAATGTCCCTTTTGCAATCCGCATTTGAAAAAAAACCCAAAGAAAACAAACTGACAGAGAAATAGGACAGAAGATTATAGAACTCTAGTTTCTTTTCAATATTTATTGTATTTTTTCAATATTTTTCCTTTTCTAGGTGTTTTCTAGGTTTTGTGGGCTTAGGCTCTGTCCCTCTCAGCCTCTTGTGGTTCCTTGTGCACTCCAGTCAGCACTCTGTCAGAAGGCTTGACTCATATTTACCTTACAATTTAGAACTGATTCTCCTTGCAAACGTTTGAAACAAACAAAAAAAAAAAAAAAAGGAACTGAATGATATTTCACTTTTTCCTGGGTTTCTGTACTTTTAAATTGAAGTGTTTAGGAAGCTGGGTCTTAATTAGCTTTTAGTGGAGGTGAGATAGAAAAGTATTTGTGTAACTGCCCATTATTTTTGCCTGAAAACACCTTTTTGGGTGTCACCTGACTCACCTCAGTGCCTTCTGAGATACCTGCTGCTTTGCAAGGCTCACATGGAATATTTGTGAGACTTAGTAATACCACGCGACAAGAAAGGTAGAGCAGGATGAAAATCAATTGTGTTCTCAGAAATGGAGTTCAGTGCCTGCTTTTCAGCATGTGATTTGGGTTGAGAGAAGGAGGATTGAAAGAATAGTTCTGGTATTTTGTTCGTTGGTCATCTCATGAAGAACTGCACAGCACTGCATCTTCTGGATAGAGAAGGGCAGACCTTTGGGAGCTGAAGACTGGTAAGACACTGGTGCAACTTTTCTTTGCTGGCCTTAGTGCCCCTCGCAGTGTTAAAAGTTTTGCTTTTCTAGCTTTGTTCTTCCTCCTGATGTTTTGCCAGCATTACAGATGGGAGATATTAGCATGTTCTTAACAACAACCACACCAGCCCCACCTCAATACCTAGAAGTTTATGAGAAGATGGAATTTCTTCAGTAAAGCTGTTACTGTGGATGTCATAGGGAGCTGGGGCAGGAATCCCCGTCCCTGCATGGAGCCACTGAGGTGCTGATTGGAGCTGACTGTGCTGGATTATCATTTTTCAGGTCTGATGGAGCAGTGTTACATCAGGATGCTCACAGATGTGTCCAAGCTGTTTGCAGAGTGGATGTAACTTTGAAAGCAGCATAATCATACTAATCTTCTGCTTGATAGCAGAAGCTTGGACCTGAGGTGGCTTGACCTGTGCCTGCAGCTTCTCCTGCTTTGTTCACAAATGTGTTGGGCCCTGTATACCTGCATCCTTTCCAGTTTCTCTCAAGAGCCTGGTGAGATGGAAGTTCCTGATCTTGTCAAAACCCAAACCCAAACAAACAAACAAAAAAACCCCGTAGCTTTGCTTGCAGCTTTTCAGCTCTTCATATGTTTTGCCACAGAGGTCTGTGCTTGTCTCTTTGTGCTTCCTCTTTGTGTGACCCTTTCCCCTTTGGACTAGGACCCTTTCCCCTTTTTATGATGACTTCTCAGAACTTGGTCTTCCAGCCTCCTACCCATCTTACGTTTACAATAAGTAAAATCTTTTCAGTCCCCTCATTACCTGTGGTGGGTTTTTGTCCATGGATAGTAGCAGAACCTCCTGACATCACTTAGAGCCTTGGTTAATGCCTGAGGTGTGGCAGCAGCAGGTAATGTTTGAGGTGATGCTGCTTCATTGACTCTAAATACCTTCTTGTTCTGTTGAGGTCTTCCCACCTCTGCAGTGCTGTTATCCTAGCGTTGCTGAGTGCCAACTTAGAAGAATTTCCATCTTCCAGAACAGTACAAGAGGCAGCAGAAAGGGTGAAATGAAGCCTTTATTGGCTCTGGGGTTTTGCTCTATTGTCTGAGTCCTAGGTATGGTAATCTGCTTTTTGATGCAAATTACACTTCTTGTGACCCAAGAGTTTAGGTAGGTCCAGAGTTCAGCTTGGTTTGAGTGAGCTTTAGAGTTTTATACCTACATGCTTATGGCAGAAACCCAGCAACCGTTTTTCTTTCTTGGAACAGTTAATTTGTTGGTCACATCCATTTGAGGCAAGTGTTTTTCTTCTAGATCCCTTGATCTCTGACCTGTGCTGGGTCATCAGCTTGGCTTTATGTATGTCTCTTGATCTCTTTAGGGTTTGAGAAATGAAGATTTCTTTGGTTTCATGCCTTTTTTAGGGAAACAGCATGTTGTGGTCACAGCTGTCAGGTAGCTCTTGAATCTTAAAATTCATAGTTTCTCCAAAACTGGTGGTTGTTCTGTTTGCTGCTTTTGGCCATTAGGCTTAGAAGATGCTCTCGGGAGAGTGTGGTAGTGCACTGCCTCCTGTAATAGTGCCTTGTTGATGATATCTTGACAGGTATCATCACTTCGACTCACATAGGCAACAAGAGATCTTGCAGCCTGGCGGTTTGTCATTCATGTGAGTACATCAGACTCATTTAGGATTATAAATCCTTGCCTGTTCCTACTGGATTTCTCTTAAAAAAAAAAAAAAAGAAGGGGGAGGGGGCAAGTAAATGCCAGTTAATGTCACAGCTGCACAACTTTATGACATTCCTGTGTAGACATTGGTGAAGTGACTTGCATTTTATTTCACCTGCAGGATATTCAGGTTGATCCATCTTTGACTGAACACTTTCTCTGTCTTAATGGGCAGTTTGGAAAAAAAAATAATGATCTGTTCCAGAGTAGTTGGGATTTATTTATTCTGCATGCTTAAATGAAGCTTCCAACATATTGTAGGAGAAACAGTTAAAAAGAAGAATGCCTTACCACTAAAGTCGAGGAACATGGATTATTTATCCTCAACCAAGCCTCAGACAAACTGGTGTCAAAGACAAAAGTGTAAAAATTGCTTAAATCAGCTCTGGCAGTATGTCACATTTCTTTCAGTGAGCTGAAGCAGTAACTCAGGTAGCTGTCACCTGTTTTCTTGTTTCCAGATTCAGTCCTAAGTTTTAGTTTATGGACAATTGTACAGATGCAAAGAGTTATAACTTATTTTGAAAAACTGATCAGGATCTTCCCAAGTATACCTCAGTAATTCAGGATATTTGATGGCATGTAAAAAAGGCAACTTGCTTCACTTCACTTACCTTTTGGCTTTATGCTCCCAGAGAGGCGGGAGAATAATCTTAACAACTTCTTGGTCTAATTACGGTTTCTTTAAACTGCATGTGTATGTGACAGTTGATTTGCTATTTACATATATTAATATTACTAACTAGCAATCTCAATGAAATGCTTCACCACATTAATGAAGAGGGCAGCAGAGCCTTTCTTGAGATTGTAAAGTCTGTTTTATTCACATTATTTGTAATAAAGAGAGATCTTGTTTGCTACTTTTTTATTTGTTAAATGCCAGCTTCCTCTTTTCCTTGTCATAGGGTTAGAGGACATGTTGTCTGTTATAATAACTTTCTTCTGTTTGAAACTTAAGTATTTCTACTCTCATCTGTTTTTAGATGATGAAGGAAAGACACTGTGATGGGCACTAAAGCATGGACTTGCAGTGTGAACTCTGATGGCAGGTACTTGTGTCTAGTCCTGGTGGTCTGACGTACCTGGGGAAGGCTTAGGTGCCGTGTGTCTCTTGGCCGTGGTTTTCTCTGTTCTCAATTTATTAATTTCAGCATTGATAGAAATGTTTGTTTGTCTTTTATAGCATATCCAAGAGCTGTGCTGCAACAGAGAAGGTGAGTTTAGGGGGTGAGAGGGAGTGGGTTGACAGCCAAGCCCTCAATAGTTAATCTGTTCTGTTTTTTTCTTATATAATCCTTAAAGTTTTATGGACAGCTGTTGGATTGATCAGACAGCTGCTGAAACCGTAACAAAATGTCAAGAAATGGCATGTTTTTAGCATTGGGGAGGAAAAGAGACCAATTTGAGGATTAGATTTTTAACCCCTCCTGAAGTATTTTTTTGTCCTTTGAGTTAGAGACCCAGATACAAAGTCACCAATCTGTTCAGTGAGGGTATTTTTTCTCTTTGTATTCCTGATTGAGAATTAGTGTCTGTGTAATGCTTGTTGCTAGAAACTATTGAGTTGCTCATGCTCATTTATTTCTGTGCTGTGAGTTCAGCTGAGTATTCCTCTCTGCTCTATGATGGGGGACTGCTGGTTGCTATTAGCTGTGCTTTAAAGACAAGAATTCCTGTTTTCAGTCAAGTTTAGGTCACATTTGTTCTGAAGCCTGATGAAAGCATTAGCTAGTACATATATTGTGATTCTCTGATTTGGGTTATAGAGGATTTGCCTGTGAATCTTGTTTTAACAGATCATTAAGTGTCTGGATTTCTTCCTTGGGTAACCAAGCAAATAGTCTCAGATATGCTTTGTTAGGTAGAACCATGTGTAGACAACAAGGTTTTATTATTCATGGGGAAAAATGTAGTGTAAGAACATGAAATCTACATTACCTTGAATTAAAATAATTAAATAAACAAAATTTTAGGACATACAGTATCTTAATGCCACAACTTGGAGGAATGATGTAGAAATTCTTGAATGAGTCTTGTTTTAACTGTCATTAAAAATATGCATACAATCTGTACTTTTGCAGTAAATGTAAAACGTACCATGGATAAACTGTCTTCTAGAAGAACCTCGGCATCTGCCTGTCATGGCAAGTGATCTGAGCAGTGACTTAACCCGTGTTAGCAGTTTCAGGTGGGTGTGTTATATGTATTTGCAGTCTTTTCTCTTGTTCTGTGCAGTGTACTAGAAACTGCACGTGCCTTGTATAATTTGTTTCCTACCCGGTCCTCTTGTAATGTCCAGTTTTTCTAATAAACACCTTTTGAAGTCATTGCTTTGTGGTTGTTTTCCAAGGGTCTGAGTGTTCCCATGTGTTGCTTGTCCTCAGTGACATATTCTCTTTGGATCATGCAGGGAAGAGGAGAAGAGAAACTCAATCACTTCCTTTGGGTGGCAACTTTATTTTAAGCTGCCAGGTCAAAATGCAAGACCTTTTCTAATAGTTTCTCTGTTTTGAGTATTTTCTTGGAGTGTCCTGATGCTTCAGATCAGACAGAAAACCAATTTAAGCAAACTTGAAGAAACTTCTCATGAAGCAAAATTAATTCCGAATGTTTGTTTGGAAAACAATGATGAAACAAATTGGAAGTTGTGATCTTGTGATTTTATTCCTGTGAAGTGCCAAGTCCTGCAGGAAACTTCAGCCATATGAGGTTGAGAGTTACCTCGCACTTACATGAATACCAAGGGTTTGGCTTCATCCTGGCTTGTTATTTTTTGTTTCAGAGGGGGACTGAGAAGAGAGCAGAATGCACCTAGTGGTCTTTAATGTGCAGTACCTCACTGTGTTTGCAATATTCCTCCATTTGATTGTTTCCAGGGAGTAGGGGGAAGATGGCCTGTGTGCCGGCATAGATATGTTTTCAAGAGGTGAGAATTTGTGTGTGTGCATGTGTGTATTTACTTAAAAATCCCTTTCTTCTATAGAAGCATTCTGACATGTCATGTAGTTCAGTTTGGCTTTGTTTTTCATTTCAGCTGTGCAGACATTACCAGAATCACTCGGAAAGATACTCGTTTTTTCCATGCTTAATCCTTTTTATATGCAACGTTGTACTAGTCTTGCTGAACAGCAGGAATGAATGGTTCCTAAAAACAACTACTACATAAGTATAAGTTCAGGAGCTGGTATGAGATTATTTTGGAGACTTGGCCAAGAAAGAAGTATTAGAGTTAGTCCTGTAACAAACATGTTTGGCAAATTGAAAAAAAAATCCAAAAGTTTTGAAGTTTGACTCAGCTCTAACCCTCTTCAGACAAACAAAACCTTCTCAAATACCTTGATTTGGCACAATTGCGGCATTAGTGCTGTGTGTGCAGTCCTCTGAATGCAGCTCTGGGTTCATAACTGGTGTGGCGTGCTGGCAGGCAGCTTGCTCCCTGGGAAGAGGATGATGTGAAGTTGGATTCAGTCAAAATTCAGTGAATGTCTCCTATTACAGAAAAATGTTAGATTAAATCTTGTAGGTTTACCATCCTGTGAATAACCGAGCACATTGCTTTCATGGGGCGAGAGGGGAGACACTTTTCAACCAGGACTGGTCTGGAGGAATCATTAGCCGCTTCCACATGCGGAGCCATCCACTGCCCTTTGAATCCACCAGAACATGAATAAACATATTTTATGTTTGTGTTTGATTGTATGAATTCTTGCTTTTTTGTAAAGGGACCTGTGAATTGGAAAGAAATCTTGTGC
This sequence comes from Haliaeetus albicilla, assembly GCF_947461875.1. Lineage (NCBI taxonomy): Eukaryota > Metazoa > Chordata > Aves > Accipitriformes > Accipitridae > Haliaeetus > Haliaeetus albicilla. The sequence continues at coordinate 8,524,613 of NC_091498.1, forward strand.
GTAAGTTGTATTCTGGGGAAGGGAGAAGACTGAGAGGATACTTTCAATGTGCACATCCTCTGGTTGTTCTCTTGGCTGAAGAACAACAGTGATGTTGCTCTGATGCAGTAAACTATAAACTGTAGCTGGGAACGGTTCTTGTCATTGCAGACCTTGGGCTGATGGCGTTACTTCAATTTCTGCTACACTTTGAGGAATGAAATGGTAGAGTAGTCAAACAAGATGTTACAGTGTAAGAATAAGGATTGCTGAGATACTGCAAGGAGGACAGAGCTCTTGTTCCTCACACTCTGTAATGTGGGATTTACCAGTTAATACTGCACCATTAAAACTGAAGATAAGTATTGAAACATGTCAGGCAGTTTTGCCTTGCTTTTCTTCAGCTTAGTGTGTGTGTGTGTGTGTAGCTGGGTAAATCTAGCTCAGCCTGTGTAAGCGTATCCAGGCTGTGATCCTCCTTACATGCTCTGGGTCACTCTGAAGTGGTATAAGCCAAACACTGAAAGTACCTTTTTTTTAAATTAGGAAAATGACATGGTATATTTAAAGGGCCTGTCCTAGTTTCAGCTGGGATAGTTAACTGTCTTCCTAGTAGCTGGTACAGTGCTATGTTTTGAGTTCAGTATGCAGAATGTTGATAACACTGATGTTTTCAGTTGTTGCTAAGTAGTGTTTAGTCTCAAGTCAAGGATTTTTCAGCTTCTCATGCCCAGCCAGTGAGAAAGCTGGAGGGGCACAAGAAGTTGGCACAGGACACAGCCAGGACACCTGACCCAAACTGGCCAATGGGGTATTCCATACTGTGTGATGTCCCATCTAGTGTATAAACTGGGGGGAGTGGGGGTGGGGGGATCACTGCTCGGGGACTAACTGGGTGTCGATCAGCAGGTGGTGAGCAATTGCATTGTGCATCATTTGTACATTCCAGTCCTTTTATTATTACTGTTGTCGTTTTATTAGTGTTATCATTATTAGTTTCTTCTTTTCTGTTCTATTAAACCATTCTTAACCCACAAGTTTTACTACTTTTCCCGATTTTCTCCCCCATCCCACTGTGTGGGGGTGGAGTGCGTGAGCGGCTGTGTGGTGCTTAGTTGCTGGCTGGGGTTAAACCACGACAGGGCCTTAAGGTAGGAATTAATCTTTTTGGGGAACTTCTTGCTCCCAGTGTGCAGATTTCTTTGAAAGTGATAACGACCAGTTGTATTGGAGTAAGAACTGGTTATACTTCATATAGGGAAGGTACATATGGTGCAAACAACCCCCCTCAATTCAACTTTATCAGTCATAGCCAAAATTCTTCATGCTGTGCAGCTCTCACACTTTAAAAATTGACACATTTGGGTCTCCTATTTCTTGCAACTCTTTACAGGTCCCTTTATTTCCACCTGCTGGATTTCAAATTAAAATTTGGATTTTTTTTTCATATTTTGACTTGCACATTTACCTACCTGAAAGCACATAGATGAGGGCAGATGCATTAGAGATGTGTTTAAAGAAACACAGGCTAACTGATCCCTTTCCAGAAACTCTGTGACATTACAAAAGTCAAATCATTCCCTTTATAAATTTTATCTGAGAAAACACACGGAGGCCAGTGTTTGAATTTTCTCTTCAGAAGGAAAGCTGAAAAATTTGACAATGAACTGTGAAAAATGGTGTGGAAATCTCACTGTTGTAAGCTGATAGGTTGCACACAGCCTGTTCTGCTGGGGTTTGTAACAGGGGACTGCACACAGAGACAGGGCAGCAACGGGGAGCTGTGACCTGCCTCATGCCAGTGTAACTCCAGAAACAACTGTTTCCAATCAAATGAGCAGCAGCCTTGATGATAATTTCTGAGATTTTGTACTCCTGGGCCTGCCCTTCATCTAGGAGGGGCTTTACAATGGAACTGGACAATTTTTCAGTATAAATTTGTTACTAATGCTTTCTCCTAGTCTGTGCTGCTTTTAATGCCACTGACCAGACTCTGCATGAACCAGTGCTGCCAGCAGCCCAGATCACTGGCAGCTGTTAATGTTGCTGCTGTTGATTTTTTTTTTGGATGGTTGTGGAAGCTGGGCTTGGAGGGCAACCTCTTACCAGGATCGCTAAAACCCCTTTTTCTACCACCGTGGCCTCAGGGTGTTATGGGGGAGCTAGTGCAAAGTTAAATGCCATGGATGGCTTGGGGGAACTTGGACCACCTGGAACTTACAGAAAAAGGTTAAACTAAAGGAAAGTAGGTGATAATGACTGTTTTCCTGTTGATAGATCGTGAACTATCAGTTGTGACCTGATGATCACTCCCAGTGCTCCAAAAATTGATGCTTGGTTTCTGCTTTAGGCTTCATTGTTTCTACTTCTTTCTGTACTTTCTATGCAGCTTCTTTTTGCCTTGTGATGAAATTCTCTCCTGAGCCAAATAAATGGATTTCCTATGGAGTCTTGCAACAAAAAAAAAAAAAAAAAAGGTAATAAAATCTCTTGGATCATGACCTCTCCAGAACTACAAAACACTTCAGTTTTTAGCTGCAGCTGCCACAATCCTCTCTGCCTGTCTCTGAGGGCCTGTGTGTGTCTGAAGATGCTGAGTTACAGCCCTGAGAGGGCTGGTGGATGCCCAGAGAGTGGCAGGGTTGGGCCCCAGGACCTGGCGTGGGGAGGGTGGATGCAGCACAGGAGCTCCAGGGCTGCCTTTCCTGGATGAGGATGACTTTCTTAGTTTTGGAGCGCATGTTGTGGGCAAAGTCAAGCTAACAGCAGCCTAGGGCACACTCGTTGATGCAGGGTGGAAACTGGGTCCCTGTCTGCTTTCCAGGCTTTGACCTGACCTGCTCTCATTTGAAGCCTGTACCACCTCCTGCAGGGTTTCTCCTTATGTGAAAAAGAGGTCCTGGGGAATTGTTTGGATCATGCTGTACTTACGGCCTGGTTATTGGAACCCATGAAGAGTGCAGTGTCTCTGGGCACGTGCTGAGGAGTGTGGTGTGGAGCTGCAGTCATTTCTGTACCCAGGAAGGCTTTGTGTTAATAAGGAAGAAGCATTGCTGGGGCTGTCATGGTGGCATTTGGGCAATGCTGTGCTCAGATGAAGCCTTTTAATTTTTCCATCTGGTGTGATCAGATGAAAGAAAGAAAAAATAATTGAGAACAGAAATTACTTTCTATGCTGGAGACAGCAGAGCTTGGCTGTCTTTTCCAAGATATGTTGGTTTTGAGGCACCTGAGTTAGTGTGTTTTGGATCTGGTATCAGCCTCAGCCTGTCCTGTCTCCTGACTTGCAGCATTGCCAGCAGCATGGCAGAGAAAGGACAGCTTCAGTACTGCAGCAGAGCCAAGTGCCCTGGCCTGACGTGAGCAATGAGCTTTAAGCCCTTTGCAAAAGCATGTTGATCTTTAATTGCCAGCTGGCATGCAGAAAAATGTGCTATGAATACTTAAGCACACAGCACCTCTAAATCTTTTCTTGATCTCATGGTCTTCTACCAGGAGAGAAGTTAGAGATACCTGTTAACCTGAAACATCAGAGCCTGGCTGAAGGGACTAGGGCATGATCCAGCAGCAACCATGCAGCTCCTTGAAGGGCAGTTACCAAGATGATGTGCTGAGCAGGGGAGGTAGCTAGATTCAGTGCCTGCAAATAGTGTTGCAGGAGTTTCAGATTGGACATAAGCAACATCTTTGTGGAAGAGAGCAGTGCAACAGTGGGACAGGGTGGGGAGATCTCTGTCCCTGCAGTCCTGAGTTTGGGTGGGGGATTGCCCTACTTGAGGCTTGAAGTTGGATGAGAGTTCTGCAAAAGTGCTTTCCAACCACCAGGAAAAGGCTCTGCTGCAGACAGGAATGAAAACCTGCTGCCACCTGAAGAAAAATTGTTTATTAACACCCCCCTTACCCCCCATTTTTTTTTTTAATAACAAACTTTACTTTGTGCCACATGAGTGATGCTCTTCAGCCAGCCTTCCTCCATCTGAAAGTTGTGGTCTTGTAGGTCATTGGAAAGTAAATGTGAGAAATGATGCAGGTGTGATACCTCCTTCCCAAAGTGGCAAATAGGCAGCAAATGGAATAGGGGATGCCTTTAAAATAAAACATCTCCAAACCCTAAAATCCAAAACTTAACCTCTTTGGTTATAAATAAAGGCTGTAATATCCCTGCCCACAGTGGTTTTGTTTTCTCTGCATCAACGAGAGGGGAAAAAAGAAGACTGAGAAATACTGGCTAGCACTGTCCAGGCAATGTCCCCTAGCTCCAGCATTAGCCAACTCTTCTGCTTGGGGAAAGAGAAGTAACAATCTTCTCCTCTTCCCTTTAGCCCCTGCAGCCCCTCTTGGCCCAGGTCAGTGGGACCGATGTGGTCCCTTGACAGCTCCTGTAACCCAGTTCCTGTGTCTCTGCTGGGAAGGTCCAGGAGGGGTTTGATCACTGAAAAACTACTTTGAAACTGTTCCTTAAAATGCAAATAATGCAATAAAACTAGTTAAGTCTGTCCTGCCCAGTATCGTGTCTCTAAGAGCTGACACTTCAGATAATAGAATTCATGTATGATGGATGGAGGAGGCTATGAAAGTGAGCTGCTGGCTGATGGTGTCCAGTGCTCCACACTGAACAGAGGGATGCAAATGGACATGCTGGGCTTGGTGCTGCAGCTGTAGTGGAGTGGAGGCCCTATCTTTTCAGCTTGTCCTGGTACAGGACAGGAACTCTGCAGATGGACAAGAAAAGAGAAACTAGCGAAAGAACCTTTCAGAGTGCCCTGGTAGGAAGTTTCAAACTTGTGAATTGGAGTCCGCATGTAAATTTGAAGCTGATTCTTTGACCTCAAATGATAGAAAATGGAAATATGGGAGCAGAAGGTGCTGTCCTACGCTGGTGTTGCATAAAGCCCTTCCTGGGGTTTTGCAAGTGGGGAGAGGGAGTGGTAATGCTTATGTAAGGTTAAAAAAACACTGTGGTCACAGGCAATGGAAGACCTGTCCTGCAGCTTCCTCAAGTGCATTCAGTGTCTGTAGGAGGGGAGAGAGGTTTGAACAGGAGCTGGACCACAGGAAGGGGGAGTACTTTGGTAATAAAGGCAGCCTGTACACCAGGGATGGAGTTCTGCTGGTGCTTAACAAGGTCGTTAGTGAGATTTTTAAATTGAAGAATGGAGGAAAAAATGTGAGCGAAGTTCTGTATCCACTTTAAAGGACAGGACTGGGGATGGAAATAGTCTTGGCAGAAGGATGGGTGATATGTGACCAAGTTTTCTGAGTATACTGCAGTGTGAGGATGAGAACCAGGCTGAAGGGCTTGGGGGTCTGGGCAACAAAATTAGGGATGAAGTTGTGTCAGACATAGGAAACCCAGCTCTTGCTTGCATAAGACTGTGGTGCTGGCCATCATTTATCAGCAGTGAGACCTTAGAGCTAGGACAGGGGATGCAGTGCAGACAGCAGCTCGGTGCTCAGGAATGGCTGAAAGGCAAGCTGGATGTCATGAACTACTGTAAAGGAATAGAGAGCTCAAATGAAGCCAATTACAGGACTGAACACCACCGTCCATAGTGCTACCTCTTTCCGTCTGTTCCCATGCATCACTTGTTCTTGGTGCTTTGCCCCTCTTTAGCATTTCAATGACGTAACTCAAAACACTTTCTTTTCCCCTCTCCACCAATATCTGTGTCCAGAGAAGGGCAGTGTGGCCAGCAGTGTGCAAAGGAAGAGGAAGTATTTTCAGTGTAAGAAACACAGTCCTCTCCTGCTCTTTCCATGTGAGGAGCATATGCTGCTGTGATTTGCTGTCACAGTCTGTAATCCTCATTTTCAAGCTTAGTAGTCAGGGGTTGTACATGGAAAATGTAGCAAGACAGTGAATTATGTTTTTCACAAAAGTGTTTGCTTTTTCTCTCTCAAATGATTTCTGGGGGTTTTTTTGTTTTTTTCCCTAGGTGGGCAACTCAGTTTGGGTAAGAAGATGTTGGATGTAGCTGAATTGGGGAGAAGTGTAGAAATGAGGAAGGATTGCAGGGAGGGAGCTTCAAATTGTGGAAGAGAGATTGAAAAAGTTTTGTTATGTCTGTTAATTAATTAAACTGGGAGTCTAATCAGTTAGAAGGGTTCCCACCAGAGCAACATTCTAGCCAGGGAGTGCTGTGGTCTGTGTCCCAGGCGGCAGATGAACACTGCCACGCTGCTGGACCGAGCTGCGCACTGCGAGATGCAGGCTGGCTCTGTCCTGCCTTTGAGCTGATGTGGAGGGACAGGGGCTGCAAGCGAAATGTTGGGAGTTTGCTCTGCAGAGCCCCTCATGCACCTGCATGGGGACTGTGAGCGTTCTCCAGTGTGCTTCTCCAAGACGGTGTTTCTTTCCCCCTGCACAGGTGCTGTGAAAAGCCAAGAGCAGGGGCAGGAGATCCTCCAGGTGCCTGCTCATCCTCAGCTGGTGTCTGCTTTAAAAGTCTAGGTAGTTCATAGGCAGAATCACCACCTCATATCTGTGGGTTGTCTCAAGCTTTGTGCTTTTAGAGCTTGCAGCCATGTGTGGTTGGCCTTACATGATGTCTGCTGAGAGACAAAGGGAACAGTGGAGAGAGAGATCAGTATTGGACCTGGGTTGTGGTGATTTCTTTTGCATCTTAGGTATAGGTGGTGCTGGGCAGTGGGCACCAAGAGAAGGAAAGAGGTTAGGATTATCGAGGAATAAACTTTTCATCTTTCTTTATCCATCAAAAAGAAGATAAACTGGATATGAGCCATTTCTTTTCCCTCTGCATTGAGTTGAATAGCCCGTAGCGTTGTGGAGGTGGACATAGTCCAGTCACGGTATGAAGTACTTTTCCTTCTGTGGACCTGCTTGGGTCCAGTCCTGTATGATCCTTCCTGTAATTCCTAAATAGCTTCAAGTTAGCTACACACCAGACAGGTTCATTGTTCTTTATTGCACCCAGCATACAAAGTTCATTGTTGGAGTAACCTCCATGATTAACTGGAAGCTGGTCATTGGTAACATCCAAATGCTGGCAGCAGAATAAAAGCATGTGCAGAGAGGTGGCTGTGTGCATGTGTGTGTGTGTGATGGTCTGCCAGTCCCAGTTAGAAACCAAAGCACGCCTCGTGGTCTTGAACTTCAGTGAACTCCCATTATCCCCTCTGTGAAACCATCTGCATCTGTGTGACAGCTCCTCTACCTCAGTATTGTCTGCTATGATGACCTGTCTTATTATCTGTCTGGCACAGCTGCCATAATTGCCTCCCACATTTAGGTTCTTCCGCCCACCTCCCTCCTACACCAAAACTTGCAGTGCCTTCAAGGGAGAAGGTCTTCACACTGAAATTCTGTGAAAACCTGTAACTCCTGTGCGTTGGCTGCCTCGGCTGGGACCCTGCAGCTCTGCCTGCCTTTTGCTTCCCGTCTCCAGTGTGGGAGTACCCTGGCTTCTTGCACCTCCGTGCAAATAGGAGCTACCTTCTGCAGGGCAGAAGGTGTCTCAAATCAGATTAGAAATCCTGAGGCACCTAGAGTGCATTAAAATATTTGGGGGTTCGTGATTTAAATATGCAATTGCCCTCATCTTCCTTGTGCGAATTAGGAATGATTTCCATGCTTCCTGTGTGCCTGTTCCGGTGCTGTGTGGATTATGGTGCAGGGGGGGACTGCTCCCCAACCCCTCATGCAGGGCTCACAGATGGACTCCCTCAAGAGCAGTGCTGAAGAGATCCACAACAGGCTAGGAGTAAACTCATGGTGGGGCCCATGCTCTGGTTTTCCTCTTTCTTTATCACTTATTAGCAAAAAAAAAAAGTGTTTCCCTGGGGGGTGGGAGGTATGGACCCTGGTCACAGCAGACAGAGTGGAGAGTTTCAAAGTCACTGTGTGTGATCTGCCTATATAGAGTTAAGTATATTATATCCATATTTAGATATGATATGCACATGCTAAACCTGGAAAGTCTCCTGTTCCAGGCAAAGCCCAGCCCAGGGGCTGTGCCTGGAGAACTGGCCAAGCCAGGCCCTGCAGGCAAGGACCCCCTCTCTGAATACACTCCCCTTTGAACCGTGGTGTAATTTTTTGTGACTTGGTGGGCTGGATGGATGGTCTGGATGTTCTTATATTTGTAGAAGCACTGGACATACTGTGTTCTCACAGGGTGAACACAAGACCCATCTGTCATCACCTAAGACAGGGGTGGTCTTCCTATGGATGCTGGTCCACATGCAGCCTGTGAAGACCCTGCCAGACCTCTTTCCCAAGGACCAGCCTTCCTCAAAAGGCCAGGCAGGGGCCAGCTGTTACCAGCTTCAGGCTTTTGGGGTGCTCTCTTCCCCTTTTCATTATGGATGTGCATCCAGTTGCACAAACATGGCTCCAGGAGGGCTTGGGACTGGGACTGCAGAAAATTGGCTGCAGAAATTGCTCTTAGACAACTGGTGCCTCCTGAGCAGCAGGCTCCTGGCAGGCGAGAACTGCCTGCAGGATAACATGTGCAGTTGTCCTGGTTTCAGCTGGGATAGAGTTAACTGTCTTCCTAGTAGCTGGTCCAGTGCTATGTTTTGAGTTCAGTATGGAAGAATGTTGATAACACTGATGTTTTCAGTTGTTGCTCAGTAGTGTTTAGACTATAGTCAAGGATTTTTCAGCTTCTCATGCCCAGCCAGGGCACCTGACCCAAACTGGCCAACAGTGTATTCCATACCGTGTGACGTCCCATCTAGTTTAGGAACTGGGAAGGGGGGGGCGGGGAATCGCCGCTCGGGGACTGGCTGGGTGTCGGTCGGCGGGTGGTGAGCAATTGCCCTGCGCATCATTTGTACATTCCAATCCTTTCATTACTACTGTTGTCATTTTATTAGTGTTATCATTATCATTATTAGTTTCTTCTTTTCTGTTCTATTAAACCGTTCTTATCTCAACCCGCGAGTTTTACTTTTTTTTTCCCCCCTGATTTTCTCCCCCATCCCACTGGATGGGGGGGAGTGAGTGAGTGGCTGCGTGGTGCTTAGTTGCTGGCTGGGGTTAAACCATGACAGTCCATTTTGGCGCCCAACGTGGGGCTTGAAGGGTTGAGATAACAACAAACCTGACCAGAGCTTGTTAAAACAAATTTGTTCTAAGCATTCATTATGTTGATTTATGTGTTCTTAGAATTGTTGCTCTGGTTTTTAAAGCTCTGTTATGTATCACCTCGCTTGCTCTGTGTAGTTCCTCTTCTGCTGCTTATCATCCATGGGAGGTGGATTAAGGTTTTCGCTTTGATGTATGGTATAACACTGGTTTATGGTATGATAAAGTCATTGGCTGTGGGATTAATCCGGTATTTGCACTTAGCATTGTCACCTTTATACTGCGGGAGCCATCTGTGGGAAACTATTAATAATTATACCATTTACCTTTCCTCCATGGAAAACCAGTCTATGGATGGGGTACCTTTCTTCCCCTCTCTTTTCTCTTTCAGTCCAGTTACAATGGTGTTTGAGAATTTTGAAAAATTTGAATACTCCTGGGATGTTGGAACTAGCATGGTCCTAGCCCTACTGCTAGGAATTAGCATGCTTCTGAATGTGGTTCAGCTCTCGTTTAAGGTTAAACAACTATTTAAGAAGATCACCCAGAGATCTGCCCCAAGGCTGGATAATTATGAGTGGCAGGGTGTGTGGGGTAGTATGGGCAAGTACCTAGAAAAGTGGGCACCTCCGATGTTTTGGAAATTCACCCCTGAACAAGTGCAGGATCCAGAAGAACTAGTAAAATATTTGGAAAAGTTATGCTGTCACCCCGGCAGCTCCAGAGAGATACAAATCACTGCAACGTGCTGGGGCCTGGCCCATGCCTATCGAGCCCTGTTCGACACCACTCAGTACCCTCAAGGGGAAGAGAAAGTCTCTGGACCTAACAACAAAACTATGAGCACCGCGGCCACCCAAACCTCGGCAACGGGTGCTGCGGCCCCTCCAGGCCCGGCAAGGAGCGTTGCAGGCACCCAGACCTTGGCGACAGGCACCGTGACCCCTCCAGCCCCGGTGACAAGAACTTGGGCTACCCAAACCTCAGCAACAGGCGCTGCAGCCCCTCCAGCCCTGGCAATGAGCACAGCAGCTACCCAAACCTTGGCAACAGGCACTGTGGTCCCTGCAGCCCCAGCGATGAGCACTGCTGCTACCCAAACCTCAGCAACAGACACTGCGGTTATCCAAAACCCAGCAAGCGATACTGCAACTGAACCAGCGGACCAACCTGCACCAGTATCAGTTGCCCCCATACGTAAAAAGAAATATACAAAAAAATCAGTTCGCTTAGCGAAGGATGAAGGTGAACCAGGGTCATTACGGGAACCAGAGGAAGAGGCAGAACCAGAGGTAATAACCCGTTCCCTATCCTTGAGTGAGCTGCAGGATATGCGAAAAGATTTTGGCCACCGTATAGGTGAGCATATTATCACCTGGCTCCTCTGATGCTGGGACAATGGGGCTAATAGCTTGGAATGAGAAGGTAGGGAAGCCAAGCAGCTGGGATCGCTTGCCAGGGAAGGTGGCATTGACAAGGCAATTGGAAAAGGGACACAACCCCTCAGCCTCTGGAGGCGACTCCTGTCAAGTGTGAAGGAAAGGTACCCCTTTAAGGAAGATGTTATATGTCAATCAAGTAAGTGGACCACCATGGAAAAAGGTATCCAATATCTGAGGGAATTAGCTGTGCTAGAGACGATTCATCATGACCCAGACAACCCACAATTACCCAAAGATCCAGACGAAGTCCAATGCACACGACCCATGTGGAGGAAGTTTGTATGGAGCGCACCATCGTCCTATGCCAACTCACTGGCAATAATGACCTGGAAAGACGAAGAGGCACTGACAGTGGATGAAGTGGCTTGCCAACTCCATCAATATGAAGAAAATCTCTCCTCCTCCCTACAAGCCTGCATTTCGGCTGTGGAGAAGCTGTCCCAGGATGTCCAACAAATCAAAGAGGATATGTCCTACTCCACACTTATAAGGACCAATGTCTCAGCTATTAGGAGTGAGCGTTCTTCTGCCCAAGAGAGAGAATATAGAAGGTACACACCGTGAGGTGCCCTGTGGTTTTTCCTATGTGATCAGGGAGAGGACATGAGGAAATGGGACGGAAAACCTACCTCGGTCCTAAATGCACGGGTACGTGAGCTGCGAGGAAAAACCACCACAAAAGGGGATTCTACCAGGAAAAATGCCGCTCCAGTTTCCAAACAGAGTAGAAGGGCTGATCTTTTTTCTGATCCTCTTGAAGGGAATTCTGAGCCAATTTTACGAGAAGTGAATACTGGATACTCTGACCAGAATTAGAGGGGCCCTGCCTCCAGCCAGGTGGAGGAAAGGGACAACCAGGTCTATTGGACTGTGTGGATTCGATGGCCTGGCACGTCAGACCCACAGGAGTATAAGGCTCTAGTAGACACCGGCGCACAGTGCGCTCTAATGCCATCAAGTTATAAAGGGGCAGAATCCATTTGTATTTCTGGTGTGACAGGGGGATCTCAAGAGTTAACTGTATTGGAAGCTGAAGTAAGCCTAACTGGAAATGAATGGCAGAAACACCCCATTGTGACTGGTCCAGAGGCTCCGTGTATCCTTGGCATAGACTATCTCAGGAGGGGGTATTTTAAGGACCCGAAGGGGTATCGATGCGCTTTCAGTATAGCTGCCTTGGAGACGGAGGGCACTGAACAGCTGTCTACCCTGCCTGGTCTCTCTCAAGACCCTTCAGTTGTGGGGTTGCTGAAGGTTGAAGAACAACAAGTGCCAATTGCTACCATGACGGTGCACCGGCGGCAATATTGCACCAACCGAGACTCTCTGATTCCCATCCACAACTTGATTCGCCAACTGGAGAGCCAAGGAGTGATCAGCAAAACTCACTCACCCTTTAATAGTCCCATATGGCCAGTGCGGAAGTCTAATGGGGAGTGGAGACTAACAGTTTATCGCGGCCTGAATGAAGTTACGCCACTGCTGAGTGCTACCGTTCCAGATATGCTAGAACTTCAATACGAACTAGAGTCAAAGGCAGCCAAGTGGTATGCCACAATTGACATTGCTAATGCATTTTTCTCAATCCCTCTGGCAGCAGAGTGTTGTCCACAATTTGCCTTTACTTGGAGGGGTGTCCAGTACACTTGGAATCAATTGCCCCAGGGGTGGAAACACAGCCCCACCATTTGCCATGGACTAATCCAGACTGCACTGGAAAAAGGTGAAGCTCTGGAACACCTGCAATACATTGATGACATCATCGTATGGGGCAACATGGCAGAAGAAGTCTTTGAGAAAGGGAAGAAAATAATCCAAATCCTTCTGAAAGCCGGTTTTGCCATAAAAGAAAGTAAGGTCAAGGGACCTGCACAGGAGATCCAGTTTTTGGGAATAAAATGGCAAGACGGATGTCGTCAGATCCCAATGGATGGGATCAACAAAATAGCAGCTGTGTCTCCACCGACTAATAAAAAGGAAACACAGGCTTTCTTAGGTGTCGTGGGGTTTTGGAGAATGCATATTCCAAATTACAGTCTGATTGTAAGCCCTCTCTATCAAGTGACACGGAAGAAGAATGATTTTAAATGGGGCCCTGAGCAACGACAAGCCTTTGAACAAATTAAATGGGAGATTGTTCATGCAGTAGCCCTTGGACCAGTCCGGGCAGGACAAGATGTTAAAAATGTGCTCTATACTGTAGCCGGAGAGAGTGGCCCTACCTGAAGCCTCTGGCAGAAAGCACCTGGGGAGATCCGAGGCTGACCCCTGGGGTTTTGGAGTCGAGGATATCGAGGATCTGAGGCTCGCTATGCTCCAACTGAAAAAGATATTGGCAGCATATGAAGGAGTTTGAGCTGCCTCAGAAGTGGTTGGTACTGAAACACAGCCCCTCTTAGCACCCCAACTGCCAGTGCTGGGCTGGATGTTCAAAGGGAGGGTCTCCTCTACACATCACGCGACTGATGCCACGTGGAGTAAGTGGGCCGCACTGATCACACAACGGGCTTGCATAGAAAATCCCAGTCGCCCAGGAATTTTAGAAGTGATCATGGACTGGCCAGAAGGCAAAGATTTTGGAATGTCACCAGAGGAGGAGGTGGCATGTGCTGAAGAAGCCCCGCTGTATAATAAACTGTCAGAAAATGAGAGGCAATATGCCCTGTTCACCGACAGATCCTGTCGCATTGTGGGAAGGCATCGAAGGTGGAAAGCTGCTGTATGGAGTCCTACACGACAAGTTGCAGAAACTGCTGAAGGAGAAGGTGAATCGAGTCAGTTTGCAGAGGTGAAAGCCATCCAGCTAGCGTTAGATATTGCTGAAAGGGAGAAGTGGCCAGTGCTGTATCTCTATACTGACTCATGGATGGTGGCAAATGCCCTCTGGGGGTGGTTACAGCAATGGAAGCAGAGCAACTGGCAGCGCAGACGTAAACCCATTTGGGCTGCCACACTGTGGCGAGATATTGCGTCCTGGCTAGAGAATCTGGTTGTAAAAGTACGTCATGTAGATGCTCACATACCCAAGGGTCAGGCCACTGAAGAACATCGAAACAACCAACAGGTGGATCAGGCTGCCAAGATTGAAGTGTCTCAGGTGGACCTGGACTGGCAACATAAGGGTGAGCTATTTATGGCTCGGTGGGCCCATGATACTTCAGGCCATCAGGGAAGAGATACAACATATAGATGGGCTCGAGATTGAGGGGTGGAACTGAGCATGGACACTATCGCGCAGGTTATCCATGAATGTGAAACGTGCTGCAATTAAGCAAGCCAAGCAGTTAAAGCCCCTGTGGTATGGAGGGCGATGGCTGAAATATAAATATGGGGAAGCCTGGCAGATTGACTATATCACACTCCCACAAACTCGCCAAGGCAAGCTCTATGTGCTTACAATGGTGGAAGTAACCACCGGATGGCTGAAAACATATTCTGTACCCCATGCCACTGCCCGGAACACTATCCTGGGCCTTGAGAAGCAGGTCTTGTGGCGACATGGCACCCCAGAAAGAACTGAGTCAGACAACGGGACTCATTTCCGAAACAACCTCATAGACACCTGGGCCAAAGAGCATGGCATTGAGTGGGTGTATCATATCCCCTATCATGCACCAGCCTCTGGGAAAATTGAGCGATACAATGGACTGTTAAAGACTACATTGAAAGCAATGGGGGGCGGAACTTTCAAACATTGGGATACACATTTAGCAAAAGCCACCTGGTTAGTCAACACCAGAGGATCCGCCAATCGGAGTGGCCCTGCCCAATCAGAATTTTTACATACTGTAGAAGGGGAAAAAGTCCCTGTAGTGCACGTGAAAAATATGTTAGGGAAAAACAGTCTGGGTTACTCCTGCCTCAGGCAAAGGTAAACCCATTTGTGGGATTGCTTTTGCTCAAGGGCCTGGGTGCACTTGGTGGGTGATGCGAAAAGATGGGAAAGTCTGATGTGTGCTTCAAGGGGATCTGATTTTAGGTGAGAATAGCCAGAATTAAACTGTATGATATTAGTTGCTATATAACCCTGCTACTGTATGTTATCATTACTATAATTGTTATATGCTCTATCCATAGTACTATAGTAAGAATCACTTAGATCAAGCAAGAAAGAACTGTGATAAAACTGAGCAAAGCGCAGTAGTGATGGAACCAGAACTGACTCCAGCATGCAACAATCCAACGGTGCACACCATCCTCCTGCTGCGTCAAATGTCATCTGCTCGTCACACTGCACTGAAGCCCAATTCTGCTCTCCGACTGGGAGGACTTTGCACCATCCCTCCTGCCCAGAAAGACTGGTATGACAGATGGAGCCCAGAGTCGGAAACTAAATGAACTCAACAAACATTTTATGAACATAACCCATGAACTAAAGAAATGATATCTCTGTGTGTGTACACATATATATATATATATATCATTGTTCATACGTCTCAAAGAGATGGAAAGGTGATGATGATTGATCAGGATGTAACTAAAGGTGTGGGAACTGAGCATGACGTCAATGGTATAGAATAAGGGGTGGATACTGTCCTAGTTTCAGCTGGGATAGAGTTAACTGTCTTCCTAGTAGCTGGTACAGTGCTATGTTTTGAGTTCAGTATGCGAAGAATGTTGACAACACTGATGTTTTCAGTTGTTGCTCAGTAGTGTTTAGACTATAGTCAAAGATTTTTCAGCTTCTCATGCCCAGCCAGCGAGACAGCTGGAGGGGCACAAGACGTTGGCACAGGACACAGCCAGGGCACCTGACTCAAACTGGCCAACGGTGTATTCCATACCGTGTGACGTCCCATCTAGTATAGGAACTGGGAAGTGGGGGGCGGGGAATCGCCGCTCGGGGACTGTCTGGGTGTCGGTCAGCAGGTGGTGAGCAATTGCCCTGCGCATCATTTGTACATTTCAATCCTTTTATTACTACTGTTGTCATTTTATTAGTGTTATCATTATCATTATTAGTTTCTTCTTTTCTGTTCTATTAAACCGTTCTTATCTCAACCCGCGAGTTTTACTTCTTCTCCGGATTTTCTCCCCCATCCCACTGGATGGGGGGGAGTGAGTGAGTGGCTGTGTGGTGCTTAGTTGCTGGCTGGGGTTAAACCACGACAGCAGTGAAGATGCTGTTTCCAAGGAGATATGTGCAGTGAAGATGCTGTGACCTGTACACACACAACTCCACTGCATGGCTGGTGGCAGGACACAACTGCCTGTCCTCGGCAGAGCTGAGAGCTGCTGAAGAGGACCAAGTAGGGAGATTTTTCAAATGGGATCTGACTGTCTTGGCACATTTGGAAACCTCTGAATAGGAGAAGAGGTTAATGCAGGATCTGTGTGTCCCTTCAGAGATGCTGTTTTACTGAAGTGTAGCTTCAGCATCTCCCTGGCATGGGAGCAGAAGAACTCTGCTTTCAGTCTCCTGGCTCTCCGGGGCAGAGGACCTCATACAGCCTTTTTGTTACAGGCTTGGAAGAAGCCACACTCCTGCTTTGGGACATTTATGTGAAATGGTGATGTCCTGGTGGTGCCATTCCTTGGGGACTGGCTCGGGTATGGCTCAGTCGGCAGCAGCTGGCATTGGTGCTGCTTCCCCAGACCACCAAACACTTCTGTGAGGAGGGGATGAATAAAGCAGATTGGACTCACAGCTCATTATCCCTGTAAAAACTGTTCAGGACTGTTGCAGCCAGCACATTTTGTAGATGTTGCCCAAATGTGACAAACATCATTCACCTAAGACAGTGGGGCTAAAGAAATCCACCAGTCTTGGCTCGTTAAGAATCTTCAGTGATTGCTCCTAGGGAGGGGAATGACTTTGGAAACTCCCTAGGAACTGCAGGAAAAAATGCTGCTGTCTGCAGGGCTGGACATCCTGCCACCATGGATGGTGGCTGCTGTGAGGAGCCTGCAAAATGTGATCCAGTATTGCCCTTGCACTAGCTAGCACCAGTGGCAGGAGGCCATGTCCTGGGGAAGGTGCGAGCCCTGTTCTGTTGCAGCCTGGAGGCAGGGGACAAGACACAACCAGCCCTCGAAGCTCTCAGTGGCCATCAGGATAAGTGACGCTTCTTGCAAGAGCCCTTGGGTCCTCCTGGCTTGTGGCAGTCATTACACCTGCCTGTTTCTCTGTGGGAAGGTTGTGGTCTTCAGCATAACAAAGATCAACTGGCTGCAGCTTTTTGCTCTCAGTTACTCATTTCTGAAGTTTCACGGTAAATAAAGACCTGTGGTGAAACAGATCACAGCCTGGTTGCAGACAGGCTGTAGGCAGCGCCAGCCAGTTGGTGTTCATTGCAGGCACAACAGCCTGAATTTTTGCTTTGTAGTATCATTTATTCTTTTTTTTTTTTTAATTGTACAGGGAAGCTGTAAAATAAAATACAGGCATTGTTCGTGTTCATATTTTGTCTCTTCTGTTGGCTTCATTCAGGTGGTTTGGGGTGAAGTGAAATCAGAACAGAAGTTAAGTTGTGGTGTAAGTTCCTGACACATGGTAGCCTTTAAAAATATTTTCTGTGTAGTCCTGACATAGTCTGATAAAATGCTGTGGTGTAGCATCCTGGGAAGAATGGTACAGAGGAGACTGCATATCAGAGAGGAGGAATTTGATGATTTTGAGGTCTACAGGAATAGCAGTAGGACAAATGCAAACGTGCTGAAGAGAATAAAAGACGGTCTCCTCGTGGGGAGATTTTGCACCATCCTCAGTTGGGGATGCGATGCCTTCTGAAAAGTCACTTCTGAAAATGATTATAAAACACAAACAAGATGCTAAAGCCATCTTTTTACAGGCATGTCTGCCTGTCTCTAATGCTTACGGAGACCCTCAGAATTCTCCTGAGGAGGTCACAGGAAGGTTGGGGTAGTGGATGTTGCTAAATCAGCAGCAGCGTAAGGAAAGCTCTGCCTGAGCAGTATCTGCAAGGGGAGCAAATTGGGACCGTGGTGAAGGGGGTACCTGAGTTGCACAGAATGGCTGAGGAAGCCTTTCCCATGCATTGCCATGTGCTAGTCTTGAGATGAAAGTTGGTGAGCTAAAGAAAAGAGCTGGGAATTGATGTGGAAAGCAAGAAGCAGCAGAATCAGCTGCAGATAAAATGTGAAGAAATCATTCCCCGTCCTGTAGCTGCAGTATGCCTTTGGGAGCAACTGCCAGGCACTCTCAGGCAAAGGAGACCTTTGCTATGACCTTCCTGGACAACTCAGGTGTTCCTGTCACCTCTGCTAGTCCTGTGCCAGGCACAGCTCATTACTTATCCTTGGTCATTGCTCTGGCTGTTGTGTCCAGAGGACTCTGAGCTGGCTTTCTGCTTTAAGCAAGAGTCTATGTCTTGCCAGGATAGGGATGTGGGGCTCACAGCTCTCCGCAGAGAACTGTCCCCATGGGCTGTGTCCCAGCTGGCCAGTTATAGTTGGGTCTGGAGAGCCCTGTGCTCTGCTACCTTGTGGTTTCAACAAGGGCATGGGAAATCTCGGCTCTGGTGCATGCAGGGGTGTGATGGGAGGAGAGTGACTGAGCTTCCACTGTGAAGACTTTCCAGCGACGGGCTGGGCTGGAAGATGCCCCAAAGTCAGGCATCAACACAGCACAGGGTTCTGCTGCATCCAGAGAAAGAGGCTTCCTTATGGGAGACAGACTTACCTGGAAGTTGCACTTAGACCCAGACTGAAGTACCAACAGAATAAGGACACAAGGGCCAGGATGGTGTGTGCAGGACTGGAGTGAATAATACACATGCAGCCCTTCAGTGCACCTCTAACAAGAGTGCTGTTGCAGGGCCATTAGTGCAAGCATGGAGGTGGGGCCGACTTGGTGGCCCATGCCCCCTGCATAGCACACACATTTGTTATTCACTTTTTTTATGCCACTCTTGGTGGGCAATAGGAGGGCTTTTATCATCTATTACCAAGGCATTTAAACTGCTAATGCTCATCCCAGGCAGGTGCTTGTAACTTGCCCTGGTGTATTTGATGTTGCTGTGCTGACTCTTCCTGATTGTTGCAATAGAAAGCTGGCAGGTGTTGGGAGATAAAGGCACTGATGAAATAGCATTAGCTGTGATTTCCTGCAATGGGGGATGAAAGGATGGTTGCAGAGCGGAAATCTCCTGCTGCTTATGCTGCAGAAACTGTTAGATCTGCTTTAGGCAGAGATAAGTGTGAGGGATCAGAAGGCTGAGGACAGAGCTTATGTGGTTGTAGTTCAAAGGCAGCTGCTGGGATTTTGTAAAATGTAATTGATTTAGGAGCAGGTGCCTCTGTGATAGCCAGTGGGATGCAGGCAGTCAGGTGAGCCTCTTAGGTAGAATCCTGAGCTACAGGAGCTGTGATGCTTCATACTTAAAGCCTAGTAGCCCTGCAAGTGGCTCATTCTTCTTTGCAGATGCCAGAAGAAAAGAGCTGAAGGCCTAGTTTTAAATGAGGACACTAAAAAGTACATTACATCAGGCACCTGGTGTGAGGAAGTCACTCTGATGCCAGGTTGCACAGTACATAACAGAGATCTCCAGCGTCAGTGTGGGAGTGGTACCATGTGTTAAGGAAACATTAAAGTCACATTAGTTAAATAAGTGGCTCAACAAATAACACGTGGCCTTTTTGAAATGAAGTTACAGGCCTAAAAGCTAAAGGAACAGTGTTAGGACTGGCTCAGGACACAGAGGGATGTTGGAAAGGCTGAAGGCAGGAAAAGGGCTAGCAAGGGAGACTTCAATTACCCCACTAGAGACTGGGTGTGATGCTGAAGCTAAATTTAGGGATACCATGCACAACTGCTTTGTGGAGCAGAGAATAGGGAACCCACAAGAGGAGAAGTGACTTTTGACATGGCCTGGTTAGTGCACAGGATTTTACTCACTTGTATTTAATATGCTATTTGTGCAGGGACAGTAAAATAACAAAGTCATCTGCAGTAGTGTTTGATGAAAAATAAAAAAAAAAAGTCTTAATAAAAATGTAATAAAAGAACAAACCAGAGAGTAAAATACTTGCAGAAGGTGTGAAGCCTGTTTGAAGATAACACAGCGGAGGCTTATATCTTTTTTTATAAAGGCTATGATGGCTGCTCAGCAAGGCTAGGAAAGTTACTGGAAGTGAGAAGCCATCAGTGTAAAAAAACGTGATCCTGATTTTACCCAGACAGCAGTGGGCTCTGAATTAGAGTAAAATGTTAGAAACTATTAGAAAAGCACTTAAAAGGAATGCAAGACACCTGTTTGCAATGCTGTGTAAATCCCTAGCCTGTCTGTAGAGTGATGCTGTCTGCAGCCTTCCCATCTGTTTCAAGAAGTTAAACCAGCCCATAATTCAGAAATAATTCAGAAATAATTCAGAAAAGAGCAGCAAAGGTAACATAAGTTATGGAATAACTTGTGTAAGAGAAGTGACTGAATAGATAAGAACAGATTAGACTGCAAGGAAGATGCCTGAGGAGTGTGTTAAGGATTATCCCAGGTAGATTGGAGGGCTCAGATCTCCTGTTACCTCTTTCAGAGTAGGAGCTGGGGACATCAGAAGAAACTGGTGGATGCAAACTAAACCACAACTAGTCCTCCTCTTGGCACACAGCGGAGCACGTAGGCATGGTTATGTAGGATAGTATGGAGGCTAAGGGCTTACATATTCTCAGAAACTGGTCTGAGAAGAAAACCTTCTCTAGCAGTACTGTTACAAAGTACAGTCCCTGGGCCACAGATGAATTGTAGAGGGGAAGGGTTTGTTGGGGAAGTGTCATTAAATGCTGCATGCCTGATACTGGCTGCCTGAGCTGCTTTACAGAAGCAGAGGATGCTTTGACCCACATGTCATCCTGCAAGAATACTGTGCATTGAAAGCTCACCATAGCCAGTGGTGGTGGAAGAAGAAGGAGCCTGTGCAGCCATGGCCCGGGTGAGGGACCTGGAGCATGAGCTGTGAGGCCGGTCTCAGCCGCCCCCTCTTCCAGCTGATGGAGGAGGTCGAGGCAGCATCTGAGAGTGAGGTCTCCCAAGACAGCCTGTGTGTTGGGGGAAGATTGCCTTGGAGGGTAAATGGGTCATGCTCTTCTATGTAATCAGAGGGCCACCACCCAGCTTGCAGAGGGGCATGATACCTGGACATGCAGTAAGGACTGGAAGAAGAAAAGCTTCTTTCCCAGGAGAGTGCAGCCCTGCGCCAGGTCACTGGAGAGGTGGGACACCTCCATCCTCCATCAAGAGCTGGCTAGACAATGCCATAGCCAACCTGATCTGGTTTTGGGGATAGTCCTGCTCCACATGGAAGGGTAGACTGGAGACCTCCATGGGTTCCCACTACAGCACTGCTGAGATTCTGTGATCTGCCCCTTTGAGTAAGACATGGCCTCAGAGGGCTGGGTGTGAAGAATGGAGGGCTCAGCTGACCCAGGCTAGTGAAGCTCCTTGGGCAGCTGAGGGATCACTTGGTGTAAGTGTATGAGAGGTATTTTCAGGCTGTTTCCTGCTAGCTGTGTGCCAGCCCAGGTAGGACCATCCCTGAACGCATCCTGCAGTACCAGACTCACTTCTGCAAGTGGTACCCAAGGCTTGTTACTGCCAGACTGCAGAGACGATGCCTTGTGTGTGAACCTGCTTCTTACCTGGAGGACACCCCAACTCTCATGCCTCAGTATCTCAAGCAGCAGCTTTAACTGGATGTTTTCCAAAATGTTTCTCTGTCCCAGACCTCTCTAGAGCCATAGGAAGTTGGTTCAGAGCTGACAACTTAGATAACTGAAAGTGTATTGTAACCACACAATGTTAAATAATGCAACATATGGACAATATGGAAGTTAATTTTTAAAAGGTTTGTGTCACGCACCAGTTCCTGATTGCTTTCTCGTCTGTGACACATTCTCCAACCCTCTTCCTCTCTGTGTTACGCAGACACTATTGTTTTATGGGGATTTCTTGGAGATATGGGTTCTTGCATGCTTTTTTTCCCTGTAAATAATCACTGTTGATTTCTTTCTGCATTAAAAATAAGATTATTCCATATTTTTTCTACGAAGTACACATAGTGTCTTTGTTTCTTATGAGGGAACAGTCATTGAGTTAAATTATTGATGAAGGTAACATTACTCCTGTTAGAGAGCACCATGATCTATCTAGTAAATATGTCTGTGTTGCTTAGGATTTATATGGGGATTCATCATGCACCCACAATTCTTACTGTTGATCTGGAGCCCAGGAACTGTCACATGCAGCGTAACACAGTGCAGAGGGCTTGTGCAAAGTGGGACAATGCCAGCCAGCTCAGCAGACCAGCAGCTCTGCTCCCCATTACATGTCCACCCTCAAAGGTTTGTGTTACCACTGCAGGGTCTTGCAAGCTTCCAAAGGAGGTGTTGGGATGAAAGCGAGGATGGTCCAAGAGCTGCACGTTGGGAATGAGCAACGAGGAGGAAAGGAGCTAACTAGCAGCATGTGGTTTGATCAGCTCAGCCATCCCATGCCCCTGCATCAGCAGGGTCAGTTGCTGCACCTGGTTCCAGCACTCGGCTGGGCTCTTGGTGGGAAAGCTGTGCTCTGAGAGTGGCCACTCACTGTCAAAGCAGAAAGGTGCTTGGAAATGGGAGGGCCTGGATGGATTCATCCTTCATCCACTCCCATTAATAACCAATGCATTGTGGAAGATGGAATATGGAGCAGGCAGAAATTTGAAAAAGACATTAAGTTAGGAGAAACTGTAAAGAGAAGATTAAAATTCAAGCTTACCTGGACAAACTGGACATCTATCTGAAAGTGACAGGATGATCTTTAGTAGAAATGCTGCCTGTTATCTTCCTGGTACTGGAGTAATTAACACACAAGACAGAACAGGAAACACCTGTCTGGCGAGCAGTCTGATGGAAAGCATAGACTTATTGTGGACCTCAAAGGTGAAGGTAAAACAGATGGGCCATGCTCATGTGGAAATGGCAGGCACAAAATCATCTTCTTTTGCAATGAAGAGGAGAAGCCAGAAGCACACAGCAGACAACTCCAGTGTGCACAAGGACACAGCCTGGGGAGACCCTCAGCATGCCTGGATACCACATGGCTCTGGGGTGAGGGCCATGGACATGGGCCTGGGGATGTTTTCCTTGACCGTGCTGGTGAGGGGGGGAGGGGGGATGGTTGGTTGGATCTAGCAAGTCCTCACCAAGTTAACTAATACTGGTCACAGCTCCTGGGCTAAGGACTCAAATAATCTTTCCCTTAAAGTCCTCTTCAATGCACACCTCAATACCTCTTATAACCAGGCCAAAGTTTGCTGTGGGCAAAGCACCATTTCAAGTGCATTGACATCAGTTCTGTGAGGTTTGCAAGCCATACAAGACTTCAGTTTGTTTCTTTCAAATATTAATATCTGGTTTATTTTAAAATGCATTTACTGAGTCTGAGGAATAAGGACTTTTGAGGAGAGATAAAGGTGCCGTGGGTGGGATAGCTTGCATGGCTGGATGCAGGCAGTTCAGGAGAGACAGGAGGAGAGTGTGCATGCTCTGTGCAAAGCGGTGGCTGGAGAGCACAGGCCGTGCCTGGGAACAGGTGGTGGGCCAGCCAGGAGCTTGTTGGTAAGGCTCAGAGGATGGACCAACGCAGATAGCCATTGCCTGATCAAGAAGAGGAAGGAAATTAAACCTTCTGGTTGGAAAAAGCCTCACGATTGCAGGTCCTGGTGCTCATCAGGAACCTCAACCACCCCAATGGGGCAGAAGGGCAACGGGGCTGGGTGCAAGCAATCCAGGAGACTTCTGGAGCATGTTGGAGACAATCTCTTTGTGCTGATAATCAATGAACCAGGAGATGCACTGCTGGATGTGTTACTCAGAAACAAGGAAGAGCTGGCTGGGGGTGTGAAGGTGGAGATCAGCCTTTACAACAGCAACAGCACCATAAGGTGGTGGAGTTTAACATCCTGAGAGAAGAGAGCAAGGCAAATACAGAATTACAACTGTGGGCACAAGCCCTGTGAAGTGTGTTTTGGTGCAGTAAGGTGTCTTTGAACCCATATGACTAATTAAGCAAGGATTTGTTCCTAGGGATTTGTTCCTTGTCCTTCTCATCCTGTCCCTAATTTCTTGGGTCTGTTTGTCTGGGAAGGCCTTGCCTCTGATTATGCTCAAGTGTGGGAATAAGAAGGTCGCCCATTCCAGGCAGACATGAGCTCGCACACAATGGTGCTCCCAGTACTCGAGGCACCCCTAGAGGGAACCTCGGGCCTCAGAAATAAATAAAACATTCAGCAGTTTGGCTGCTAAAGAAGGTCACTCCAGTTTTCCACTTGAGCGATTTCATGTTGTGAAGTTCAGTTGCTTCAGGTGCTGTCCGGCACCTGATCACTTCTGAAACAGGAACAGACGCTTCCACTTTGGGGCCTGAATGTAGCACTTAGAATGGAAAATGGTGGTCTTGTGGAGAGGTGATGAAGAGAGCTCAGTTAAGCCCTAAATGGCTTAGCTTTGTCTTAGTTTGTCCAAAGTAAACCTGACCAAAATGTGAAGGGCAACACTCCACTTTAAGTGCTCGCATGGTCATCCCCTTCACTCCTCAGGCTGTGCTGGGATCTTTGAGTCCCACAGACTGCAGATCTGTTGGTTTGCTTGCCCCAGGGTCTGCCTCACAAACAACACTGGCTTTGGTGTCCCCAAGATAAATCTAAGCCTGGAAAGCATGGACTGATCACTCGGTTCCCACATGCTCCAGGTTATCATTTGTGGATTGGCAGTGGAGAATGTTAGTGGAGGTTGCGTGTCCCAAGGGTTTGTGGATGAGGGAGGGGCACTGGTGGGGAGAAGACCAGGCACCAATTACTGAACCACTCCTACTTAGGTAATATGTGAGCACTGGGGTCCAAGTACCTATCTCTTGTTTAGGGTAGAAATTATTGTGCTTCAACACCCTTTCTCCCCAGAGAAAAACTGTGACCAAGGCAGCTGTAACCACCATGAGGGCAGAACACAAGAGTCTGTGTCTGGGAGATGGTGAAGGGAAAAAATCCCTGGGGTGAGATACATGGGTGCATCCATGGGAGAGAAAGAGGTGCTTCTAGAACCCTGCCCACCTCGTCCTGACTCAGCATCCCGAAGAGGCCAGAGCAGTCTCTGCCCAGGAACGGCTGCTTCTCCTGGGTGGTGTCCATGGGGGCCTGTGCTAAGGGCTGGGCTGTGGAAGGCTGTATGGTGGGTAGCCAAGAATAGAGTCTGAATAGTAAAGACAGCAGATATATAAATGAAAAACCCTGGTAAAAAGGGAGAAAAGGTGACTACCTCTCACAGTCTGGTCCTTGAAGGGGGCATGTGCTGGCTGTAAGGAGCAGGGAGATCCCAGTGTGCTAGCAGAGATGGGGATGGTGGGCTGCAGATCCTAGAGCAGGCTGCAGCCAGGATCACTTGTGAATTCAGTGGGGCGAACCACGGAGCCCTTCTTTTCATGACTGGCAAATACAGGCAAAGCGAGGCAACACAGAAAAGAGTGGCACAACATAAATATTTAGACAGCTAGTGCCTGAGGCACACCTGGAGCGTCAGATCCTCTGGGCAGAGAGATCAGGGAACTGGATGAAGCTAGTGCATGTGTCTGGGAGAAGTGCCCTGGGTGGATGCTGTTCTTCCTGCTTTGGTAGCCCAGCTCAGCTCAGGTGCAGTGCTGGCAGGTTTGGGTTGAACTCACAGGCAGCTTAAGGTGTATTTAAATCTCACATATATTTTTTCCCAAAAAACAGCTAAAAAGGAAACTCAGATGGCTCGTCCACACTGACCCCCTGAACAACATCACCAGACACAGAGGGAGGCAGGACCCAGCACCCAGCAGTGGCACCCACCACCCTCCGGGCACCGCATAAGCCCTGTCCTCCTCTCCACACAGCTGCACAAGCCAGCTGTAGCCATTAAGTGTGGTACCCCTGCAAGGCTGTGGAGTTCATGTGGCTATGAATTTATCCTTGTTCTCTTCATAACACTAACTATAGTAATCAATGGTGTTAATCTCACTGCAACCATTCCTAAGTGAGGTTTAACTCCAACTTTTTTGCTTCTCTTCTGTTAACTCTTGTGGCTGCCAATGGGGGATGAAATCCCACATGAAGACCAGTGTTGGTTGCTCCTGCTCTCACGTACAAGTCTCTTTGCTTCTGGGATTTCTCCTGGAAACTGAGCACAGTTCTGGGAATGTCCTCTAGTTTATCCTTGGGTTTCAGTATAGCAAAATTAGTCTCCTTTGATCATGGGAGTGTGAAAGGACTAGTGCCTGTGAACTAGACGTGGAGGAGAGTGCTAGAATGGAGAGGAATAACAGGGAATTTGGGATTAGAGATGTATCTCTGGTGCTTGGCCAATTGGAAGATAGCTCGCTGGTTAAAGGGACAATCAACTTTCTGTCCAACATTGGGACTGGGGGGAGGGCTCTTTTGCAGTAGTGGGGAGAGGTCTGTGATCCAAGTGAAATTGCTCTGCAGATAGGGAAGATTCAGAGCCACGGTGAATCAGGATTTGACATCACCCTGTGTTGCATGCTCCTGGCTGTTAAGCTGAATTGTCCTTGAAGTCTGTTGCTCCTCTCTGTCTGGCCACGCCATCCCCAGCCTCAGTGGTGGCATCACTGTGCACCAGCACAGAAAAAACTGCCAACTGTGGCACACGCACCACTGCAGCAAATGACACAGCTTTCTGGTTACATGAGGGCTTCGACCACCCTTATTAGACCTTTATCGTTCCCATGCTGTCCTAGTCCTGACGTACACTTATCTTAACTTGTGCCAAACTAACAGAGTCCTTCAGCTGGTGGGGAGGAGGCATTGCTCCCCCGCACTTTCACACTGGCTGGCTGTTTAAGTGCAGATTGATTTAATACAGAGGCACAGAAAAATTAAATAGCAAAGCAGTTACACTAGAAACCATGTTCCAGGGTGGGCAATTTATTAATTTAAAGTACAGTGTTAGGCCTTCAGAACATGACAAGCACAGTGCAAAAAAGTCTGATAGATGATAATTGCTCTACTCTTTGCTAAGCAGACATTCACTGCACAGTCCGTTAATCTTTAATTATAAGCACTAGCTTGGTATCATTTCTCTTGGCTTAGACTGATTGGGTTACTAATATTATGAGATCATGGTTGTAGGACAAGTTCATTGATCCTTACGGTCCTGTTGTTCATTGTCCCTAAAAGCCAGGGTGTTACTGGAGGGTGAGCAGGAAGCTGAACCAGGGGGTGTGTGCTTGCTGAATGGAGGAGGAAGCCCCTTCTTGAGCCCATGCAGATCTCCCCCTGCTCTCTCACAGTCCTCCTTCCCCTGCCATGGTTCACTTGAATCAGCAGCCCGGGTGTAACCTCTGCTCACCCTTGTCTTTCTGTACAACTCTCCCAGAGCCACAAAAGTGGGTTTTGCCTGGACTGCTGAGAAGTCTTGAGCTGGCTTTTGCTGAAGGTTGTTGTGCAGCTTTCAGATGCAATTAGTCTCAGAGACCATTGGGGGATGCCCCCCTGCTGCCTGCCCTTTCACCCTTCCAGACATCCTCCACAGCAGTGGTTATGACCCCAGGGAACAAAAAATATAAGAAACGGTTAAAAAAAATACTGCATTGCAAACTGGGAAAGATACCTAAACCATCAGCCCTATATATGGGATGGGACTGCTTTTAGCCAGAGACTAGGACCATGTGCTGAGATGTGAACATATGTTATTGTCTGATAGTGAGGATGGTAGCATCTTTACTGGAGCAGAAGGAAGAATCTGGTTAATTTGCTAAGTCTAGCTAAGGGCCCTGCAAGCAGGAGTTTGCTTGGCTCTTGCCACATGCTGATGTTGCTGCATGTTACAGACAATACTTTGGAATATTATTCATGCCCCTAGCACCCAGGAGGTGGCAGGAGTTCATGACACTGCTGCACCAGCCCTCTCTCTCTGCAAGGTTAAGCTCTGGACTCCAGCCATGCAGGAGGTGGCTGTAGCTGCCATGGCCAGGTTCCCGGCTGAGCTCTGGAGATGGGGCTGCCCCCACCATTAGCAGAAGAGAGATGCAGTGCACAGCCCTGTTGTTGCAGTTATGGTCATGCCAGATGTTCTGGCTGTGCTAACTCTCTATTCAGCCCCACCGGACTGCAGAGAAAGCAACAGGGGAAGGGAGAAGACCTGAGCTACCTGCAGGGAGGTTATGGTAGGTGCCTGCACAGTGGCAAATGTCAAGGCATGCTCTCATGGTACAATTCTAGCAGGTACTTCTGAAGGGCTGTTTGGAGACCTAAAGGACAGTCTTTGTGCAGAATCAGTTGCAGAGTCATGGTGGGTGGGCCACTGGAGGTACATGATGGGCCAGCCTGTGACTCACAGTTCACATGCCCCCTAGATGGCTGAAGGAAAGTCAGAGTGTTTCTGAGGTGCTATGACTATGTTGGCACCTTTGGTAGAAAAAAACCCAAAGGACCCTGCCAGGGCAAGGAAAGGATGGGGACACAAGAGTAGGGAGGCCAAGTGATGGTAGTCTGGGGCAGGGAAATTGGATGAAAAAAACAAAGCCTGAGGGCAAAGGTTAAGAAATGCAAGATCTGGGCTGGGGGCAGTATGTGGGTATATGACAGGGCACAACTCCCTGCAGGCCTCTGGAAATCAAGGGTCTGAGCACAAGCACTAGAGATGTGCAGGAGTAGCTGGAGACAGTTGCCCACATTGACCTTGTGGTATATTAAGCCTGGCCAGGGCTTCACAGAGTCTCAGGCAGAGACAGTGACAAGGTGAGGGGACAGTGAGGGTCAGAGCATTGCAGGAGGGTTTTCCCCTTACTGCAGGCTGCCTTGTACTGCCCTTTCTCCACCCTAGAGCTGCATCCACCCTGGCACCTTACCTCTGTCTGCCTGAGATGAAGTGTGATCCCCCCAGCTCTCCAACACCAGCAGCCTGTCTTGACTTTGCAGCCATGAAGCAAGCAAGAAGGGGACATGTCCCTTCTAACCTGCTTCTGCCATTGGTACTGAAGAGGACAAATGCCACAACAAAGCTCATCACCCCTTGCCCCCGCCAGAGTTGCCTGTGCCACAGCATGAGTTGTCCTGGATGACGCAGCCAGTGCAGGCTGGGGAGGCATGCAGCAGCATCAGCACTACCCATGAGGCTGTTGCATCATGTCTGCCACCACAGGACATCTCAAGGCCTATCAAAATATTGAGTTTGACATGTTGAAGCACAGACACTTTACATCACCCACCCGGACAATAAAACCCAGGACAGAATACAGCTAGTCTGTCAAAAGGTATTTTTACATCCTTTAGTTCTTTCCCCAGGGTAGTTCTTTCCCCAGGGTAGGAATCTTTGGGCTTGAACAGGGGGCTCACACACTGGTAAAGTGTCTCCACCATCAGATGTAACCAGTGTGGGGAAAATTTCTTGGTGGTTTTCCTAGATTTAGGTGCTACCTAAATCACACTTGAATGGATCAAGAAAGGTCTCCGGGCAGTAACTGCAGTGCTTTAAGAAAGGAGGGCTTAAAATGTGCCCTTTTGTCCATCATTGCAAAGTATCTGTTGTTTCCCTTGGTCTCGCTGATTTCTCAGGGAAATCTCAGGATGTATAAAATTAGATATAGATTTTTCAACACCAATGGATAGAAGCAGCAATGCAGAAGCGAAAACAAGATCCAATTCATTATATTTAAAACTTACAGACAAAAAATATCTGGAGAGGGTGTTTTTGTGATTAATTTGCATGAAATCTCTGTTATTACAGTCTAACCAGCTCTCCAACTGACCTTAGCATCTTCCAAGAAGAGCTACGTACACATTTCTAATGAAAGAACAAGCAGGAAAAGTATTGATTTTTCTAATCCTTTCAGGCCTTCTTTAGAAACAGAGTAGAGCACAAATTTAATTCTTCCCCTCTGCATTTCATTAATGATTGTGAAGTATTTAAAGATATTAGACTAGAGATTTATATGGCAAGACAACAGTTTCGTCATTATTTATAACACAGTAACAGTACCCTGAGTTTCCCCCAGACCAGCCAGATGCCCTTAAAACCCCACACTTTTTAATGATGACTTGGCACTACACAAGCAGGTTGCATGGGTCCCACACTGAGTTGCTGGTGGTTTTAATTTTGACCTATAAATCCTCTCTGAAATTGAGAGGAGTGAATTCCCAGCAGGGAAGTACAGAGGGTTTGACAGCACTTCCACATCCAGCTTCCCCAGGTTAATCTCCAGGTTAGTCCTGTTTTAACTTACCACACAACTGCCAAGTCTCTGAAAACCAGCAAAACCAAGGTGTAAGCTGAAGGATTTGCCTGAACCAGGGCACAGGGAGGGGGGTGAGGGTGTGTGGGAGTATCCTTTCTAGTGCCTCTTTCCTTCTGGCCAAGGACTGGATGCTTATGGAGGAAAGTGGATGCCTTCTGCTGGGACCATGCCCTGGGACACTTGTTTTTCATGGGTTGGAATGGAGAATATTTATACACAGGGGAATGGGGACAGCATAGACGAGTGCTGGGAGAAGGGAGAGCTCCCTTGAAGCTCAGGGCTTCAGTGTGTTTTTTGCTCTTTTGTTCAATATACCCAGTCTTGGTACTCCACACTGGGTTGGGTACCCTCCTGTCCTGATAGCAGGCACATCACCACCTCACCACCCCAGAATTTCTTGCCAAAGCACATCCTCTCTGCACCTCTCCACATCCCAAATGCTCCCTGGCCAGCAGGGACAAGTTGTAGTGCTAGTGTCTGCTGTGCCTGTGGCCAGCTCCGCGCAGCACTTTCTGATGTAGCGTGGGTGCCTCTTGCAGCATGTAGAGGTAGCATCTCCATCTGCAGTGTCATTCTGGTTCACAGCTTCCACCTGGCCCTGGTGCCTGGGGATCACTTGTGCAGACCTAGTACAGCACCCTCCAGTGCCACATCTGTACTCCAGCACCTTCTGCAGAAACCCGTCCCTGCTGCCACAATTGATGTAGCGCATTGCTCTGATTTCTCAGCACCAGCACATCTGAAACATAAAAGGCAGACCTCATTTTGGGAGACCCACTTTCCTGACTGTGGTGTTTCCACTGGCAGGTACCTTGGGGACATGGGCCTTTGCTCTGATCCAGCAAGTGCCTTACCTACAGCAAGCACAGTCCTGCCTCTGTGAGCCTCTTGTCCATTCTCAGTTGTTGGTGAAGACTCTTTGGACACTGTTCGATACTTTTCCAGTAGCAAATAAGGGATGATCCCAGGCATGCTTCAAGGGCAGACTGTCTCTACTCCATCTGCTGTCACTCTGGGAGAGGCTGGTCAGAAAGATATTGCCAATATCTCATGCTTTACTGTCACATGTTGTTAAAACACAGCCAAGAAAGAAATCCTTGCTGCAGTGAGCCCTGCTGAGTTTGTGCAGTTGCATTGATTCTTGTAGCTACCCTGGGAACATGACCTTATTCATCACAGCAGATGGCTTGGGGCTCTGCAGGGCAAGGGAGGTCTAACAAACAGGAGAATCTAACAGAGGGCTAGTAAGATGGTCAGGAATGGGGATGCATGATGTACAAGAAGCTGAAGGACCCAGGCTTCTTCATCCCAGTGAAGAGAAGGTGTTAAGGATGATCAAACCTCTGTCTTCAACTACCTGAAAGGAGGGTCATAATGAAGATGGAGCCAGACTCATCTCACAGGTGCACAGCAAAAGGACAAGAGGCAGCTCACACAGATTGCAATGTGGAGAACTGTGATTGCTCATCAGAAAAAAAAAATTGTTAACCAAGAGGGCATCAGCCACTGGAGGAGGTGCCCAGAGCTGGTAGAGTGTCCATCCTTGGAGGTTTCCAAAACTTGACTGGAGAAAACCCTGCTAGATCTGCTCTAGCTTTGAAGTTAGCCCTGCTTGGAGCAGAAGGTTGTACGAGGTGACCTCCAGAGATCCCCACCAGCCTAAGTCTTTGTGATTGTATTATGAAATCCAAATGGAAAAAGGCATGGGAAATCCAGGTGTATGACTGATTCTTTACTAAATCCAAAATAATTTGGATATATATGGCATTAGTCATTCCATTCTGCCATGAAGGCAGGCAATAACTGCAAGAGTAAAAACAAGACATAGGAAGGAGCATAGTATAATTCAGTTTGACAGGGATCAGAATTGATCCCCTGTCTTGAATCAGAGTAACAAGATTTTTCATGCACACTTTGCATTTTTAACCCACTTTGGGGCAGAGTTGAAGCTCTGTGAGATGCATAACTGCACCACTCAAAGATGAGGCTGCAATGACAATTCACCTAGGCCTAAGAACCTCCTTGATAGTTCTGCATACAAATGGGCCTTGTGGAGATGTACTCAGTGCAAGACTGAAGAAGGCTAGTCAAGACACCTATCCATGTGGCATCTAGTCCCCAAATTAGGGTGGATGAGACAGTTTGCAAAGGCTCTCTGATGAAAGGATGACCCTTCATCAGTGCTAGCTTTGAATAGTGCAGTCCCTTTGACTTCAAAAGAAATGAGGATTAGGAGGGTATTTAATACTCTCTGAAGGCAATACATTCTCTACACTGCAGATGGAGTATGGGCTGGAAAAGGATGCAACGGAATGAGACAGCACAATAAGGTGTTAACAGATGGGCAGAATGTATGTGCTAACAGGAACAGAAGAGTGAGCAATCCAGCTCATCTGACTGTGCTGCATACCTTAACTCTATTCTTTTCTTGCAGTACAACATGCATCATTTTTCCATTACATGCCCTATACAGACCCATGTGACTCAAGATCTGTTTTGATGCCTTTTCAAGGTAGAGTTTTGCTTGTATTTCAGCTAGTCCCATTTAGGAGGAAGATACTTCTCAAATGCACCTAGCCTGCTGGAAAGCCAATGACTAAATGTAGCTAGCTAAGGCAGAGGCCATCAAAGTCCACAATTTCCTGAGAACACCCCTTGGCTCTCAGGCAGTGCTCCTAGCTGGCCCCCTCTGTAGTGATCTTGGATTCCTCCTTTTCCAAGTCTTCCCATTCCCACCTTGGGCAGGTCCCACCCAGAAGAGCCCCTCAACAGTCTGTCCACTGGCAGGCACTGAAAGGAAATGCTTCAGGGGGGCATATCAAAGGAGATGGTTCCCCCCATTGACCATTGAACAACTATGCTAGGCAGGTACTGCCAGCCTGCCACCTCCACTTCTACCTTCACTGAGTCCCTGTGCGTGAGCTCCTTGCCCACTCTGCATTTCCTATGCAAACTCCCATCTTTCCTAGCTTCATTATTAATTTTCTAATTCAACAAGAATTTTCGTGAAGTCTGTACAGAGGATATTTACCATAAAATCAAATAGTGGATGTGTCAGGTTCAGCCAAAGGTTAATTTCCCTGAGATGCTTTCTCTACCAAATGCAGATGTCAGCAGATGGGCAGCAGATGGGACCTGGTATGGGAAGAAGCAAAGCAAGATGCCTTCATTCTGGGCTTTCTCCTGAACCTACTGGGAGATGAAATGGAGCTGCTGGGGATTGCTGCATGGGTGGGGAGCACAGGAGATAGGATAGCATTGCCTGATACCTGCTTCCTCTGGGGGCTGGGGCTGCAGCTACAACGGGAATGTCCACCACCGATGTCCAGAGGGAGATGGATCCTACCACAGTGTATCAACATCATTTTCATGACCGTTACTGCAGGAACCACCTGTGTTATCTTGGTCACTGTCTCCTCTGCTGACAGCCTCATGTGTCTCCCAGGACCAGTACTGGACAGGATGTGGTGGGACCCAAGGACTCACAGCTGTCCTGTCAACACTGTGGAGCAGATCAGACCACCTGCCTACCAGGACAGCTGGGACCTCCCTGACTTTCAGCCAACTGCACAGAAAAAGGCTTCAGATAGGGGAGGGGAAAGCAGGTCTCCCTCCATCCACTCTTGGCCTTTGCTATCCCTGTTTTTCCCTTCACTTTCTCTCTCCTCCACACTACAGAGGAGGCTTATTTTTTGCATCTTAAAGTGGACATACTTTGATCCCTATGGGTCACTTCCAACTCGAGATATTCTATGATTGCAGTGCCCTAGCCCCTCATGCAGTTCCTTTTCCTGTGACCTCGTCCCTCCTTGCCTCTGAGTGCAATCGTCTGTTCTTACCAGTCCCCATAACCCTTCTGTCACTGACAGCAAAGCCAGAGGAGCAGTTTCCCCCTTTTTAACTTCCATCACACAGTTACAACCACACATCTGTGCATCCTTCTGATAGTTCACTCCTTTTGCCCTCTATAAGTTGCTCTTTTTTGCAAAGTGCCAGTCCTGCCCTGAACACACCTGAGGCTGCCCTGCTGTGGGCAGAGAGAAAAGGAGGGGAGGGAAATTCCTTTTCAGAATCAGTCTCCCTTAACAGTCCCCCTTGTTGAAGTCAATCTCCAGAGACAGCTGAACACCAAGCCCACTTAAGACAGGTAGACCCAGGAAGGGACCTCACGACACATCATTGTGTCCTAAGGTGGCAGGAGGATGCAGGGAAAGAAGGGTAGGGACCACAAACAAAAACTGCAGCTCACCACAGTGGCTGTACCTGTGTTGCAGCCATGGGCCACTGCCCTTTCTCCTTGCTAGAGGTTTGGGCAGAGGTTTCTGGCCAAGAGGCAGTGGAGAAGGGGTTCCTGGGGAGTTGTCTTCATTCTTTTCACATACCTGGAAAACCTTGGTGGTCAGATGTCCCTGAGCTCTCTCCCCTCTTTCCTATTACCATTTCCCTTCTTCCTCCTGCATCCACGCTCAGGAGTTTGGTCTTCCTACAGGGACACCCACCTGCCATGGGGTGTCCCCCCATGCCACCCCTGCGGCTGTTGCCTTGGAGCAGTGGGCAGACTCCAAGGACACCCTGGCTGCATGCGCTAAACCTCTCCCCACCTGGTATGGGGTCCTTAGCCCCTCCTCATCCCTAGCCCCCCAATACCCTATACCACCACTCAGCAGGAGCCAAGAACCCCACCTCAACCCAGACCCCGGACCTCCATCAGCACCTCCAAGCTCATCATTCTCCTTCATCATTAGTGATCCTCTGCAAGTGTCTTTGTGTCCCCTTGGGCTGAGTGTTAGGTTGGATTATGTCTGGGTGATGCTGTGTCAGGGGTTTACTCCTATTGTTAATGGGGTGGCAAAGCCCAATACAAAGGCCACAAGGTTATTTAGGAGAAGCAACACCTTAAGATGGGAAGGAAGGTCCTTGCACCAAGGTGTTCAGTCTTCTGACATATTTAGAGGACTTCCATAGTTAGGGAGTTCTCCAAGGGAGGGTGCTCTCTTGGTTATCCTAACCAATAGAATAGGGCAGAAAGAACAAGCCATCACATGTGGCATCTCCAGAGTCACCCAGACCACATTGCTGATAATTCCACAGTAGTGCTCCGAGAGCCAGAAGGGAGCCTTGACTCATCTAAGACATCTCCTGGCACCAGCACCACAGTGTGCTCTGGATTTGGCTTCAAATGCCTCTCTGTTTTCTCAGCGGGGAGAACAAGAGATTAGCTCTCTTCACAGCACATCATGAGACTCGCCCACCTGTGCGAAGCATTTTGGACTCCTCGTACTCATAGCACTGGTTTTAGTATTTAATGAATGAGCCTTACAGTCAGTAAGACTGTTTGGCTCCTTTTGAGGGCTCCAGTTTTCTTTTCCTGTCTTTCTTGAAATGTTTTTCATCAGTGCAGCTCTAAAAGCTAACTGGGTTCACTAGAACTCCCAAAGCAAGCAAAAAAACCCAACCTTAGAAGCCTAAGAGAGAACAATGTTCCTTGAGGTGTCTCCACTGCCAGGAGAAACAATGCAGGAACATGCTCTATGTTGGAAACACTGCTTGGTGTTTCAAATTATTTAAAAATACAAATTTAGATCACTGTGTTGAAATTAGAGCTTAACAGATTTATGCTTTAGTCTGTTTATATTTCCTTTGTCAAAGCTGGAAGCTTTGGGGTGGCAGAAAGTCACCACAGAAGTTAATCTAAATTTATGATAAAAATGGGGAATAGTGGAACAGACTCTTTGGGCAGTCCAAAAAATATTCCAGTTGACCTGAAATAAAGTGCTTGCTTTTGAAATATTTGTAACTAATTAAAAAACAGAGATGGGCTGAGTTCCTACAAATACTTAATAGCCCAGGTCTTCAGGAGAGGCTGTGGTCTCCATTTCTTCATAAGAGGATGACAATTTTTTCCATCTCAGAAAAGACAGGGGCACCCTTCATCTCCAGGCAGAAGTGATTTCCATAGTGTTTATTCCTCTTTGAAACAGTAGCCTCCCATTTATCTTCTGCTAACAGAAATTTTCCTGAGATCCCACAGCTTGTTTTGGTCAGCTACTTTTACAGCCAGGGTGTTCTTGCAGAGCATCCTTCTGTGAGCGTATTTCTGTAAGTACCTTTTGGGAAAGGAGATAAGAAAACCTGTCGCTTTCTCATGGAAGAGAGGTAGACTGTCTTTTTGATACTGGCATATTCAAGCTGAGCTTTGCTGTAACCCATCTTCATAAATCAGATATTTGCCTGGGAACATTGAAGTTCTGTGCTTATGGATGACATCAGTATGTTGCAGGAGATACAGGTTGCTAGACAGTCTGTAAAATACTAGGCATGCAAGGCCTCAGCCACTTACTAAAGGACACAGGGCTTTCTTTCCTGGCCCATCTTAGCAGAGTTTGATGACAGCTTCTCAAATAGGAAGGTCTCTTCTCAGGATGGCTGCTTTGGTCGCACCATGGTGAGCCCATCAGTATGTGCTCTTCTTCTGCTTGGCAGATTCCGCAGTCAAAAGCAAGGCAAAAGTTTTAATAGCTCATGTCAGATCATCAGTGTAGCTGTGCCAGCTTCCACTGGGCTCTACTCCACTGTCTTTTGCCTCATGCTTAAGCTGTGGTTCCCAAGGGCAGTGAGCAAAGGCTTAAATCCCCTATGCCAGGTTTTACCCACTTGCATTCAGAGTGTTTATTCTATCTCTGACCTGTTGGGTTCCCAGAGCACAGGACAGGCTTCACAGGGACAGTAGGCTCACAGGAGTGGGGGGAGACATGTGCCACATGTGGTGGAGTTTGCAGTCCTTGTTTTTTAATTCAAAATCTGACAGATCATATCCCAAAGATGAGGTGGAGGAAAGTCTCATTTGCGGATCCTGTCAAGACCATAACATGAAGAAGGTGCTGCATTTGCATCATTGCAGGGGCTGAGCAAAGTCATGTATGACTGGCAGTGGCATGTAAGTGGTTGGAGTGATGCAAACCTATAGGTTTGTGTGCTGATTTAGGGCATCTAAATGTTAGAAGTAATTTAGCACTAAGTTAGCACTAAAAATCCACCCTGAATCTGATGAACTACCATGAGGAAGGAGAAACAGTTTTCAAATTGTTTTAGACCCTTTGCTCTGGAAGTTTTAGAAACCCCATCATAGCAAAATTCAAGAACTCTAGCAAGTGGTGCAACCAGGGATCTCAGAGTATTTCATAAACATTGAAGGCTGGTTCCTTCAGGGTGCTAGAAAGTTATTGGTAGGACCGAGCAAGCTCACTTTCCATGCATGGTCTGGAATTATGGCTGCTCCATATTGTAGGAAATCATGTCATACATCTGAGTACTTACATGCAGTTACTTTGAATCTTTACTGGGGGTATCTGAGTTTGGCATGTTGGCCTAACTCTTCTGTTCAAAGATAGCAAGGAAGACTAAAAGCCAGGCACAACAAGTTGCGTAGGGCTTTTCTTATCCATACTCAAGCTTCCAAACTCAGTTTCCAAATCTGAGCTGTGAACATTATATTGCTAGAAAATTCAAGCTACCTGCACCAGCAACTTTACTTTTCTTCTCCCACTTTAAAGCTGGTTATACCTCATGTAATCCTACACAATTAACCTTTTCTGAAATGTTCTGTGCTCTGTATGCCTTGCACAATCCTGTTTATTCCAAGTGGTTCTCTGTAGCTTGAATATATTCCACAACAATTTCCAGCAAGATAGGAATATTTTTTTTTTTTGGCAGTTAAGTTCTCCCAGTCTTTTCCTGGAGAGCTCTGGCATCCCACACCTTGGTGGAGAGCCAGCAAGTTCAGTCAGGAAAAGTTTTGTATCATGCTAAGTGGTGGGTCTGGGAGGAGGTTTCATCCTCTCTGATCTACTTGAGCCTCCCACAGCTCCTTGCCTTGTCAGGTAGTGTTTTCACACATTGGCTACGCTGGCTAAATAGCAGCCAAGAGGCAATGGGCACAAGTTGCAGAAAGGGAATGCCTGAATGGACAGAACTGAAAACAGACTTTATTTGGAGTGGCCAAACACAAGTGCAGAAGCCTGCAAAGCTTAAGGGGTCTCCATCAATGGAGGTTTTCAAAACTTGACTGGGTCCTTAGTGACCTGCTCTTTCTTCCAAGCCAGCCCCACTTGAAGCATCCAACTCCTGGGTGGACAGTGGACCCATGTTGCAGTCTTGTTTCCAGCCCTGCCTCTGGCTCTGTCTCCTTTTGTTCCTGACTAGACTCCAGAGATGGACCTTGGACATCATTCACCACTTGTCATGTCTGTCACAAAGGACCCAGTTACCAGTAGCCAGCTCTGCCCACTGTGTTCAGACCCTGTGAGACTTCACCCTGTCTGTGAGGCGATGGCTGTGCTGGGGTCACTCTCAGCTCCTGGCATACTGGCCCTCAGAAAGCAGCATCTTCTTCAAAACCTGCAGGCAAGCAGGCAGCCATGAACTATGAAACCTGCTGAAGCACCTATCTTGGCTGTTGGAAACAGAAAACTCCTGCTGCTGCCAAACTCTATTAGCTCAAATGTCAGGTTCCTATGTCAAGAAGATAAACCTTTGCAAATCACCATTTCTTCTTTTTTTTCAGGTTGCTTTTTTAAAATGTGTAGGAAATCATATTCTAAATAAGCTACATTGAAAGAATAGCTGGATTTAGACACCTAGATGAGTTTTCTGCAGAGATAGTAGAAATCCCTAGTATTTTGAATGGGAACGAATGAACTTTCTTCCCTCTAGACAGTTCCTGATGCCTCCCATAGGCACCAGCACTCTGGAGATTATCTCTGGGTTCTTGCTTCCCTTGTACCACCACAAAAAAAAAAGCCTTTGTAAGCAAAAAAACTTGTTGTACATACTTTGTTCCAGTCCTTGCAATAACACTTCATTTGAAACTGGCTGTCTTTTCAGCCAAGAATTTGAAGAGAAGTTTGGGGTCATTTTTTCATCTGCCGGTTCTACAGGTAGCTAAAGCTGTCCATCACTGGGTATGGGTTAACATTGGGTGCTCAGGTAGGGCAAATCAGTTCTATTTACCTGCAGTTAAAATGATCTTCATCAACCCAGAGATGTAGAAAAAAGGGTAATGCTTAAGTATACTAGAACTATAGTAAAAGATATCAAGGCTTTAGTAGGGCTACTGGAAAAATTGCCTATCAGTTTTCTCAAATGTTTTTAACACAATCTGAACATTTTAAACTGTTGCCCACTTCTAGTCATCAAAACATATGGATTCTGCCCATTCATCTGGACACTTTTGTCAAGTGTTATTCACTGGACTGGGGCTGGTATCTAGGATGGTACAGAGGAAGTAGGAACCAAAAGAAATTTCCAAAGCAGTGACTGCTGGTGGTGGTGTTGGGATGGATCTTTTGATGGCAGTTTTCAAATCTGGTCTGTCACACTTGTCATCAAAAGAGGTGTTGAAAGGGGTCTCCAGGGTCAACCATTCAATCCCAGAGCTCACAGATGACAGTGTCGCATCATCCTCTTCATCAAACCCTTTATCCAGCTGTGCTGTTTATTCCTGTCTTCCCTGCAGTGAGGAGGTTCTGGGTGTTCACTGATCTCATAGCAGGGCACATTTGGTTTCTAATGTAAATCTATTTATGAGCTACAAGCACATAAGTTTTGAGCTTAAACCCATGAGCTCAAACCCATGAGTTTTGAGTCATCTTTGTCCTTTAGGTAATGTAGCTCAGCCTTCCTGTGGTTACCCATCTGACATACCCAAAAGAAGAACCATGATCCAGCTGCTACTCTCTCCCTTTTTGGGGCACCATTATTCCCAGGGCTGTGATAGCTCTTCTGAAGCACAGGAGGAACTAAGCAGTGACTGCTGTGTCCTAATCGCTGCATGATGTTGCTCTTCCCGCTGGCACTGCTGCACAGGACATTCATGGTTTCATCTCGTCTTCGATCTCGCTCATGGTCTGGCCTTCATCTTCCTGTCTCAAAATGTTCCTTTTCATTTCCTGTGGGAGGAAGAGACTAGTCCATTCCTGTATGCAGAAGAATCAGATATAAGATTATTGAATCCTGTTTGCTTTACAGATTGCCAGCAAGAAGGATTTTAGGGAGAGAGAACTGACCAGTGTTTCAGCCAAAAGCCTTGGCTCCATAAAAAAAGTAAGAGCCTGTATTGGCCATGCTGTCAGATGAATTAAAGATGTCCAGTATCTGCTCCTAATGCACTCTTTGTGATGCTGCCTGTTCATTTTGTACAATATAAGTACTTGTTCTGCTGCCAGACTGGAGGAAGATAATGCATTATGACTAGCTGATAGATAGTTTGTCTTTAGAACAGCTTGAAGTGACTTGCCAAGACTGCCCTTTTATAATCACCTTTCTAGAATTTCCCAGCCTTCAGCCAATACCTCGCTCTTCCCCTTACACAGCACAGCAGGACATGGAGAATCAATCATGCATTTCTCAAAAAACCCACCCTGAGAGACTGAGCCCTAAGAGCTAACTCTAATCAAGGTCTCTGTAATTCACAGACTTCAGGACTAGAAAAAAAAGATGATAATTTATTTTCACTTGGCAGCAAAGTCAGCAAATGTCCTGTTGTCTCAGCTTGATTGGCTGTCTCCTGAATGGATATGGTCAAAGGAAAAACGAAGCATGGTTAAGGACCCATAGTTAGCATGGAGTTGTTCACTAGTTTTTAGTGCAAGAAAGTCTCTGGAGAGGAGGGTTCTAACCCTGCTGTCCAGGCAGCCTCCTTCTACAGGGGTTATCTTAGAGCCCTGTGGACTGGAATCATGTTTAACCATGAACTAATTTTCTCTTTCTTGCCAGACCTGAACCATGATTTGTGACCCAGGGTGGGCAGATGGACATGAGGCCCTGTCGTGGTTTAACCCCAGCCAGGAACTAAGGTACCATGCAGCCACTCGCTCACTCGTCCCTGCTCCCAGTGGGATGGGGAGGAGAATTGGAAAGAAAAGTAAAACTTGTGGGTTGAGATAAGAACAGTTTAATAACTGAAATAAAATATAATATGATAATAATAAAAATTGTAATGAAAAAGAATATAACAAAAAGAGAGAAATTAGACCCAAGAAAAGACAAGTGATGCACAATGCGATTGCTCACCACCCAGTGACCGAAGCCCAAGCGGTGATCCACACCCCCCCCAGACAACTCCCTCCAGTTTATATACTGAGCACAACGTTCTCTGGTATGGAATATCCCTTTGGCTAGTTTGGGTCAGCTGTCCTGGCCATGGTCCCTCACAACTTCTTGTACACCTGCTTGCTGGCAGAGCATGGGAAACTGAAAAATCCTTAACTTAGGATAAGCACTACTTAGCAACAACTAAAACATCAGTGTGTTATCAACATTATTCTCACACTAAATCCAAAACACAACACTGTGCCAGCTACTAGGAAGAAAATTAACTCTACCCAGCAAAAACCAGGACAGGCCTACAAAGTAAGTACCAACCAAATTCTGCTTATTTTCAGCTTTTGTTACTGGGAGCGTCCTTTGGCTGTCCACAGGGTGTTATTTGTCTGGATTTGGATTTGTCAGCTCGCAGGTCTGTGCAGCACACGGCTTGTCACTGGGATCTGCCTCTGACTGCTTCACCAGCAAAGGCGCTTTCTCCATCACTGCTTTTTTGGCTGCCTGGGTTGCTTTCTTGAATGCATCAGGAGTATTTCCTTGCAAGGGGGAGAGTTAGTATCTCCATTTTATCCTGAAGGAGGAAAGCAGCCTTGGAAGGTGAAGGATGCCATCTGCTTTCGCATGTGAGAGTTGCTGCCTCCCTGCTGATTGGGGTGCACAGAAGCACCCAACTGGGTCTCAGGTGTCTGGCTTCCACACAACATTTCTTCCAGTCCAGGAAGGAGTCAGAGGTTATTAGTGCCCAGAGAGGCCTAAATCAGCAAAAGGCTACATGCAAGAAGATGAAAGTGGCATTAAGGACCACTAGCTAGTAAGTTCTTTGGCAAAGGCAAGCATATATCCTTTCCAAGCTTCTGGCAGTCAGTGCTTTGAGAACATCCTGAACAAGGGACCAAATTCAGCTACAGAATTTATTTACATCTAATTGAAATTTTTTCCCTTGAAATTTAACAATTTTTTCTGGGATGGTAAGTTTTACAACTAAATTAATAAAGCGTCCCCTGTTTCCGGTTTTAAGCCCATTATCAAGTAACTCTACTGGAATGCTTCTAGTCTTTGAATTGTGAGAAGGTAAGTAATTGTTTCCCCGTTGTCTTCTCTGCATTCATGGTCTTCTACTCATTCTTCCAACCTGATGGCTCCTAGTCTGTTTAGTGTCCTCTCACTGCAAAACTATTCCCTATCTGATCTTTTGTCCTTCCTTTCAAAGACTTTGCACCCATTTGAAGTAGGAGTACCAGAACTCCATCCAGCATCAAAAGTGTGTGGACACAAGAAGTGGTGACACATATGTCATCACTTGCATTTTGTTCTCTGTTCTTCAACTAGCAATTCCATAATTTGGTTTTGAGCTACAGCTGAGCACAAAGTTCCTTTTTGCAGAAAAATGCCCCCACAAACTATGTGTGAGTAGACAATTTCTCCCCATTGCAGATCTTCAGAATTGTCACTTCTGCATCCATGGCCAATTAAATTCAACTCCTGTTTTCATCACCTGTCACTCTGTGTTGTGATGTGCTCTGGCAGTGTTTCTCAGCATGCGTCCCTGGGATTACCATCAGTTATTCTTCATCACCTGCAAGTTTTCTCACCTTGTTTGTGACACCTTCCTTTCTCCCAGCATAAACTTTATGGGACCTATGACAAGATGCTGCTGGGGAAGAGGCCCAAGCTGTAGCAGAGTAAATTCTAGATTTTTTTTTTACATGCTTGGGAAAATTATTAAATCTACCCTTTCAAACCAGGAATAATGTAATAAGAATGATGTAAGAGGCAAGCCAGGACTATGGGCCACAACGCTGGCTGAGCAAGTCAGCTGAGTGGAGACTGAATGGGTCTTGGAGGCCTTGTGCTCCTACTCATGACCTGAGTGAGAGATTTATCAAGGGACCTGAGTGAGGGGGTTACGCCTTTCCATCAAAGTAGGCATGTAAATTAAGCAGTGCAGCTTGTGCCAAGTGTCTTTCTTTTACTTCAGTAAGCTCCCTATGTTGAACATAGAATGGTCAGCCACCATGCAACCGTAGTGGCACACGTCCTTACCATTGATCGCTCACCCTAGTGTTGAGGAAACCAAATCAAAGTTGGAAGGATGCTTATTTTGTTACTCAGAACTGTACTGCACTAGGTGTCCTGTGCTGCACGTATGCATTGCTCTGTGTTGTAATGCTGACAGGCACTTGAGCTCAGCATTGCTCTGCCAGCTCATGTGCAGCAGGACTGAGCAGCAAGCTGTGGAAGACTGTCACACATGACCTCAAGGAAAGCCACAGCAAAAAATGCATTTGAACCCATCATGTCATCAGGGATGATGGCATTAGCACATGCACTAATTATTGACAATTCATCAGGGACAATGACACTAGGAGTCATATTAATTAACGGTAAGAACAGCGTTTCCACACTCTGTCCTCTTCTTGTGACAAGTGACAACAGCTTCAGTGCTAATCAAGACTGTCTCCTAATGTGACTTGGATACCGGTCAGACAGTGTTTCCCACAGTGGCATGTTCTCCTCTCTCACACAAGCCGTACATCTGGGACAGCAGAGCTCACTCCCTCCCCATCATCTGCCAATATTTGGTTCAGTTGGTTTCTCCTTTTCCTGCAAAATCCTATTATTAGTAGTGTAGCATTTCAGGATGAAATAATTATCAGTACAGTCTTTGTGGGAACATTTGACTGAAGGATGGGCTGAGGCTTAGAAGCACTAGGGTTAAGGATTCACTCCTCAAACTCCCAGTGAGAAGTAGGGACCTCCTCTCCCTGCAGTCTACCTTGTCACAGGACTTCGGGCACGCTTTTAAGCTTATAACATCAGGAAATGTTCCAGCTGTTCCAGCAGCTGCATCACTCCAGGCATTCCTGAAGGCTACAGAGAGGGTGCTGCTGAGTGGAGCTGTGCTATTCCCCCTCCCTTCTGCTGCTCCCCCTCAACACCCTTCGATCCCTAGGGAGCCAGGGCAGGCAGCTGCACTGGCAGAGATCTAAGCCCATCTGAAAGACTGAACTATTTTCTGCACGTTGGGCTCCTACCTTGTCTCATGGCAGGAGCAGACGAACACCTGTGTCCATGCAAAGAGAAGCAGCGTCTTTGGTGGTGGCACGAGGTTTAGCTGGCCTGTCTGAAGCATCACATCACAACCTTAGTCCAAGGGACAGGACTGCCTCAAAGAGTGCTTCAAGGATGAGCAATAAGAGCTCCAGCAATGCTGACTGGGTGCCACTGGTTCATTTGGGTGGAAAATGCTGTGTAAGACCAGTTCTGAGTGCTAGTTTGTATGAAAACACTACATTCTCCGTTGAGCACTTGTGTTTTGCATTCTATGGCCTTTTCCATTTTCTCCTTGCAAAGTTTCAATATTCCTGTTTTGCTCATGTAAATACCCACCAAAAGCAATCACTTAGCTGGCTTTAATGAGT
The DNA here is from genome assembly GCF_947461875.1 of Haliaeetus albicilla. NCBI lineage: Eukaryota > Metazoa > Chordata > Aves > Accipitriformes > Accipitridae > Haliaeetus > Haliaeetus albicilla. Next base: position 8,568,813 of record NC_091498.1, read on the forward strand.
ACTTGGCTGGTGAAAATTCAAGATTGCATTTGAAACACTAGCAAAAACGTCTGCCAGTTTATTCCATAAACTGTAAAGGATTGTTTAATAGATCATGGAATCACGGGATAATATAGGATGGTCTGGGTTTGGCTGGGATGGAGTTAATTTTCACAGGAAGCTGGGAGGGGGCACAGCCAGGACAGCTGACACAAACTAGCTAAGGCGATATTCCATACCATGTGATGTCATGCTCAGTATATAACCAGGGAGTGGGCTGCGGGTTCGGGGGTGGTATCACAGCAGGGGAAGTGGGAGAGTGTCAGGTTGTGCATGGTGAACAATTGCATTGTGCATCACTCATTTTGTATTTTTGTTTTATTAGTACTATTGCTATTATTGTAACTTCTCTCCTTGTGTTGTCCCAGTAAACTGTCCTTATCTCATCTCATGAGCTTCTACCTTCTTTTTTTTCCTCCTTTCTGATTCTCCTCTCCACCCCACTGGAGGGGAGCAGGGAGGGAAGGAGGAGTGAGCGAGCTGCCTCGTGGTGCTTTGTTGCCAGCTGGGCTGAAACCGTGATGCATGAAAGGAGCCGAAAGGAGCCGAAAGGAGCCAGTTGTAACAGTTTGCTTGGGACTTCTTCCAGTTAGGACCTCTTGAGAGGCCAGTTCATCTGTGTGGCCACTCACTCAAGTGACAGAGGAAGCCTTTCACATATCCAAGTCAAAATCAGTGATTTTTGACTCTACAATCTTCAGCCTAAATTTAAAAGTATATATTTATCTGTAACTGCTATTACCAACATGCTCCAGATGATAAATCTTTCCCTAGAACATCCATGATGTCATCTATTGAAGCCATTCAAGAACTCCTCTGAATATGGTCATAAAGTGCCAAGAAAGAAAAGAACAGGTCCATCAAGGACACCACCAGGCTTCCTAGCATCATATTTTCTGAGAGTCAAGTGCAATATATTGACTTAGTGAGGATGTGAACAGGATGATTTGCATGCAAAGAGGAGTAGAAGGGTGTCTGTGCTACCAGGAAGGAATATGGAACTTTGCTTATGGAGGCAGTGAGTGGCTAAACAGGACATCAGTTTTGCAAATAACCTTAGTTTTCATAGCACCCTGTGTATCAGATGAACAGCGCTTTGCAAAGGAAACTAGCATCAATTCCTGCCTTTGGTGGCAGCTTGGATGTTGTCTGCAGAATAACAACAGAGTTTCACCCAAGTTTGTGTGGCAGGTCAATCTCCAAAGAAAACCCATCAGAGTTAGCTGATAATAGCTCCCTGAGCTGTTCTGAGTAGAAGCACTCAAGGATCCTACAGTGTCCAGAACTGCAGTTATTCCCTCCATCCAGTTCTTAATTTCATATGATCCTCTTCTGCTTCTGCCTTCTTCAGCTGTTTTACCTTAGTATGCCAAGAAAACACATTTCTAGTCTTACAGAGTTGCCCTAGCAGATTTACTAACTGGCAGCTCTGCAGGACTGCTGAAACCAGCTGGGCTTTGCTTGTTAGTCTACAACTGATTGGGCTCCACTGAAGGCAGACAGCATGGCATATTAATTGTGTTGTGTCTCCAGCCATCACTGCAAATGGGCTTCAATCTGTAGATGCCCTAAGCATTTATAACGTAAATGCCAACAGCTCAACAACAGCTACAGATAGTACTCCAAGAGAAGACAATGTATGCCCTACCAGTGCCTCCAACTCTGCTCAGTGTTCAGGTACCCTAAACACCTGCCATAGGCTGAGAGAAGGCACTCTGTCTGCCTTCCCACAGCTTTCCTCCACTGTACACCAACTGCTGAGTTACAGCTGAGGCAATATGTATTGCAACCATTTAAAATAACAAAACTATAGAAACATACCTTGAAAAGCCTTTCCTTTACTGCTTTTCCAGCACCAGTGATAGTTTTGTTATATTCTTTGCTGAGGAAATCACTGACACCAAATTCGTTGTCCCCAGAGCAACTCTTAATGTCAAGAAAAGTCCCCAAGTTCCCACTGAGGGAAACTGCAAAGCCAGGCACAGCAGGGTAGGGCTTGTACCTTTGCAGTGGTTTTAACTCAGATCTGAAAGTGCCTTCTGTGTGTTCCCTACATGATCAATGAAGGGAAGGAGAATCAGAGTGGGATTACTTTGACTCACTTTTTATTTTTGAGCTATAAAACACAGGCTACATGCTGAAGCTTTAAAAGCAGCAGCTGCAAACAGAAGTGACAAGGGAACACAGCAGACAGATGACAGTCTTGCTTTTCACTTACAGGAAGGCAAAACTTGCTGGAATGTACAAATAGTTGCTCCAGGACCAAGTGCTTGAAAGTCATCTGTCATCATCTATTAGAGACACATGATAAATGCTGACACAAATGGTAAAGGCTGCTTTGAATCAAATAGCAAAATTCTTCTGAAGACCTACTGGCAACACCAGTAGTGGATCACAGCCCTTTCCAACCTGGCTAAGAGGCTTATTCCCTTTGGTGATGAGTAAAGTGTAAACGGACTAGCAAGACAATGAAAAAGCTGGGTCTGGGCAGCTCTGAAATACATCCTGGTTTAGAGATTTGTAATAGAAATATCGAGCTCAATCTGAATTAATGGGAATATCTGTGTGTGAAAGCACCAGAAGAAAACCAGGGCAAGGGCTAAACGCAGTGATAACCAAGCGATCAAATTGGTTAGCACTGGGAAAAGCGTCATTAGTATCAAAAAATGATGCAATGAGTTCAGCAGATCACATGCACTCCAACAACAGGAAGATGGCAACAAGGTACCACACATCACATATACCTTTCCTCTTCCTGTTATGCTGACCAGAAGACAGATGGCTGCTATAAGATACCCTGAATGAGGAAGCACAAAGAAAGGGCAGCAACTTTGACTGAGATACATGGAGAGTGGAGTCAACACAGTAACTGTTTACTCTTAAAGCGAGGGAAAGAACTGCCCAAAACTTAGTTCACTGTTGCCCACCAAGGAGAAGGGAGAGGCACAGTGAGGATGTAATAGTGTCAGTTGTCCTCCAGCTCAGGACAAGTGATCCTGTCCAGACCACCTTGAGAGACATGTCTTGGTGCCTGTAAGTGTGGGTGTGAGAATCAGACTATGCAAAGTCAACTTAGAAAAGCTAAACAAATAAAAATCCCCCTCCTCAAAAAGATGTCAAGCTGAGTTTTGTCACATCAGTCTCCAATATAAGAAAACCGTATCACTCAGCAACAGGAAAATCAGAGCCAGTGTCCTGGGTGGGAGCACTGCGTTGGTGCGATTGCATGGTAGGGCTGGGAAATAGCAGCTATGTGCTGTTTCCCTTGCACCAGCGCTCAGACTGGACCCCTGAAATGGAAAATTAAGCAGCAAATTCTTTCAGCTTCTTAAATGGAGATAAATGTTTCCCTTGGAACAGAGCCTCAGCATGACAAGTGATTTTTTCTGACATTTTGAAACAGAAGCATTTCTTTTTGACATTTTCAGAATGATGTCTTTTTTCTCCATTTTTTTTTGCATTCAAACGATACTTTTAATTAAAAATCAATCTAAGTGGAAAGCAAACTATGTCAACAAAAATGGGCAAATAAGCCCCCTCCCCCTCTCCACCTGTGCATCCTTCCCAACCCACCACTCCTGCAGAAGGCAAATACTGTATTACAGATCAAACAGAATATTTTCTGTTGGTCCCCAAAGAAACATTTCTGGTTTTGCATGCTGCTTCAGCATGACTAGACTATCTGCATTCCCCCTTGTTCAGGAGCAGATGTTTCAGAGAAAGATGCAGGAATCTATTTACTGCAGTGTTGCCCCAGCCATACATCTTTGGGCTGAACCTTGAAAGTGAAAAGATCTCTAAAGAGGAATATGCAATTTACTCCCATGGGCTGCACACAGCTGCATCTAGAGATCCCAGGAGGCTTCCAGTGCTTGAGAGCTGTTTCTCCAAACTGATCCTCTCCCTACAGCCCTGTACATTGAGATATGTTACTCTTTAATCCACAGAAGGAGGGTGTACCTCACACAACTGTTCATATTTGCCTCCCGCAAAATTTCTCATTTCTACCTTGACCCTGGTACCAGGGACAATTTGATACTTGGGGCTGGGTGAAGGCAGCGCAATGTACCTGGTAAAAATGACCACTGATTCCCTTTTCATCTTGTCACTCTTTCCCAGCATTTCCAACCTGGGTGAATTACTGGTTGAGAAAGTAGTGATCTCAGTCCCACCTGCCAGCAAAGCTTGGCTCAGTTCCTCTTGAGCTGACCTACCCACCTGTCATCACATTGCACCCTCCCAGAGCGCAGTCACTGAACCCCTCTAGAGCAGATTTAGGCTGGGTAAGAGAAGCCAAAGCACTCAGAGGGATACAGCCCCATTCACACTATTGGGATAAGGTCAAAGGTATCCACAGGTCTCCAAGAGAGACCATTTGTCAGTGAAAATCTTGCTGCTTAACTCCTGAGTCTCAGTTTAGTCTTGCAGAGCAGCTTTCTAGCAGGAGAGTCCTGTGATGCAGCATTTGGATCTATATTTGTGCACAGATAGGAAAGTTCATCCACTCTATGTATAGAAAACTAAACATGTCGTGTGTGTCAGCTGCTTTTTCTGTATGTGCTCACATACCCACTGTGACAAATATAGGCTGCGTTACAGGGTCATCCCTTCTCCTAGACATCCTAGACTTATGCTGATGTCTGGTTGCCACAGTGGCTGCATCCCACAAGAGAGAAGAGCCAACACAATCGTTCCCCAAAACATGTCTTCATCTAACCCTGCATAACCCTCTATGAGTCACCATCACCTAGATCTCCTCATGCAAAAGTAATGGAAGCATATGGTAGAAAATTCAGCCCAGATAGAAGTCAAGCAGACATTTTAAGAGGATTTTAAACATTTGAGTAAATGTGGTGTTTTTCTCAACCCATAATAAATGTTCAGCTTTATATTCTGGGGTTATTTATCCCTTTCACTTTAATTACTTGGATTGGACATGGGTTATATTTTACACAAAGCTGTTTTTTCTAAGCAAGTGTTGAATATTTTCCTTTATAAAATTTCTGCACCAAAAACTTTCCCAGTTTGTCTTCTTCTGGCCTTAGGTTTTAGACTGCATATTAAATGTAATTAATGAAATATTATGTAAAAGATAAAATTTAATCACCCTAATTATAATTTTATATAATGAACATCTTTAATAAATAATATTTTTAAGGCCTAATTTCATAAGCACTCCAGTGGTCATCAAGTTTTAAGTAGCTTTTCCCTTTCAGCCTTTCACACAAATGACCACAGTACCTTTTCTGAAATGCTGGTGTAGTGCAGTCATGCAATAAGTTGGACTGACAGATTTCATTATAGGTTATTTTTAATCTGGATTTGTGGTGCAAACAAGGGAGAGGGTGGTGTTGCCTGTACTGGCATTGCTGCCAAATATAATGCTCCTGGAATGACACCTTAGCTGTAATGTGAAGGTTCTTCAGACCTGCAGGGTCTGGTTGACGTAAGACTGTGACTGAGGCCCAAAAAAGAAGAGCAGTGTCTACCAAAAGCCCTGTGAAAGGCGCAGGAAGTATATTCTCTTTGTGGAGAGGTGGAAAATGAATGAAAGGGACTGGTGGGAAGGCCTCAAATGTAAGAACATTGGAAATACCCTACTGGTCCGACTAGCCCAGCCCTGCGTGCCGTCTCCAACAGCAGCAACAGCAGATGCCACTGGCAGGGAGACCATGAGCCTGGCCAGCCGCTCTCCACCACCCCCCTCCACGCCCCTCCAGCAGCCACAAGCGTGGGACCGCAGAGGGGACATCCCTGCCTCATCCTCCAGCATCCACCAATGGACCTTTTTCCCACGAATTTGTTCTGTCCCTCTCTGAACCGGCTGCTGGCAGCAGCTCCCACGGCCGCCCAGCGCATCTCATGACCTGCTGCATAGAGAACTTCTTGGTTGTCTTACACCCACCTCCAATGAGCTGTAATGAGCTGAGTGTCCTAGTATGGCAGGACTGGGTGAGCAGCTCCACTTTCAGCACATCTCCTGCTTTCAGGATTTTGTGAACCTTGATCACACTACCTTCCTCAGTATTTCTCTCTTCAAACTAAAGAGTCCCAGGCTTTTTAGTCTTTCCTTGGAAGGCAACTGCTCCCTTCTCTAGACCATTTTTGCCTTTCTCTGTTCCTGCTTTGCATGCAGAGACCTGAACTGCAAGATGTAGGCATTGAAATGAGGGTATGACAAGGCTTTATATAGGGCAGGGTGGTGTCCTTTGTCCTGTTCTCAATGCCCTTCCTGATGATGCTCAAGATTTTTTTTTTTTTCACTGCCACTGCACACTGAATTAATGGTGTCAGTGATGTTCCCAAGATCACTTTCCTGAGTTATAAATCTGTTCCTGGCTCTGTATTGTTTAAATATGGTCTAGATTATTTTTCACTAGATTAATTCCCTTATATTTATCTACGCTTAGGCTCATCTGCCACCTATTTGCCCAAGACTGGTTTTGTGAGATCTTTCCAGAGGTCCGCCACCATCCACCATTAGTGTAGCATTAGACAACTCAAAAGAGCCTAAAACCAATTATTTGCATTTTGTTTTGTGGTATTTGGAGTCACATCTCTTAAAATAAAGGTGGAAGAGCTTTAAAGCTTTTATAAATAATATAAAAGGACAAATCAGGCTTTTGAAATTGCTGAGGCAAGTGATCACCCTTACCTAATTGGTGTTGGGATGCAAACCTCCCACCTGAAGAACAGCAGGTTTTATCTGATAATCATTCCTGAGGTAGGAAAGACTGAGTGTTGTCCATTGCATTGGGAAATTCAAACTAAATAGTGGGTCTTTGGAACATCCAGAAGAACTACTGGGAATTCTAGCCTACAGGGTCAGAGCAGTGAGAAGGTCTTGCTATCTGGTACAGGCAGTCACATAGGTTGTCACCCATGATGAGCAGGGTGACTCTGCAGGATGTGGGGAGCAGCTATTTCTCCTAACAGTTTCATAATCAAGAGGTCAACAAAAAAAAGAGGCTTTAAGTGCTACAGCTACGTTTTGGAAGATGAGCAGCTGCTCATCACAGAGTAACTTGTTTATCTTCCTGTTCTTCTTCTCTCTAACACACTGCTTTGTTAAAATACTTGCATCATCACTCCCAAGCATGTGTAGTTCACAGAGTTCCCAAACAGCTGAGTTGATTTTCTGGGTGTGGGCTTGGGACAAGGCTTAGACTTGAAAATATCAGTTTATAACCAAAGAAACCCAGCATACACAAAACTGAGCTAGAGCTTTCTGAGGGAAAAGGGTTATCAGTTCAGTCAGACCCAGAAAGAATCAATATCAACCAAACATCTTAGTTCTATAAAAGATAAGATGAATACTTGGAAAAACACATCAATGTCTATAAATAAAGCTCTCAAGCCCATACTGGGGAATCAGCATGCTTGGGTGCCTCTCTGAAATGCCTCTAAGCTAATGCATGCAGCACAGAGATCAAAGAGGAAGAATCAGAAATGTGCATACAGCTACAGGGCTATGACCTCTTGGGATCACAGAGACGTGGTGGGATGGCTCACACAAATGAAGTGCTGTAAAGGTCTATAGGAAGGATAGGCCAGAAAGGCAAGGAGGGGATTGCCCTTTACGTGAGAGAGCAGCAAGAATGCAGGGAGCTCTGCCTGGGGATGGGTCAGGTGCCAGTTGAGAGCCTATGAGTCAGGTTTAGCAGGCAGACCAACATGGGTGCTGTTGTAGTGTCTATCCACTATAGGCCTCCTGATCAAGATGAAGTAGATGAGGCCTTCTTCAAACAACTGGAAGAAGCCTCACAGTCACAGGCCGTAGTGGTCACTTTAAAGCGTTCCTCTGCAGTTGATCTTGCACTCTCATCTTCTGCCTGTACCTGAAGAAGACACCCACAATTTCCCTCATTTGTGACAAATATCTCTGATCCATGATGGTAGAGCCTACAGAAGTAAGTCATGGTGTTGAAACAGGACAGTGAAGGGGTGCAGCTCCCAAAGGCTGCGCTGCATGAAGAACTCAGTAGAAAGAGAGGCTGGGCTGTCCAAGTGTGAAACAAGCCATTGCACAAATGACCCCAGTGCTGAGCAGGGAACAGAGCCAATGGGCAGCAGGCAGGGATGGACCGAGAGACCTGAGGATGTCCTCATCCCCTCAGACAACCTTGGCAGGTGCTGCCCACCTCCTCTGCTGGCTGATGGACTGGGAATTGCTCTGGAACTCGTGCAGACAGATACTGCAGCTGGGCCAACACGGATGTGGCATGGTCTTGTGGTTCCCCCAAAAGGAGATACTGTCCCAGGATGATGGGTTGGCACTGACAGCTCTGGGAAAACATGGTGCAGAGCCTGCTTCAACTTGCAGCTCACTGCTTTGCTCCCATGAAAGCTCAGTCAACCAGATCCTGTGGAAGCCACTGTGGACTTTCATTCCTTGTGTATGGATAGACCTACACACCCCAGAGTCTGCAAACATGATTTTAGAGTGACTGGATCTGCCTAAGCTACAAAATGTCTGTCTGCTCCTATACTGCTAGAAAGATGGGCCTCTCTCACTGGGTGCAAAGCATTTGGTGCCACTAAGGGTAACATACCAGAGTCTGACTTTATCTGGTCATCTGGGAATGTTCTCTGCCACAGCAGAGCTGTGGTAAAGCTGGATCTCATATCAAAGATGTCTTACTTTGCATACAAACATGCTCACAGGCAGATAGGATAAATTAAAGAAGTGAAGCAACTTGCCAATCACCTAACTATGAGAGCTCCCCCAGCCTCTTCCAGTGAGTGAGTCAGAGCATGTGGACTCAAGACTGTATCAAGCATCTCCAGAGAACACAAGAAGTGCAGGCTAACATGTTCTGCCCAAGAAAACTTGCTCTGATAATTTGGATGCATGCCATCTAGTTTGTGCTGAAAAAAACTTTGAAACATGAGAAAAAAGGGCTGTTTGTTTGATTGGGATTTTCACAGGCTTTAAAGGAGCTGGAAACTTTGATCTCATTAACTACTTCAAGTGCCTTGCAAACTTTTCAGTCCTGCAAAACAGCCAATAGGCTGGAACTTGCATGCTCAGGCTGTTAGCGGGATATGAATGATCATCTCTAGGTTTCTAAATACCAATTTTTTGCCACACTGGGGGGGGTTCAAGCACTGGGAGAGGAGCCCAGTGAGCTTGTGGAGTCTCCATTCTTGAAGATATTCAACATGCAAGGCCCTCAGCAACCTGATTTAACTTCAAAATTAATCCAACTTCAAAGCTGGCCCTGATTTAGGGAGGTTGGTTGGACGAGATGACCCCCAGAAATCCCTTACAACCTATATTATTCTGTATTTCTGCAATCCATAAACAAATAACAAAGAAAACAAACGAATTGGTCATTCGGGTTTGAAGTGAAGTCCCAAGGAGTTGCACTGGGAGTAATATAAGGCTGTGATGGACATTGCTTCGTATGATATTTTCCCCAGTAGTTCTTGCCAAAAGCACTGCCATCACTCATTGCTCTTATGCCAGAGCCCTCTTCACACAGGCCTGTCCTCAATCAGTAGCCTCAGTTAAAGCTATATGCAACTCCTTCTTCATGAAGTTTAGCACATTTGACAAAATGTTGGCTTGCACTTCTCCCACTGACAAAAAAATGTAGTTAGAACTGCCTTTTAAAAATTATTTTTTCTGGCATAGTGAAGAGTAATTAAAATATGACATTTCTGTAAATTGGTCATTGTATAATTAGAAGCTTAAGGTCAATGTATTTTTAATATAACAGATGAAGTCATCTCCATCTTTCCATTTAACAGTAGGAAGAAGACTGCACAACTACAGAGGAAAAATAAATGGGTTCTCAGGAATATTCAGTGAATTGGATGTTGCAAAAATTCCCCTGTGTTAAAGTAGTACAAATTCTCCACCAAGTCACCAACAGCTCTCAGGATAAGACAAGGACAGTTCCACGTCTACCAGCTGCACATTTCTACTTGCAGCTGTGTTTCACAAAAAGGTGAAGATCCCACTTTTCTTCTCAGGCATCTTCTGATGAACTCTAAGAATAGGGAGAAATTTTAAGTCAGGTGGAGCACAGTTCTCTAAACCAATGGATCCTGCCTGTCACCAAGTAGTCTTTGGCCATATAAATGCCAGGCATTTCTTCTTTTAGTTCATAATAATCCTATGCCCTGACATGTTTTACAACTAAAGTCTCTCACATCGAGATTTTTGGGTCTACTACATCCTCTTATGCTTCAGTTTTTCCATTTAAGGCAGGTAATTAAAGTTTCTGTTTTATCCTTTGGTCTTGGACCCACTGGTACCTCAGCCAGAGTGGCTTACAATGGGAATTTCCAGGACATCCTGACACCACTGACTAGGTCTGTGTGGTCCATTTCTAACCAGTAACTATACAAGGGCCTCAAATGTCTGACAAATCCCTTGTAAAGGTCTAAAGTGAAATGAGCCCACCCCCAGTACTTGAAGCCCAGACTACACTGTGCTGACAGCCATGGCAGACTTACCAACATGGACCCTACAGGACATGGGTCAGCTTTGATGCAGTGTGACCAGTTTCTTCCTGTGCTTCCCCATCACCCTCTGGGCCAGGCAGGACCTGTTGCTGCTGCAGAGCCAGGAGAAGGCATCTTTCACACAGCCTTGGGGGCCAATGTCAGCTAGTCCCACCTCTGTCTCCCTGTCCTTGGCCGGTGACAGGCACATCATCTAACTTCAGATAACTTCTGACACAGCCTAGGGATTGAGAGTGTGTGCAAAAGAATGATATTTTGAATGCTACTGTCCCAAAACAATTGAGATGTAAAAATTCTTTTTGCTATCTGCTTATGGAGGAAGCCCCATGAAATGTAGTAAGCCTTTGTGGTTTGTCACTCCAAAGTCAGGCAGTGCAAATATCTTAAGGCATCATTTTGATAGAGGTTTATCATAGCTACATGATTCTTTATGGAATTTGTTTCTCACACCTCCTAAAGCAGGTGGGATTAATCTCATGTAACTCTATATAATCCTCTTGATTACCAGAGGGACAGATCAACCTCAACCTCCTGAGGGTTGCTCAGTTGTCTGCTTTTGAATGTCCAGGTAACCCCCTCAGATATATTTGTTTCTGCTGACAATAAAGCAAGCCCAGAAGACCAGCTCAGACTGAGACAACTAGCTCTTGGGTGCCTGTGGCTAGCTGCGGTGAGGCCTTCTCTTGCATTGTTTCTTGGGGTATCATCAGGATAAGGACCATCTGCACCAAAAGCAAGAGCCTCTATGGCTGGATTTGCTCTGGCACTTGACTGCAGTGCTTAAGTTAGCTAGGACACTGGAGAGAGACTGAGTACTTCCAGCCAATGATTCAGATCTCTCATCCACCCTCCCAGGAAGACAGCTGTGCTGCCATAGATGTTCCTCTCAGTGATTTACATGCTGTGTTAGTGGCAGCTCAGCAAAGACTGAACTCTCTCCACTACTCGTGAGGCAAGTGGGTTTTGTTCTTTGGGAAGCAGCTTTGAACCCTCCTGCCAGCAAGGAAAAAAAAAAATTGCCTTGGGAAAGTGACCCTTGCAGGATACTCTTCAAACTAGAAGCAGCTTGTTCTAGCCTTGTTCACAAAGATCGAGGTGAAGGGGGTAGGAGGAGGTTCAGGTGGAGATTGTGCCAAGTGTGTGCCTAGGAGGGTGGTCTGTAGTTGTGAGGAGGGACTCTGCCATGGCCTAGCAGCTTCCAGACAGAAAGCAGTCTATAACTGCTCTGGCAGAGAAGTTATCACATGTTGTTTGCTTACCTCCTCACAGTGAAGCATGGCATGGTGGTGAGATCATTGGAATGTGCATTAGAGAGAAGGGTTTTAATGGGTGAAAGAGAGTAATTTTTGCCCTTTCAGATGCGCATTCTTTTTTTTTCTCAACTCTCTGCCTTGAATTAACCATTTCTCACTTTTACCATTCTTTTCAAACTGTATTGTCCAGCTTTGGAGTCCATCTGAATTTGTCACAGGTCATTTTTCTGGACTTTTTTAAAAGAGAAAAATGTTTATATCCCAGAAGAAGCTATTTATTAATATAGATGCATTGTCACAGCAGTACATCATTTCTTCCCCCCCACCCCAAAAATGTAAAAGGGTGATCTATGGACAAGAAAAGGAAGTAGTAATTGTGGAACAATTTTTTTCCCCAGCTCTGCTACAGATGGTCAATATAAAAATAGAGATCTTTCCTCTCACAGAGGAATGTTTTCAGTTAAATACCCTATTTTCAGTGGTTATCAGTTACTTCACCCCTTAGCTATCTCTACCACTATGTTGGCTGGACAAGGAACAGCAGACCCATTCCATGTTGTCCTTCACTTCTCTGGCAGCTTCTCCTCTTCCAAGGGCTACAGAGAAGCTCACAATCATGACAGGCTTCTGATGGTCAAGCTACAGCTTTTTGCTAAGAACTGTGGTTTGTGCTGCTTGAGATCCATTTGATGCCCCAGGGATCCAACCTGGAAGAGTCAGTCCTTTCTTCTTTCAGAAGGATATTTACTTTGCTCATTAAAGATCTCTTCCTCTAGATGTTGACAAGTCACCACAAGGAGCAAACATTAGGGTAAACATCAAGAACTGCAAAAGCAAAAGCGTAACTAGCTTATTAGAAATTCAGTGAAATACAGAATAACATCACCCATCTCACAAAAGTCCCACAATGTGCTTCATCATTGTGGGAATACTGCTTTCACTGCAGCAGTATTTGATGCAGCAGAGACCCGTCAGTTACTTGCAGTGTCACTTACACGCTTTGTTAAGTCTTGTGCTAGTTCTAATGATCATGTAGCACAAAACAGACTGGTTTGCATTTTCTTGCTAATTGCTCCTCAGAGACAAGTTTTCTTAGGCAAGCACAGATGATTTCTACATCTGATGGCATAATCCCCATAGCTTCTGTTTTCTTTGACACATCTGAAGTGACAGCACCCTGCCTGCTCAGGAAAGCGAACCCAACACAGCACAGAAGCACAGCCCTTGTCTAACAGGAAGATTGACTCTTCTCTTGTTCACATATCTATAGATTTCAGAGAAGCTGAAGCTAAGAATCTCTCTGGAGTTCCTCACCCTAATAATATATCTCCATCCCTCTTGGGTAGCACTCTGTGCAATTTCTTGTCCTGGAAAATACCTGTCTGGAACTGTGATTCCTTGAAACAGCAGGAGTCTGGCACGAGCATGGCTAGTTGCAGGCTGAGGTTTCTGCATGACTATGCCAGAATCTCTGCTATAGTTATAAAAAATTTATTTCATGAAAAGAAGATGCTGACAAAGCATTTCCTACAGGTCCTTAACTCTCTGACCTGTTATTATAAGCTTATGGTCCATTACTTGAGTGTCTGAATGAACAGCAAGCTGGTTATTAGCAGTCTCATTTGCACACCTGGATCAGATTCTGCGGGTTTCACCAAGCGAAACTATGAAACAAAAGAAATGCATGAACACATGTGCCTCCTTGGAGGTTAGACCTGAATGAGAGTTGCCTATTTTCCATCCCAGTCCATTTGGCATCCAAACAAAGGGCATACTCTTCACCATGGGTACTGAGAGGTGACCCAGAAGCTCCAGGGAGAGCTGGATGGCAGCTCTGTGGATCTGGGAAGGGCCTGACTCACCAAAATGTTCCATTCTAATTATCCAAAGTCCTGCAGGCAGAACTACTAGAAAGAGTCATGTTTAGCAGGTGGCTGGCAAGGTAGGCTGTCTCCCTGAGACCAGGTCTTGCCAGGAAGGCACCTTGAAAAGCATCCTGGAAATGGAGACACTCAGACAGGCATACTGTGAAACAGAGATTGGAGATGTGTTTTGTACTTGCTCTCTTAGTAACTTTTTGTTTCCAGGGATTCATCTGTAAGTCCGACCTGAGACAGTACTAGAGCAGTCTTTTCTGGTAAGTTGTTTCCAGAGGCAGCAGATTAACATGGAAAGTTGCACATAGGCAGGTCTGAAGAAGTGGTAGGGAATGAAGCTCAGGAGAATATTTCCCAGTGTTTTGCAGAGTGGAGTTTTGTTTTGCTATCAGCTGAGATTTAGAAAAGCTTTTCCTCTGGTGAAGGCAAACCAGCACCCTTTCTGCAGAGAAGCACTCAGGCCTCCACCTAAACCCCAAATGGCCTGTGAGACAGGTTTATGCCTCTTAAAATGCAGTGATCATATAATTATAAAAAATTATTTTTTTGTGGCTTTGAAGGACAGGTGGCTTGGACAGGTCTGCACAAGTGTTCAGTCTCCCCTCACCATGTTTCCTGTGTGATATTCCCACTACTACCTTTTGTCTCCTCACTGCAAAGCTCTCCCAACCTCTACCCAACTGCAAAGCCAAATCAAGACTCCAGTGATAAGGAAAAGCCCAAGAAACAGCATGACCAACAGACCTGGGGATGGTAATAGAAAGCTAAGCAGACTTTCCTACTGTATTTGGACAGCCAAAAGAAGGTTTTGGTAGGTAGTACCTTCAGAAGAGTCATGTAACAGGAAGACATCACATCTGTCTCCTCAGCTTGCCTGGATTATTGCTCTTTTATGTGTGTGAACTACCAGAAAAGCATTTTACTGAATAACTGTTCAGCAGAGAGCAACAAAACTGGGCTTGTGGTGTGTTCTTAACTCTAAAGCAAGAAATTTCAGTGCTGGAAATTTTGAGGGAGCAATGGAAAGCGTGCAAAGCATAAGCCAGTGTGTCTTTAATTGCCTGAATACTACTAGCATGATTTTCTTTCCACTCTGGATGCAGAGTATGAAATACAGTAATTATGTACAGAAGTCAGTGATCCAGCTAGTTCCAGTGAAGCAGAAGTTAATGAGAGGGTTCAGCAGTGGGAGGAAAACCCAAACTGACAAATTGCTCCTGAACATTTAACAGAGCTTCTCACACACAGGACAGCTGCCAGGAGCAGACAGGACATTTTCACCTGAGCAATTACATCTGCAGTAAGAACAAGCAAGCAGAGGCCCATGAGATGGCATGTCCCAGTGCCTCTGGTGGGTGGGTGGGTGGGCTCTTCCTTTCCTCTGATCCCTTTCTTCTCAGATGACTTGTTCTTTCTATGGGACTGGAACCTCTCCCTAAACTCCATGATGGAACCAAGGTAGTTCTGAGACTCTTGCACTCAGGAAGTATTGGAACTTCTGTCCAAGCAAAACCTGCTGCATTGTGCCTTGCCCTCCTGCTCCATACTCTCCTCTTTCCATGAAGTTTTCTGGAAACTGGAAGAAGCATGCTTAGTTTGGGACAGCAGAGGAGGTGAGGGAAAGCCCAGTCTGCCTCCACACCCAATCCCAGGTGAGACACAGTGTGACAGCACTCATTGTCCCTGCCCTGGAAGAGGGCATGGGTGAAGCCAGCATCACAGCAGGGTTGCATGTTTAGTGGCGGCTCTGCAGAGAAACGTAAAGCAGAGAAGACTGGTATGGCAGATACTATGAAATCATCAACACCAATCAAACTGTGGTGTTTGTGTCACACATGTTTGGAATCACAGCATTACTATGAGATCAGGAAAGAGGTCATGTCCACAGGCATCACAGAATTTCTAACTCAATAAGAGCAGTGGTCCAGCTCTGTTCTTCATACACACCACTCCTGCCCCAATCAGGAACCTGCTTCCATGCCAGAATCCCGTTTGCTTTTCTGGCTGCAGCTTCACCCCACCCAAGGGAAACTTCCACCAGGAGTCTCCTGCTTCCCATGGAAAGACCAGCAGAGGGGCTGAGGAGAGGCGACTGAGGAGACTGTGACTGTGGCTCCTCTCACCATGAGCCGGAGAGAACGATGGACTGGGCTTTTTACACCATGTAATAAGAGTCTAGCAAAGGAGGCAGAGGAACAGGGTGAAGGGCCAGCTTGCCAGACAAACACCCACCCATGCTCCAGGCTGAGCAGCATATTGGTGCTCTGTTCTTGAACCTCCTCACTGGAGGTTTTCTTGCTGGCTTGCAGTGTTTTCCTCTGGACAGTGTTTGCTGGTAGATCTGGATCGGAAAGATTGGGAGAAGCCTATTTGAGGTAGCAATCCTGGCTCGATCCTCCCTTACTGTGATGCAAAAGATGGTTGGTGGGCTGGGGGGTGTCCTCTCCCTGGTACATGGTTCCCAGCTGGCACATTAAAGCAGTGGTACAAATGCAGATCTCCAAAGGAAGGTGACTGTTCTTTCTGCTCTTCTGCAAGGGCAATACTGGGGACAGTGGTACACTGGAGGATGCCCCAGTTGTACTGTGGAAGTGGTGGATGAAAATGGTGGGGTTTTCCAGTCCAGAGCTCCCCTTAGCAGTGAACTCACTGGAAGGTGCAGTTACCCAAATCCAAGGAGGACCCAGATCAGATCAGTCACTTCCTGGGAGAGTCTACTTCTCACTGACTTTCCAGGGTGTTTAGGTGACTCATTCAGATGGCTGCAATGTAGACACTTAAAGCAAGTGATGCGAATCCTGCTTCATGAGAAAAGCTAAAAAAAGCGAGAGCAGAACAAGTGAAGATAAACAAGCAAAGAAAGTGTGACTTCACCCACAGCAAGGGCGATAAATTAAAATCTTGGCAGGGACAATGGTGCTCTACACAGGGCAGTAACTAGCAACATGCCAGTGCTTGTTTTAAAAGGAAGACTGATTGTAAGCCCTGTTCCTAGCTAGAAGCAGGAATCAAAACAGGGAAATTGAGCACCACTCTTATTTCTTTACTTTGTGCAACTTATAAGGAAACTTGCTGTGGGAGAAAGCCCTGCCAACAGCCAGGATTCTTCCATTGTGAGAACAGAAGTGTCTACAGACTGCTGGGTAGCTGCTAAGGAGCTTTCCTGCATCACAGAAGACCTGAAGCATTTTCAAAGTGAACATTTTCTAGGAATATAGCACATAGCCCACTGACATTGAATATGCATGACTGCAGCCTCAGTATTCCTACAATGAGGGAGTGATGGGTGAGTATCAGAGTCCCCCAGGCAGCTGCAGTGCCATTTCAGCTCACCCACTTTTTCAGGAGATTTTTGCCATTGGTAAGGTGCCTGCTGTGTGTACAAGTGTTAGGGCAGACACAATAAATACAAGGAGGAAGTAATAATTAGAAAATATCCTTCAGACATTTACCTGACAGTGGTCTATCTGCTGCCTGCTCTGATTTGCTTTGTAGATTTCACCTTGCTCCTGGGCAATATTCATATGTAAGTGACCAGGGCAACTGTTGGGCCAGGTTCAGCTCAGCAGTTATAATTCTCTGAGAGTAGCACCTGGAGACCTTATTCTGTATTACAGTCCCCTTGTGCTTAATCCTTAAGCGATGTAATATAAGGCAGTCTTTACCTTCACACATATGACTTGAGCAGAGAGGAGAAATGCATGCTTCATGGGTCAGTGCTAGTGCTAATGCTTGCCCTAGCTTGATCCCACCTTTTTCTAGCAGAGCCTAGCCCCAGGGCAGTTCTGCCTGCCCAATTGCAGTTTATGTCCTGACTGGGAACTAGGAAGCACAGATGGAGCACTCTGAGTTTGAAATTAGTCTGATTTTGGATCCACTTCTTTGGGCCAACTTTATCTCTTCCAACATTGTCTCCAGTGTCTTTGGATTCTCCAAAAGGAGCAGCCCTTTGCCCAGCCTGGGTGTTGTTCTTCAAGGGCTGTGCAGAGCCAGCTGCTACTATCACAGGTCGTCATGGTCCTGTCTGAGGAGCTGTGGGCCAAGCAGTTTTATTCCTAAGGCAAAATAAACAGTATCTCCTTCTTTATTTGACATTTAAATGTTATTTTAATGCTTAGCTCTTTTTTTGCTGTGCTTAAAGGTTTCTGAGGTATTTTAATCCAGTGCTATGAAAATGAGCAATGTCTTTATCTGTTGAACTTCAGGAGCAAAGCATTTATGTACTCTAGCTGTCTGCTAGAATTTTAAAGGAAGTAAATTCCTAAATTTCTTAGGCACTAAACCTCCATTGTGACATGCCTCTGTATGGCTGGGGGCACTTGCTAAATTCCTTAGGAAAAAATCGGATCAGACCCAGGGGAAACATCCAAAATACCTTACTTTAATGACAATGCCAGCTACTGAAGCAATTATTTTGAAAGCATGGAATTTAAATATGATATTAAAGTCAAAGTAGCTCCATGGTTATCAAAAGGGAGATAGTAATAGAAAAAAACCCCTCACTAACATCCACGAACAATAGAAAGCAGCCCAAGCTCAGATGTTATCTAAGGTATGATACAAATATAACACAAAAGCTCAATAAGTAGCCTGTTGTCCTTATGTCAACATTCACCTCACAATAAAACCAACCTGATTGCTTTGACTGTCTCTTTGTTCAGTGAACTAAACGAAGCTCTGCCTACCTCTGGGTGCAAGGGCTCTGGTTGCCAGACAGCCCCAGTATAGTTTCCCAGTGGAGTAAGAGGCCAGCTGCTATGTGGTAATGTCATGCCTGGAGGCTAATGCTATGGCTCTAGAGGGACAGTTGCTGCTGCCAAATGTTGGTCCCACTCTGGCTGGGCATATGGCCCTATGATTTTCCCTTATTTTGCTTTTGATGGAGGGGACTTTTAAAAATATTCTAATTATGGGCACATTTCTAAGCATGCAAACAGATAGCCCACAGCTGGGTCTTGAAGCATGAACTGGAAGAGGAGAGAGGGCTGATGCCTATTACTTTTGTTGCATGTTCTTCTGTGGGTCTTCTAGTGATGTGGAAGCACCATTTCCTCCTCAGCTGCCAGCAAAAATCTGGCCAGCTCTGTAGTTCTGGGAAGAAGCCAGGGCTACAAATGGTCTACATGTAGCCTTGTAGTCACAAGTGAGAATGTCATCCATGCACATAGCCATGAGTGGGCAGGTGGCTTTGTGCTGAGGAACTGCAGGGAGCCTGAGAAGAAGGAGCTTGTGCTCTGATGGTGGGACTGGGGCCAACTGCACTGGTCAGTATGAGGCAGGATGGAACAATCTGGGTACTCCAAGGAGGGCCTCATTGATATAAATGAAGATGTTGAATAAATGAATGCTAAAAAAGAAGCTCACGACCCTGGTCATCAGGAGAGCAGACTTTGGCCTCTTCAGGGATCTGTTTGGTAGAGTACCATAGGATATAGACCTGGAGGGAACAGGGGCCCAAGAAAGCTGGTTGATATTCAAGGATCACCTCCTCCAAGCTCAGGAGCAATGAATCCCAACAAAGAGGAAGTCAGGCAAAAATGCCAGGAGGCCTGCGTGGATGAACAAGGAGCTCCTGGACAAACTCAAACACAAAAACGAAGCCTACAGAGGGTGGAAGCAAGCACAGGTAGCCTGGGAGGAATACAGAGAAATTGTCTGAGCTGCCAGGGATTAGGTTAGGAAAACAAAAGCCCTGATAGAATTAAATCTGGCCAGGGATGTCAAGGGCAACAAGAAAAGCTTCAATAGGTATGTTGATGGTAAAAGGAAGATGAGGGAAAATGTGGGCCCTCTCTGGAAGGAAATGGGAGGCCTGGTTACCTGGGACATGGAGAAGGCTGAGGTAGTCAACGACTTTTTTGCCTCAGTCTGCACCAGCAAGTGCTCCAGCCACACCGCCCTAGTCACAGAAGGCAAAGGCAGAGACTGGGAGAATGAAGAACCACCCACTGTAGGAGGTCAGGTTCAAGACCATCTAAAGAATCTGAAGGTGCACAAGTCCCTGGGACCTGATGAGATGCACACATGGGTCCTCTGGGGAACTGGCGGATGAAGTGGCTAAGCCACTATCCATCATATTTGAGAAGTTGTGGCAGTCTGATGAAGATCCCCTGACTGGAAAAGGAGAAACATAACCCCCATTTTTAAAAAGGGAAAAAAGGAAGACCCAGGGAGCTACAGGCCAGTCAGTCTCACCTCCGTGCCCAGCAAGATCATGGAATAGATCCTCCTGGAAACTACGCTAGGGCACATGGAAAATAAGGAGATGACTGGTGACAGCCAACATGGCTTCACTAAGGGCACATCATGCCTGACAAATTTGGTGGCCTTCTATGAGGGGGTTACAGTGTTGGTGGATAAGGGTAGAGAAACAGACATCATCTACCTGGACTTGTGCAAAGCATTTGACACTGTCCCACGCAACATCCTTGTCTCTAAATTGGAGAGGCATGGATTTGATGTTTGGAACACTCAGTGGATAAGAAAGTGGCTGAATGGTCACACTCAAAGAGTTGCAGTCAACAGCTTGATGTCCAAGTGGAGACCAGTGATGAGTGGTGCTCCTCAGGGGTCGGTATTGGGACCGGGGCTGTTTAACATCTTTGTCAGAGAGATGGACAGTGGGATTGAGTGCACCCTCAGCAAGTTTGCTGAGGACACTGAGCTGTGTGGTGTGGTTGACATGCTGGAGGGAAGGGATGCCATCCAGCGGGACCTTGACAGGCTTGAGAGGTAGGTCCATGCAAACCTCATGAAGAGCAACAAGGCCAAGTGCAAGGTCCTGCACATGGGTTGGGCAATCCCAAGCACAACTACAGGCTGGGCAATGAGTGGATTGAAAGCAGCCCTGAGGAGAAGGACATGGGGGTATTAGTGGATGAAACACTGAATATGAGCCAGCAATGTGTGCTTGCAGCTCAGAAAGCTGACCATATCCTGGGCTGCATCAAAAGAAGCGTGGCCAACAGGTTGAGGGAGGTAATTCTGCTCCTCTACTCCGCTCTCATGAGAAGGCTCCAGAGAGACCTTATAGCAGCCTTCCAGTACTTAAAGGGGGCCTACAGGAAAGATGGGAAGGGACTCTTTAACAGGGAGTGTAGTGATAGAACAAGGGGTAATGGTTTTAAACTGAAAGAGGGTAGATTTAAAATAGATATTAGGAAGAAATGCTTTACTGTGAGGGTGGTGAGACACTGGAACAGGTTGCCCCCTCCTTGGAAGTGTTCAAAGCCAGGTTGGTTGGGGTTTTGCACAACCTGGTCTAGTGGAAGGTGTCCTTGCCCATGGCAGGGGGGATTGGAACTAGATGATCTTTAAGGTCTCTTCCAACCCAAGCAATTCTATGATTCCAGGTTAGCTGTGCAGCCACATTAAGCTCTCCTGTCAGAAATACAGTCAATTAGCAACATCTACTCCCTATACTGAGAAGGATCCAGAACATAGAGCTCATTTCATCCTCAGGCCGATGTCCCCATGGTTGACAAATGATGCCACAGACCCTAACAACCACCTTACATCCCACTGGCCAAAGCCATTTGTGTCTGGAAAAGGACATCAGAATGGCAAGATGTAGGCGTCTAAAATTTGCATAGAGGAGTATTGCTCTGACTGAATGGGTGTATTTGAAATAGACCATTGGGCCATGCTCAAATATTCTCTCACAATTTTTAATCTCCTACTGGGGCAAACAGTTTCTTCAGTGAGGTCCTCTGAGAGGGCTTTCCAGGCTGTCTTTTTGCCATCTGTGTCTTAGTGGGCATTGATTAGATTTTGAAAGGAATTAGCAATCAGTAAATCCCTAGAGCCAGGGAAGCAGGAGAGCTATTGCTTTTCCACTGTATATTATGTATAACCATGGCTAACTAATTAGTTTCAGTAAAATGTCCTTAACATGCGGTCCCTCAACAGTATGCCAATTTTTTCAACTTTTTCACTCAGACAGTCATGCTTTCCACTTAGGCAGTCTTTTAAGGTCTGGTTAAGCTGTGCCTGGAAACTGGGAGGTAGGTACCAAAAGAAAAGCCAGATAATTTTGGGTCCCTACACCTCACATAGTTCTCCATTGCTTTTTACCTTTTACCCACCTGCACCCTGACACATCTTCACAACATGGCCCAGGGCATATCTTTGACATTGACTTGTAAAACCACTACTCTGGCTTCAGAGTCCTCACAGCTGGAGCTGGAACTAGTGAGATACGTGCAGAATAAGTAAATACACTGACAGCAAAAGAAAGGCTAAGGAAACTGCCTCCCCTTGCTTAATCAGGCAGAGGACCTGGTGACAAAGGACATGGAAATGATTGAGATACTGCCTTTTACTATAAAGGTTTGCCCTCAGGCCTTTCATGTCCTTGACCCTTCTCGCAGTCTGTGGGAGTGATGTGTGTCCTACAGCAGAGGAAGATTGAGCTAGGGAGCATCCAAGCCAATTTGACATATGCAAGTCCATGGGGTCTAATTGGATGGATGCCTCCAAGAGTGCAGACGCAGCTTGGCTGACATCATTGTGAGGCCACTATCATCTTTGAAAAGTCATTTGGAGGAGGTTCCTGAAGGCAAGTGTTACACCCATCTTCAAGAAGGGGAAACTAGGGAACTGTATGCCAGTCCCTGTGAAAGTGATGGAAACCTTCCTCCTGGCCAGGCATGTGAAAGACAAGCAGGCATTCACCAAGGGAAAAGTGTGCCAAACTAACCTGATTGATTGCCTTCTGTGACAAGACTAGCTGTGTTGTCATAGGAGGAAGCAGTGGATGTTTTACACCTTAGTGCTAGCAACGCCTTTGACATGGACCTGTTAGCGCAGGTCCAGAGGAGGGCCACAGAAATGACTGGAGGGCTGGAATGTCTTTACTATGAAGAAAGGTTGAGAGAGTTGGGATTGTTCGGCCTGGAGAAGAGAAAGCTCCAGGAAGACATTTCAGTACTTGAAGAGGGCTTATAAGAAAGGTGGAGACAGACTTTCTACCAGGGCCTGTAGTGACAGGACGAGGGATAACTTTTAAACTAAAAGAGGCTAAATTTAGATCAGATATAAGGAAGAAATTCTTTACTATGGGAGCAATGAGACACTGGACCAGGTTGCCCAGAGACGCTGTGGATGCCTCATCCCTGGAAGGCCAGATTGGATGGGACTTTGAGCAACCTAATCTACTGGAAGGTGTCCCTGCCCATGGGAGGGGGGTTGGACTAGATGATCTTTGAAGACCCCTTCCAACAAAAAACATTCTGTGATTCTATGTTTCTATGGTCTCCTGTTGTCACCTCACAGTCAGATTGGTCAGATAGTGGGTGATAAAGCAGATGGAATACTGGCTGGACTGCCATACCCCAAGGGTTGTGATCAGCTGTACGAAGTCCAGTTGGCAGCCAGCTGCTAGTGGTGTCCTTCAGGGAAGCACACAGAGATCAACTCTGTTTAGTGTCTTTATTAACAACCTAGATGATGGGACAGAGTACACTCTCAGTAAGCTCATGGATGATGGATGGGACATTGGTTGACACCTTGTAGAGCATGGCTGCTGCTCAGAGGTACCTTCTTTACTATGAGGGTGGTCCATCCTTGGAGATATTCAAAACCTGAATTGACAAGGTCCTGGGCAACCTGTTCTAGCTGACACTGCTTGAGCAGGGGGGCTTGGACAAGATAATCTCATGAGGTCCCTTCCAACCCAAATGATTTTGTAATTCTGGAGCCAGCAAGTTGAGGAAAGTGAATCTTCCCATCTTTGGCACTTTTGAGACTATATTTGGAGCCCTGTGTCCAATCTTGCCTGTGGTACAAGAAAGACACTGATATACTGATGCAAGTCTAACAGAGACCATCAAGATGATCGGGGGGCTGAAACATATTATGTACAAGGAGGGGCTCACAGAACTGAGTTTCTTCAGCCTGGAGAAGAGAAGATGAAAAAAAGATCTCATTGTTGTCTGCAGGTACCTAATGGAAGGGCATAGCCAGTCTCTACTTGGAGGTGCACAATGAAAGGACAAGATGCAGCAGACACAAGCTGTAACACTGAGAATTCAAATGGGATATTAGGAAATAATTTCATTGTGGAGGTAGTCAATCAGTGGAACAGGATCTTAGAGGAGTTGTGGACTCCTCATCCTTCATTTGAAGCTGAGCTGGACCAGGCCCTGAACAGCGTAATCTGCTCAGAGTGGGAGGTGTGTCCAGTGGTCTCCAGAAGTTGCCTCCTGTCTTTTCTTCTTTATGAGTCTAGATTCTGTCTGATCAGATGGGTTGTATATCTTCTCCCTTTTAAAATTTTCTTTCTGCAGTGTAATTTTGGACAGGTTTTAGATCAGCACAGGTAGTTTCTTTTTTTCATTGTTCAGCTCCCCCACAAAAACCCCACAATGAGACAATGCCATATATAAGGAACAGAAGAAGACGAACCAAAAAGTAACAAAAATTCATTCAAAATTTTGGACAAAAAAAGCGCAAAACCCCCCAAATAATGGCAAATCAAGAATTTAGAAACCCAAATATTCAAAAATGTCATTTAAAAAATTTCATATTAAAAATGTATTTTTTCCAAATGCAAAAAAAAGGAAATTATTTTAAGATTTTTTCCCAATATTATTTTCCAGATATGATTTCCAATTTGTAATTACCTATAAATTTGCAAATTATGAGGAATTACTTATTGTCTGTACATTCTGTCTTTCTTCTGACTAAAAACACGGAGGACAGGTTCTTCTAGATGAATCATGAACCAGAAGATCACAAATCTTCCATTCCCAGGTTGATCCTTCTCCTTTTTTTTCTACTCCACCTTCTTGCCACTGAAACAATTAAATGCATAATTTTGAAACATGCATTAAAGACATCATTTGATTTGTTTGCTTGCATTATTCCTCAGTATCTGTTTTGTCTCCTTCCTCTGTCTATGTACATATAACCATCTTGCTGGCTGCTTGCCCATTGTGCTGTTGGAGGAATGCCTTCCCCTGGGATGTGCCACTGGGACCACTGGTAGTTTCCCATGAAGGGAACTGCTTCCACAGGGATGCAACACTTCCCTCCTCTTTTTCATCCCCTGCTATCATGGCAAATGGCAATCTATGAATCTACCTCTTTATGACCCTCCATCCTCAGAGGTTTTCAGATCTTAGCTGGATGAGGCTTTGAGTAACCTCATCTATAGCTTTCAGGCTGGCCCAGCTTTGAGCAAGAGTTTGGACTAGAGACCTCCAGGCATCCCCTCCAGTTATTCTGTGATTGGACTTGTGTTTCCTTATACGGGGGCTATTTCAGAGTCTCTGACATTTATGAAAATAACAGCAAAGCTGAGATACCACCACAGAGGACATCTCCACTGTTTGTCCATGTGCCTGTCCTGGTTTCAGCTGGGATAGAGTTAACTGTCTTCCTAGTAGCTGGTACAGTGCTGTGTTTTGAGTTCAGTATGTGAAGAATGTTGATAACACTGATGTTTTCAGTTGTTGCTCAGTAGTGTTTAGACTAGAGTCAAGGATTTTTCAGCTTCTCATGCCCAGCCAGGGCACCTGACCCAAACTGGCCAACAGTGTATTCCATACCATGTGACGTCCCATCTAGTTTAGAAACTGGGAAGAGGGGGGCAGGGAATCGCTGCTCGGGGACTGGCTGGGTGTCGGTCGGCGGGTGGTGAGCAATTGCCCTGCGCATCATTTGTACATTTCAATCCTTTTATTACTACTGTTGTCATTTTATTAGTGTTATCATTATCATTATTAGCTTCTTCTTTTCTGTTCTATTAAACCGTTCTTATCTCAACCCAGGAGTTTTACTTCTTTTCCTGATTTTCTCCCCCATCCCACTGGATGGGGGGGGAGTGAGTGAGCGGCTGCGTGGTGCTTAGTTTCCGGCTGGGGTTAAACCACGACAGTGCCTTATCACATTGCCTGGCACACTCTTGTGTGCTGTAGGTCTTTATTGGAGAGTAATGGAACATGCACTTCCCATAGACTGCTTTTTCTCACAGCTTTGAATATTTGAATTTCTCTTAGCAAAACATTGTTAGGGACATAATGGGAGTTGACAGGGACAAGTGGTTTTGTAAATAAAATCAAAGTGTATTGTGCTTCAGTATTCAGTATTTTCTCTTGCTCTTCTCTTCACACACTTAATTTCATAATACCCTGTAAGGCAAGGCAAGGATGGCAAATAACAGACACAGGTCTATCACTTGTAATCAAGAACACAAATATTTAGTCAATAGCATTCACATTAATGAGCACCTGGAGCAGATGGACATTTCCTCCATAGAGAATTGGCCTCAACGTCAGAGCTGAATGTCAGCCCAAAATCCAAGATTCTTGGCTGTTGTATGCAGGGATCACTGTCAAAAGAAATAAATGTTGACTCAGCCTGTTTATAGCCCTTTCCTTTCCATTCTGTGACTGATGATTGCTTTATGTGCAATGAGCCCAGATCCAGCCAGTAATGGATATGACAATAACCAGACTGTGTGTGGACATGTTGCATGGGCTCTGGGTACTCCCCTGTGTCAGTTCTCAACATCTCTTTCAAAGTGAAACTCACTGGATGCCCCATCCAATTTCTGTCCCACTGTAAGTGGGGTGCAGAAGATGTGCTGCTCTGTTCCTGGATGGGTTTTACCTGAGGGGAAGCAGTAGTTGCAATTACAGCTGATGACAGTTTTAATTTAAAAATATACCAATTCAGTGAATCATGAGTGCTTTGTCCTTGATTCCTGGTGGACTGCTGCCTTCACCTTTGGCTCTGAGCAGCCAGAAGGCAAGGACCTGTGTTCTGTTAACCTGGAAGCAGGAATCTGTATATCTTGGGAGTTCAGTATGGACACCAAGACCTGACAGTCCCTCTTCCCCACAGCAGTGTGAGGGCTAGGAAACCTGGGGAGGGCTCCCAGGGTACGTGACTGTGGAACAGCCCTGCTGTAGGCAACTATCATGCAAAATTAAAATGCTGTGTACGACTGATGTGCCAGCATCTTTATAGCTGTTAATCATGGCATAACCCTAAAGAATGAAATAAAATTTATTTCCCAAAACCTATTTTTCCATGAAACTGTTTTTTCTGACATTGGATGGGCTGAGTCTCTTTACTAGATCTGGACAAGGTGAGCATCTGGTTCAAGGGAGCTCCTGGTTCAAGTTCAAACTATTTAGAATCCTTTCCAATTTTTTAATATCCACTTTTAAGTGTGAGCATGAGAGCATGGAGCCTCAGCCAGATGTGTTTTACAGAGCTTGGTATGTATCATTTTGTTCATGGGACATCAGCTACAGGACAAACAAAAAAGCTTATGTGAATCTCACTAGATGACCAGGATCAAAACGAACAGTTCTTCATTCACGGTGTGACATATGTGTTTTCATTTTAGTCAGTACTGAGAGCTTCAAGGTGGGTTGTCTTTGCCTCAGAAGAATCAACTGGCAGAGGCAGTTACTAGAAATCGCGAGAGGGACCCTGTCTGGGAGTTCGCTCATGAATCTGCTCTCATGTCATGAATCATTCAAAGCTGTTGCTATGCCAAGCAGTGCTCTCGCTCTTCCTCTGACTGCAGTGCTGCAGTTTATCACAAGACTGTTTACAGATAACGACACTTGCAGCATGCCTCCAAGTCCAGATATCTGCTTCCATGGCTCAATGAGTTGATTTGCACCATTCTGTCCCCACCACACTCCTAACTGACACTTCCCAGAGCTTTAATTATTTTACTCCTTTATGACAATGGGAAATTTTCCAGTGAGACAGTCTGATGAGCAGGAGCTGCGACTCTCGTTAATGTCTAGTTGGAATTTCCCTTGCTGCAGCTTGCGTCTGTTGCCCTTTCACTGTGCACAGCTGAGAAGAGTCAGGCGTCATCTTCTCTATAACGCCATTAGTTAGCTGAAGATTGCAGTTAGATCCCCCTTTCCCTTATCTTTTCCAAGATGAACAAGCCCAGGTCCTTCAGTCTCTCCTCAAGCAATGTGCTCCTGTGCCCTGATTGCCTTAGTGCCCTCCAGTGGGTTGTCTCCAGCCCTGAAGCCAGTACCATACACTCTGTCCAGAAAAATGCTTCACTAAATCAGTGGAAGAACAGTGCTGATAGAGACTTCCTCTTCCCTGAGGAAGGAAATTACTGTTTAGCTGTAACATAATTTTTTTGTTTTATGTGTAAATAAGGCCTGTGACCTCATGGAGCTTCATTGAGTAAACACAACCTCTTGGAAGCTGGCTGCATTCCTTAGCCATCTTCTGAATTAATCAGAAAGTTCAAACAGGTTCAAGCAACTCTTTGGGGAAGGCACAAGTACCTTAGTTCTTTGGGGAAGGTACAAGTTAAATTAGCAATTATAAGACAGGTTTTGTATTTTGATACTGTACCAATTTCTGAGCATTTCTCTGCTTGATACAGAAAGAGGAAAGAGAGGAGCCTTAGGAGAAGGAAGCATCGATTGGGCTCTGGGCTACAGTCATTTGCAAGGCTGAGAATAAAGCTTTGTAAAGCCAAAATACACCTTCTGTAGGGAAGCAGTGCCTGAAGAACTCTCCATATGCCAGCATCTAACTGTGAGGTTTGGAATGTGACAAAAACGTGGAATTCAGAGGAAAATGACTCATGAAGGAAAAGTAAGTACTGTGAGATTCCTCCTTTTTGGGGAATGTCTGGGTCTTTAATTCAGTTTTCAATGTTAAAAGTGAGTTGACATCAAGTACCAAAGAGCAGACATAATTCCTGAACCAAGAGGAGGGACCTCACTTGATGCATCTGCCTTCCTTAGCCAAAGTAAATTTCTTTGACAAGAAGCCAGTACATTCTGTTGACACGAAGCCAGTACATTCTGTTGACACAAAAAAGAGTTGGTTGGTTAATCACAACAGTAAACGTCAAGGAAGGACACCACTGGACACAGAAGAAATAGATGTAAATTAGCAATGGACAAACTTAGGCTGACAATTAGAAGGGGCCTATATATTCATTTTCTGACCATAGTTTAACAGTGAGCAAAAGAGTTTTGAGGTACTTCATGTAGTTCTCAGGATGATGTCAGCCCCCCTGTTCTTCTTTAGTCTGGGCTTGGCAAGATTTACAGAGGGAAAAAGCATTATCTCTGTTCACATAAGCAATGGATCTGACTGTGATGCATCCACAGGGAGCCACACCACTGATGAGGAAGGAAGTATTTTTACTTGGACGTCATCCAGGCTGTAGCCATTTTAATGTCATTTCCCTTCTCCCAAGGAGGATGAATTCAGGTGGTGGTTTCCATGCTGTTCAGCATTCACTTGAATTGCCCTGTCCACTGACCCTCCCATCTGCTGGGCAATGCAACTGTGACAGTTCCCAGCTCTTGGAGAGCTTCAATGAGGGCAGCAAAATAATTCCAATCTCAGAGATTTTGTCTTGACTTGTGTCAGTGGTGCTGATGTTCAGTATAACACAGCAGTCTTTAAGTAAACCAGGAACAGATCAGTTCATGAATATGCACAGTGCTACAGAGGTCTTTATTACCAATTGCCACCCCTCCTGTCAGCTCAAACAAGTAAAAACACTCCCCTAGCATATCTGGAAAAGTTAAATAATTAATCATCATCTCACTCCCTGGGGAGTCACAGTAGAGGAAGCAGTATCACTCTAATACGTTTGTTTGATCTTGAGCTAGATCGGACCAGAGGAGGGCTCAGAACCAAAAATCCTGGGCTCACTCCTAAGATTGAACAGCCAATACTCTCCTACCCTTGCGAAGAAAAGCATCTGTTTTATCTTTGATTGCCTTCCAGCTACACCAAGGAAGGAAACTGTTTCTCACACCATGAAAACCTCCAGTTTTCAGCCTTTCTTCTGCAGCAAGGGAATAAAAACCTGAGCCTTTTGAAATCAAACACCCAGGAGATGCACTTCACCACCTTAGAGCAACAGTCTAGTCATACTGGTGAGGCATTCACTCGAGATTCTGAAGAATTAAGTTTAATTCTCCTTGTCCATGTCTGGGACCTTTACCCCCTCCCGGTATCCCAGGGACCCAGGCTCAGCTGCATCATAACCTTGGCTCAGACTGCTGAGGAAATTATTAAGCTGTGAGAAACAGCAATGAGAAATTCTTAGAATCATGCATGCTAGGAAACAAAATTAGAAAGGTAGGACAGCTGAGATGGGCTCAATTTGAAAAGGAAAAATGGAATCGGCCATGTGAAAGTCAAATAAATGGGTGCAAGGAAGAAACTCACTAAGAGCTGTGTGTGAAGCCCAGATCTTCTCCAAAGGACCTGCCTCAGACAGCACCAAGTGGTCGCAAATGTACCTGGGCTACACTGATGTACAGCTACAACTGCTCCAACACAGGAGTCTACAGATTGAGCATCACTACCACACTTCTTGTGACTCTGTCAACCTTACCAATGCAGCTATATTTTTTCCCTAGAGTTAAACCAAAGAGTAGACTCATTTCAAAGGCTCCTTTATCTGTAGATCTTCTTGTCATATGGGTGCACATTCTTACTGTCTCTGGGCATGTGCACAAATTCTGTCTGTGTATCCACCACACCAAAAAAAAAAAAAAAGATAACATATCTCAAAAAAGAATAGTTGCATTATTTTTCTAAGCAGGCTATTCAACACAGGAAATTAAATACAAAACTGATTTTGACCTTATAAAGCATGAGTGAAATGAGCTATAGCTGTTATTAGGCAAGAGAGTGGCTGGATGATCAAAGTCAGAGGGAGAAGGAAAATGTATTTTTTTTTTTCTTAAATACCTGAAGACCAGTTTGCACCCCAAAATTCTCTCTGGTTTTCCCAGTCAGCCTAAGAAAAACCACCAGACATTTCCTTTTTCTGCATGGAGTGAATGTTTCTGAAAAATATCTAACATCTGTGAAGCCCTGGCATGGGAGACCAGACCAACGACTTTACATCAAATGTTTTTCCTGTGCTATGAGGAATCTGGCCTCTGCCTACAGCATGCGAGTTCCCCAGTCAGGCTGAGTGACTGGCAGGACAGCAGTAGCTGGCTCGGGGTGGCCGCAGACCTCAGACCAGCTTGCACTCTCTGCTGCAAAGCTCTGCAAGATTCTCTGAAGTATCTCTTGCCCTGAGAGGGGAATTTATTCTTCAGTTGGAGATATAAAAGAGCCAACCTCTTTCCTTGCACATTGTATCACACCAAACACATTTCCATCCATGAAAAACCACCCACATTGTTTGAAAGGAAAATAAACCGAGGCATCTTTTCTCTAGACTTTCAAAGAAAATCTATTGTAGCTACATTTGCCTCAGTCTGTCTCTAGGAAATTCTGGAGGCTCAAAAGATTCACCACATACCATCTCCCAGCCTGGAAGTGAAGTGATGCTGCAGGGAATTATTTTTTTTTTTTTAAATAAGATTCACACCATGGTGGTGCAGTTTGAAAAGCCCCCATTTTCCTCTCGTTCTTAAGTGAGGCTGTAGCTTTATGACTTACACAATAACCAGCCTCTTCTTTGGGTTTAAAAACATGTTCTAAAAGTCCTGAATTGCAATGGAGAATAGATAAAATGCTGCTGTTCCTGGCAGTAGCCAGCTATTTGAGGTGCTGAAGTTGGGACAACTCTGGAGAGAGCATAACATTTCTTCTGAGACTGACCTCAGGGCAGCTACAGCAGACTGGCTCAGAGTCACAAACTTTTTGCGTGTTAATGAGTTTCAGACCATCACATTGAGACAACATGGTGTAGACAGCAGAGCCTGGCTATCAGCAGTAGTAAGTGTTCAAAACCGATGAGATTGTTTTCTGAAAATAACACAATATGTAAATTAGCTGCCAGAGGGAGCTGGAGACAGCTGGTTGGCAATGGTTAATTTAAAATCTATTTAAGGCCAAACGATACTGCAAAGGGACTGTGACTTCAGCATTGCTCTTTCAAGACCTTGGCTCTGTTTGAATTGCTTTTATACAAATGTTTTGTGTAGCATGAACGAAGTTACCACTTCATCGAAAAAACAGCTTTCATTTCTCATTAGCGACTAAAACCAGCTTAAGAGCACTAACTGCATCTCCCAGAAGAGCTGGAATTAACACTCTGGGTCTCTGAGGTTTGGGTGCAGGAGGTCTGCACTGCTAGAGGGGGTACCAGCCCAAGGTGGAGGTAAGCCCATACAAGCGTCGCCTGCTGCAGTCCGGCAAGCCCATCCAGCGAAGCTCTTGGCCCACATCTACTCTTGGCCGTGGATGATGCCCTGTTGCCCTTCAGGGCATCATCATGATCTTGCTGGGTTACTTATCTTTCGATCACCCGAAATAACCGAGGGTCTGCGACACGGCAGCCTGCCAGAGCCGTGTTTCACGGCACTGGGGTCAAGGCCCAGGCTGGCGCAGCACGGTCCGGTGCGAGGACCACCCGGGAGGAGGGCCGCAAACCCCATCCCCGTCCCCCCTCGTCGGGGCAGCGCGGCCCCGGCGCCCACCCCCGGAGCCGGGGCTCCCCTCTCCAGGCGCCACGGGCGCGTCCCGGGGGACTGGGGCCGGTGTCTCTGGCGGCGCGGGGGCCGCTCGCTGCCCCGACCCAGCCCGACGGGCAGAGCCTCGGGGCCGAGCCGCCGCCGCCGCCGCCGCCGCCGCCGCCGCCGCGCCCGAGGAGCGGCCGGGCCCCGCGGCGCCGAGCGGAGCGGGACGCGCGGCGGCGGCGCAGGCGAGCCCAGCCGGGGCCGCCGGTATTTAGGGCGGGCGCTGCCAGAGCCGGGAGAGAGCGGGCGGGCGCGGGACGGCGGGGACGGCAGGTGAGTGCCGGCCGGCGGGGCGATGCCGGCGGGGCGATGCCGGCGGGGCGATGCCACCGCGCCGACGGGGCGGGCTCCCGCCGCCGTTCGGCCCGGCCCGGTGGGGGAGGCGCCCGCGGGGCCCCGGTTGAAGTTGGTTTCCCCACGGCCCCGCCGGAGGGGACGGGGCGCTCGGGGCTTCCCCGCCAGCGCCACCACGCTGCGGCCGCGGCTGGACCGTGCCGCGGCGGCTGTGGGGACAAGCCGGCCGCCGCCCCGCGACCCGCCGCCGGAGGCCGGTGCCGGCGCGGGAGCGGGGAGCCGGGGGCCGGGAGCCGAGAGCGGGGCAGGCAGGAGACGGAGGCCGGGGCCTTCGGCGGCATCGTCCCGGCTCGATGGGCGCCGGTGGATGGGGCGAGGAAAGCTCCCGCGTCGGCATCGCCCTCCCGAGCCCCGGCTGAGCGCGGAGAGCGGGGGATCCAAGCGGCGCCGGTCATGGGCGTTTATCGTGCAAGTTTATCTTGAAGGGAGGCTTTGCTCTCACGGGCAATTTAAATGGGTATTGCAGGTCTCTTCCTCCAGGTACAGGGTGATATTGGGTAAATGAAGGCACCGCTTTAAAAGTGTAAATTTCTGTGGATTGCTCTGGGGAAAGCTTTGGGTGACGGCAGCTCTGAGATTTGTCTTGTTACCGTCGTCCCAGCATTATCCCACACCATTCTGGTTTGCATACCACGAGTGACCCAGCTGCCTGGCTTCTTCCTTACTCCTTCTTCACATACGGTGGTGACCAAATGTCACCTCCAATTAGGTGCTAGCACATAGACAGGAGTCTCGCTGTCACGTTGTGCTCCTGGAGTCCTCATCCTTCCATGCTTATGTACCTGCCTGGATGCAAGCCAGGATTTCCAGGGCAAAGCCCACCATTTTCTCACTTGTAGCCAGTGGACTGCCACCGTGTCACAGGTTGCAGCAAATTATGAATGTGAACCACTTTGGGGATGAGCTTTGGTACTACAGAAAAGAGCAGGAGCCAGCCAAGGACAAGGACTCCCTGTGTTCATGAGATGGTCCTGATTTTTCCAGGATACTGTGGGCAGCAATGCATGAGACTTGAACAAGGACTTCAAGGAGAATAACGTTCCCCCCAAAGACAAAGTCCCTTTCCCAGTTGTGAGCCTGACGTAAACCCCAAGGAAGAAACTCCCTTTGCAAAGCTAAGTGGACAACTGACTGCAGAGTGGTAGGAATTACTTTGCCAGTAATTGTAACTTCCTCATTGCAGGAACTGTTGCCAATGGAGCGTTAAACAGATTATTCCAGGAAGCAATGGCTGGGATCTGTGAGGTTTCTCAAGACAAATTTGCTTTTGTTTTTCATGTTCTCCCCAAAGTTAAGGTGGCATCATAACAAAGGATTTAGGCTGTACATCATGGATGCTTCTCAAATATTAAAATGACCAAATATCAAGCAAATTGCCAATCTGTTGTTTTTCATGTAACATTTTCTGGTTTTCCCATCTACCCCCAGATCCTGATGGTTTCAGAGTAGCATCCTCACCAGTCATCACTCATCCATCTTTCCTGAAATCACAGATTGTTCTGTCCCCTTTGCAGCTGATGGTCACTCCCTATATTACACTTCTGATGGGCTGGGAGGAAATTGAGCATGTGTAATGCAGGTGTGTGTGAGAACATGGCAGAGAATAAGGAAATTAAAAAAAAAGAAACCTCTGTGGTGTGAACAATGCTGGTTTGCAGCTTTCTTAGAAATCTGGGAAGTATATTTCTCAAATTGAGACATGTCAGAATGCAGGAAGATGTGAGGGGCCTGGCTACTTTCAGTGTCTAACACCGGGTAAGCATGATGGCAGTCCTCACCTAAATGCGGAACAAAAACCAATGGCAAAGATCACTCTCTTCTGGAATGTACACAGCAAGGCAATGCAGTCATCTTGGAGCCATTTGCCTAGCTAGAGTTTCTTACATACAGCTCTGAGGGGAACCATTCTGATATAATAAGTTAGCATAAAAAATGGACTGTTTTTTCCTCTGCCTTTTGAGTAAAGATTCCTTTCTGCCCCCTTGGCGATGCACTCAGAGATGCATGTAAAGAGAGACACCTTTCAGAGTGCACACAAATTATGATCCACCCTCCATGATCCCCAGAGTTGCAGTGCAGGACCCATTTGAGATGTTCCTTCTGTCTGTCCTGCCAGCTCCCAACCTGCCCATTACTGACCCTATATAAGCACAGAGACATTGTGCAGAGGAGAACCTAGAAATTTTACCATCTCTGAGCTCATTGAAATTGGGGTGGCTAGGGGAGTTTATTGTAAACCAGGGAAAAAATAAGCAGCATCATTGCTATAAACACTGTAGTCAGAGCAATAACTGTTCAGCTTCTTATTTGCCTATGTTTCTATAGCTGGAGAGCTCTTAACAGGTCATATATGGGAATGCTACTTTACAGTGCCTTACAAATGTTGAGGAATAAAAGGAACAAGCATTGTATGTTAGGGGACCCTGTGTCTGTATCCAAGGAAGTGAGTAAGAAGGCAGAGGAGTGTAGTGTGAGAGTGCAGTGAGAGAGGAGGGTAGAGAATTAGTAAGGAGCAACATTCAGAAAGCCAGGACATGTGAAAAATGCTGCTGGGGTTGGTGCAGTTGTCTATAAAGAGAACATTTTGGTACAGTGTTCCTACCTGGCACAATCATGGGTAGTTCCTTCCTCCTGTTCATGCTCTGAAATGGTGGAGGTTGGGGGCTCTGGTGCCCAGATGACACCCAGTGGCAGTTGCTACAATCAGCTGTGTCATTCCTCACCAGTCTGTGCTTGAAGGCAATAAAAATTATCTTAATTCCTCTGCCCACATGGAGCACCACAATACCACAGTGCTGAGTCCTGAGCCAGTTCCAGATCTGAACTGTGATGTTCTGCAAAGCTTGCACTGTCTTGAGTTTTTGTTCATTTTGAATTGGCTAATTTTACACTGTATTGCAGTCAAAAAAAAAATCTTATGTTTTGCACCATTTTACACAGGGCAGACTTGTCTAATCCATTTTGCTTCTCCAGTGCTGAATTGGTTATTGGAAATCACATTCCAGAAAGATTGTTTGACCTGTCCTTAAAGACTTTCTGTGATGGAGATGTCACAGTGTCCCCAAGCAATACTTTAAGAGTTTCACTACCCTTACCATCTGGAAGGTTCTCCTTATGGCTCAGTCTTCCTTGCTGCAGTTAAATCCCTCTCTTTTCAGTGATATTAGTCACAGGCATGTGGAGCGGACTATTCCTTCCTGTTCTGCAGCAGGCTTTCATGCATATAAAGACTGTTGAACATCTCCTTCAGCTGTGTCCTTTCTAGCCCAGACAGTCCTGTTCATTCAGTTTGTTCCCATACCTTCACTTTTCTGATGATTCTCACTGCTTTCCTCTGATCTCTTTCTGTGTGGTCCGTATCTTCTTGGGAACCAGTGCCCAAAGCTGAACGCAGGGCTCCCAGTTGGCCTCATCCAAGGTGAACAGAACAAGATCTATTTGAGGTCTTATTCCTAGTTACACACCTGCCAAGGTCTTTGCCATTTTGCTGGGGTACAATATAACTGACACTGCTGACAGTGAATGTTGGTCCTACACTATGCAGAGCTTTTTTACCGAGCTGGTTACTCTCCATCACACAATGAAACAGCTGCTCATTTCTACCTGAACTAAATACCTTGCACTTGTTCTTAGACTCATGTTTAAGCTTCTTAATCCTGTTCCCTAGTATGCTGGAACCCCTCCAGTGTCATTTCACTGGATGAAGCATGCCATCCACTTCATGACCCAAACCATTACTCAAAGTACCAACTTCTGGGCCTCCTTGTTCCCACCACGGTAGAATTGCTGTGTGTTTCATTCTGCATGTGTGTAGGTTAAATCCCTGTGTGCTCTCTGACACATCTAGCTGCCAGCTAGACGTCGTTCAAGCAAAAGTTGTTCCCAGTGTCTTCCTGAATTGTCTCTGGGACAGAGAGTAAGGGGAAGCAGGGTGGATGAGTGCTTCTTCCAAGAAGTGCAAGACCATGTTTCTTCAAAAGTGCATTCTGAATTTATTTACTAGGTGAGGAAGTGCTGCATGACAGGTCAGTGTGCTGCCCTCTGAAGCTACCTCATTCTCTGTGTTGGCAATAAGGGGGTATGCTCTGATTAAATGTCTATAGTTAGGCAGATCAATTCTACCATCATAGCTTGCATTTTTAAGGCTTGACTGTTTATTTAAGTGCAAGTATTAACACAACAACCAATGCTTTCCAAACCCCTCTACAGGCAAAGCTGTAGGATACTTTCTGGAAAAAATATAATTCTTCTTGACTTCTGGACTGGAGGAAAGGTCAGGCAAGGAAAAATGGCTAAAATGTAAAAGTGAATCTTGGTGCATTATGTATGGCCCTGAGACATCCTAGTAGACCACTGTGCTCAGAGATGAAGCCTCATGGGAATGGCTGAGCACACTGAAACCAAGTTAAATAAAGCATCAATGAGTGATCCACAGAGCACAGTGCAGTGCTGAACTGAGCAAAAATAGTTTGCATGAGACCTGCAAGAACTTTTCCTCCTTTGCATCTCTTTCCAGCATTTATTGTTATAGATTCCAGCTGATTTTAAAAGTGCCGAGGTTTGAGCACTGAGGGCTTCTTCAAATGCGCTGGGCTTTTCCAGAGCACTCAGTGTGAGCCTAATTCCCATTGTTCCATTGAATGAATGCTAACATTTTGTTGGCTTAAAAATAAAGGAATTAGAACATCATTAAACACTTGGAAAAGTCCCCTAGTCTGAAAACAGTCTAGAGGCACTCTGTAGGAAGCTGTAACAGTGATTCCCCATCCTTTTCTAAACGGGCTCTAGTACTTCACGGCAGGTACTCAGAAGACCCCTGACTGATCTCCTGTCCTTGCTCCAGTTCTCCTGCTGCGCACCACTGCTTTCAGACTCCAGGCAAAGCTGATAGGTTCAAGCTATCAGGGCTTTTAAATGCCAACATCACTCCAGGCTTCCTTTGCAGGTACTGGAAAAAAATGGGCACCACCTAAAACAGGCTTCTAGGACAGGAGGGAAAAGTAATCTCCATAGAGGGAGCCTGAGATGATTAGCCACTCTTTAGATATCAGAAGTGCCAGGTCAGGCCTTCTGCATCAGTTAGACCATCCAGATCAGAGCCAGTGTCACTCTGCTTGTCTCAGATCCCACCTTGCAGGCACTTGGACATAGTCTACCTTACAATCTCACACCCAACTGTATTTCATTGGCTCTTACAATTCCACGTATTATATGACATCAAATAATAATGAGGGAGGAAACATGGGAAAGAAAAAGTTTATTGGAGATTTTGCATTGTGCATGTTTGTTATCAGAGATTGTACAGCTGAGGGAGTCTAGGTAATGCCAGAGGTAAGTGCTCTAGCCCCTGCTCCCTCCAAAGAAATTATTGGTAACTTACTGTGGAGTATGTTTTTGCAGTGTAGTATTTGCCAGCATCACTGCCCACTAAGTCCCAACCTTTCTTGTTGATAAGTAATATCTAGTTATAAGGTGTAACAGCAGTTGTAACTTGGCATTTAACAATAGGTTGGGTAGCTAGTACATGTTGGCTGTGTATAAAGGCAAGAGAGAAAAAATAGCAATACTTTATTGAAAGCTGAGCAAAAAATAGAAGGTGGGGAGAAGGGAGAAAAGGTATTAAACTTTGCCAATATTTGCTTGCCAATTGTCATATTTGCTTGTTTAGAATGGGAAATGTTTTGTATACAATTTATCATATAGAGTACTGTTCCTTGTATCAAAGAAACAAAATAGGCATCCCTGATTTACTTTGAAATAGTCACAATAATCCTAGCATTAGAGATTTAGTTGTGCTGCATAAACCATGCTGGAATGAACATATGCAGCGTCTACTTCTCTAGAAGCATGAACTCTTTTGTACCAGCTCCCCTTACAGTCAATAAAGAGAGATGCTCAGCCCTAAAGGGCTCAGTTGCCTGTCCGCGCTGACCAGCTCTGGCTGGGTTTTAGATGTCTAAGTGGACTGTGTTGAATCCCACCTTAACTTTGTTATTTTGTGATGCATCACTGAAGTAGGGGGCAAGGAGGCAAATGTTGAAAACAGGGCTTATATTACTGATTTCATAACTGGTGGAAAATGTTATATCCATAGCAAACAGAACTGATACATCAGTATAAACCTAATGTAATAAAACAAAGAAAATAACTTTTTTCTAATGAAAGGCTTAGAAAATGTACAATTCATTGTATTGCGACTAACACAATACAGTGTTATTGACCAACAGTTAATCTATACTTATGGTATTTGAGGCTTGTAATTTCCCCATGTTGGTTGGACAACTCATTAAATGCAACACCCTGAATTCCGAAACACTGTTGAAACGTCTCAGAGCAAAGAAAGGTCAGGAGGGTGCAAACTAGCTATGACTGGAGTATTAGAGCTCTGTTTCTTGAAATATGTTCCAGTATTAAAAAGTTGTTTGGTGTTGATGTGAAGTACACCTGAGATCTCAAAAGCATCTTGAATTATCAGAATAACCAGTCTAGCCAGTAACACAGTAGCCTTGCTACTCCCTAAACACATGAGAAATTCAGGTGCAGACTCATGCTCTTATTGATTCAGCTCAGAGTCTGAAGAATTTTAATCATTTATTCTCCTAACACAGGTACCTGCAGAAATCAGGAATCAGGATCCTGTGTAAAATGTCAGGGTGGAATCAGTCAGTGAAAACTACTTCCCAGATGTATGGAGGTGTGAGTAGAGCTGGGTATGTGTCTAGATGCCTACACTGGCTGGTGTCTACAGGTGTGTGAACTACCTGCCTGTCACGTAGGTAGGAGGAATTCACCCTTCATGCTGTGCTATGAGAGGCACCCACTGAGCTGTTGCCAAATGAGAGCCTGCACTGGGGGCAGGACCCTGATCTGTCAGCCCAGAGCACCCAGCCCTGGTTGGAGGCTGTCAAAGAGGGAGAGGAGGCTGAGACTAAGCAGTACCTCTTTCCTCCTGCCAGCAAAAGTGGTCCTGCGCTCTGCAAACCTGAACCTTGCTCCTCCCTGGCTGGAGCATGAGACAATGGAGGAGCTGGAACCAGAGGTGTAAAGAACATCACTCTGCCACGTACATCAGTGGGTGAGAATAGAGGAGCAATGAAAGACTTTGCCATAAGCGCTGCATGGCTTTCCTGTGGCCTTGCGGGTTGCCGCTTCCTGCAGGTGCTCTTGGCTTCTCCTTCTAGCTTGTGATCCTTGCTTGAGCAGAAAACAAATGAGCAATTGCAGTTGTGCTCATCCCTCTCCCCCAGGGACATGGCAGCTTGTCTCAGGGCAACAGGGACACTTTTGTAGATTCCCCTTGTTTTGCTCTGAGTTTAGCTTTTGTAGCCAATGTTGAAATCATCTCCCCATCATATAAGAACACTTACTTTTATTCTAGATACTCTGCTTTCTTTTCAAGGTGCTAACTGTAAGTTCAAATGGCACATTAGCTTGTGCATAATGGACAGCAAGTAACAAAGCTCCCGTTACAGTTCTTAAACTAATCCCCCCCCCCAAACTTTTCTTCTTTATTTGTGATGGCAGTGTGACAGACTTTTCAGTACATAGTGCAGCCTAATCCTACTTTATTGTGCAAGGTGCATATTTATTTTATTTCCTGTCAGGTTTATTCTATCTTATTTATAGCTTTTGCAAAATGTTATGTATTTCAGGCAGCTTAATCCAAGGCTAGGAAACTGGTTAGGACTGTGGTTACTTTTGAGGCATATCCAGTCCTTTATACTGATGCATGCAAACCTACTCACATTACATTTTACAGATTTTACCAATTTTTCACTTTTACACAGACTCTACCTTTCCTGTGGATCTCATTTTTCAGTGCAATACACTATGGCATTGCCTTGTTTTTTTTTCCCAGAAGCTGCATCCTGTTTTGATTATGATCTACGGACTCGCACATTCCTATAGCTTATTCTAAAGGTATTTCACCGTGTTTGAACAGGGTTCTCATCTCCAGGTTGGACTCCACAGACACTCTTATGCTGCATGCTTGAGTCAAGTGTCCTAAATATGCAAGAAAGTATTCAAAAATTTCTCCTTCTTTTGAGTTCTTTCAAAGGTGTGATTCCTGTTAGGAGTGCCATCTGGTGTTTGTCAGCTTACACAGGGAGTAGCTTTATTACTGGTCAAGGTTTCAGCATGATAGAATATACCTGTTTTATTTAGGCAAGATAGCAGCAGATTGTACATTTAAATGAAAAATTAGAATTAGTTACAAGAAGATGGGAGACCAAATGGATGTTCAGTAGTTTGCTGAAACTTAGCTCTGTTCTTAGCCATCCCTTTGCAATTCCCCTGGTTTTGGGGAGAGAATGAATTCTCTAATTCCTCTAACGTCAGTGTGAACTTAAAGGAAACGTTCAACTTATTAGAAGACATTTCATCTTGTTCTTTTTTTTCCTTGTTCTATTCAGTGAAAGAGCAAATTCTGTATTTTCATTTCAACATACTTATTTTTGTATACACTATTTACTTCACTCTGACATCGATCTGCCTGGGTGCACAAAAGCATTCTCTTTGCAGCTGAGCTTGTCAGAAAGTGTTTTCAGCTGCACCATAAAATTGCTGTCTGCAGGAATTGCCCTGTTCTCCAGAAATAGCAGCTGTGCTCTGGAAGAGACAGAAATGTGTCATGACTTTGTTTACACTCAGGACTAAGTATCTTTGGCAATCCTTGGTGGTCGCTCTCCCTGCAGAGCTGCAGCTCTGTGTCTGCGTGATGGCACTTGGTGGTAACGTGCTGTCAGTCCCACGCAGCCTCCTGCTTGCAAGTTTACCTGCCTTGCCACAGCTTGGCGCTTGCTTTCTCCTCTGACTTAACCAGGCTAGAGACCCTCTCCTGCTGCCTTGCCCTTACTGTGTCAGTTTAACTGCAGAGCTGGAACACCAAGTATCTTTTCAGAAGAAGTATCTGGTTTTACGTAAGGACCCTGAACTGTGAAGCAATCCCAGTGGTTACCACTAACAGCTAAAGTGTGTTCTCTTTTCACATTGAATATGTGCCTCGCTTCACCTTCCAGACCCTGAACTGAGCCTTCTGCTAAGTTAAATAGCACTGCACTGTCTAAAATTGTCTCTCCATTTAAATACTCTTTCCTTCTTTTTGATGAACGAAAAAGAATCTCCCCAATCTCTCTGGGACATCAAGGTATCATTACACACCTCCTCACCTCCTGGACTTTCCAAGTAACCACTGAATGTTGACCCAGGAACTGACCAAAAGGTCACTCCCCATGCAACCTTTGGTACTGTTGGAGGTGTATAAATGAGGGACATGCTCAGCCCAGGTCACATCTAGGGTGAAGGAGAGTGTCAGCTGCTGAGGGCAGTCCCGGTCTCTGGTGGTCCTTCAGTGAGGAGGTGCTGTTCTCTCCCCACTGGCTACAGAAGAGGCTCTGGTGACTGCGCTGCTTGCTGTGATTGTATCATCACTGTCAAGTATCTTCACTCCAGGGTCACTTTGTGCCATGGTTTCTCATCATCCTCACTGCATGGGTCTAAGTTTGCCCCATCCTCTCTTGACTGCCAAACCTGCATGGCACTCTGGGAATGGTAGTGTGGATAAATCACAGGGACAGTAGCATGAATAAAGCAAGGACAGGTTTGGCCTCCTTTGCTCCATGCTTTGTAGAAAGCCTTGCCTGCAAGTATCCAACACAACCCTGCAGTTTGCCGCAAACTATGCATTGTATGTCACACGTGCTGTGCTGTGAAAACCTCACTCTGGTAGGCTGTGGCACTACCTTAAATTTATTTCAGACACTTTGAACTGAAAAAAATACCCACAGCCCATGGCCAAGGAGACCAGGTGAAGCCCAAGAAGAGATGGGCCAAGGACAGTGCTGATGCAGCCAACTCACCTGAGAGGATTTCCATCTTAAGAAGTGTGGGATGAAAAACATATTATGTCTTGCCTGGTGGGAGGCCAGAGGCATGACATGGGCTGATGCCTTCAGCACTGTAAACGTAACTGCAGGCACACAGCCTGCAATTACCCAGACTGTAAATTGCACATACTGAAGACAATAATACTATCTAGATATGATATCATCAGGTTCTACTCAATTCTCCTCATGCTCCAGACATCATGTAAACTGTGCCTAGGCAATACGTCCCACTGGGAGATTGCTCTCAGCTGAAGGTGCCGGATGGCCTCTTCCTCCTTCTGGGCTCCGAGTTTCAGGATGTGTATGTCTATACATTTGTGTTCTGTTTCCCTTAATATGCAACTATATGTATGACCTTGTACTTGTCTTAATTTAGTGACTGCTTGAGATTTAATGTTATTTTTCTTCAGTGTGTGTAGTTTAAGCAAACAATTTTTTTTCTTTTTTTTGTCAACAGGAAAATCATTTATCTTTATTCAGGATTTTTTCTTGAGTAAAAGGTAACTTAATTGAAATATTAAATTATTGGGAAGACATTAATTTTGTCTAAATGGTAACTATAATTCATTACATCCTAACATACTAATTCTAACTGGAGTCCCATTACTAATTTTTTTTTTATTATATCAAAGGTAGTGATCACCAACTCACACAAATTAAGTAATGGAGTCTCTAAAACAGGCATTGCAGGGAAGTACATTCAAACGAACTTTTAAAAGTAGATTCAGAGTCCCTGATTCCTAAACACATATTTAAGCTACATTGTGTT
This sequence comes from Haliaeetus albicilla, assembly GCF_947461875.1. Lineage (NCBI taxonomy): Eukaryota > Metazoa > Chordata > Aves > Accipitriformes > Accipitridae > Haliaeetus > Haliaeetus albicilla. The sequence continues at coordinate 8,611,911 of NC_091498.1, forward strand.
CTTAGTAGTCCATTGAATTTAATATTTATTTACAGTATATGAAGTCATATCATTAAGCAAATGCATAAGTCATTGCAATAGAAGGGCTATAGATTTTAAGAAACTTTTATGACCATCCTATCTGACCTTGTGCATATCCCCAAGCAGACCACTGCCTTCCAGTTTCATTCATGGAGCCCAGGAGCTTCCAACCAGCTGAAGTGGATCACAGTTCTGTCTAGATACTAAACTGTGTTGGTTGTTTTTTTTTTAATTTTGCATATTTACAGTTCCATACGTTATACTGCGTAGTGGCACCTTACTGCTTGTAAGTGAAGGATTATTTTGACTAATTATTCTGCATAATATAGTCCCTGGTGATAATTTAGCATATGGGGAATATATTTTAATGTCAGTACAGCAAACACCCAGAATAAAGCTCAAAGTAGGGAACAAAAATTATGTGAGTCCCATGCACTCTCATAATCTGTTTTAATCTGAAACCAATGAGTAATATTGACTAGCTGCCTTGCATGATTATTGATACATCTCTGATAGATGTTGCCCTGCCAATCAGAATGGATAACAGCTGCTCAATATGCTATATGTATTTCTTGGTGAATGACTCATAATCAAAAGACTTTTTCTGTATGCACAAGTGCATGATTTTATTAAACTTAAGAATACATGCTATTAAGGTTTTGAAGACCCTAGCAGAAATCCTACAAGATGTGTCTGTTGTGGGGTTCAGAAACCTGACCTGGAGTTACTTCTAAAAATTACTTTCAGTCACGATAGCCTTATTTGTGGTGCAGGAAACAGCCAATGCACTCTTTCTGAGTACATGATAAATAACTGACTTGGAGAATTTTTGTAAAAAAAATGGTTCTTTTCCTTTGGTGATCACATCACAGGAAAACATCATTTATTTATAAAAATTAATTCAGTAACTCACTACCTGTTGAGGCATTGTTTGGTTTCAGCAAGACTTTCTCCCAGTGTCAGGCTGTCCTGTTTACTGGTATGTTGAAGATTAATAATTCATTTAAACTCTGGACTAGTTCATTTGACTGAAAATACCATGTTTCACATCAGATTTTTTTTTTTCCACAGTCACTGACAGCAGTTGGAAGCAATAGGACTACTAATAGGCTTGTTCATATACAGGTGGGTGGGTGATGTCCACTTCATTTTATTTCACATTGCTGGAATTGTTCTAACACTGAACAATGGCTGATACTTGCAATATATGGGAAAGGCTCGATATCACTTTTCTCAGTAACTGAAATCAAGATTGGACTTGGCTTTAGTTTTTAAGTAATACAGTCATTGCCTTTAATATTGCTAATCAATCTGTCTGGTGGTTTTGGTTTAGATTTTCTCCTGCGTGGGATGTGTGATCAGCCCAGTGTTCAGGTAAAGAGGTTTCTTAGACTCTAAAAGTGACAACTCTATTACTGAGTCAGAGAGTTAAAGGGATGGTAAAGGTATGGAGAAAAAAACCAACAGGGACGATGAAGGAAATTTCTCACACAGAAGCTAGATTAACTTTAGCATCCGTGTTCACTGAAGAGAATTTGGAGGATGTTTAGTGGAACCTTTATTTCTGGCCAAAGCGAACCATAACAAATCTTCACTCTCGGACAGTGCTCAGCTAAAGAGTTCGATGCAACTCAAGATCCAAAGTGCAATGGTATCAGCAGGGTGTTCAGCCTCTACTTAAAACTCCCCTTGCACCTGCCAACTGCAAGACAGCTGCTGTGGTACCAGTTTCCAAAGAGATCTGGGCAACTGCTTATCTGTAAGCCTGATGTCTGTACCTAGCCAGTTTGCAGAAATTATAATAAGCAATAGTATTATTTTACACATAGTAAATATGGTGTTTTGGGGAACAGTCAAAATTACTTTTGTAAAGGTAAGTTATGCCTCACAAATCTGTTGAAATAATTAAGAAAAGCTGATGAGTATAGGGATTGAGTGAAGTCCAACTAATATAGTTACTTGGACTTTCAGGAGACTTTAAGTGATCTGGAAAGTACATGAATAGTGGGGTGATGACATCTGCCGAAGAAACAAAGCTTTTCAGGGTAATAAAGACAAGGACTGACTGTGCAGACTAGTAAAGAACATTAGTTAAAAAGTGGGAGAAGGAATACAATACAGATAGATGTAAAAAGTGAGCAAACAGGAAAAAATGCTGATGTTGCCACTCATGGCTTTGGAATTATATTAATTGGGACTGTTCTGTGGAAATGTCAGATCAGTGCTATATAATGATTAAAAAAGCAAAGTAAATCTCAGGAATCATTAGGAAAGAAATTGAGAAGAGAACAGAAAATACGATTATGCTGCAGTATAAATCTATGGTGCATCCACATCTTCAACAATGTTTGTGGTTCTGGTCCCTCTGTCTCAAAAAGAATGTATCAGAGTTGGGAAAGCATCAGAAAAAGTCAGCAGGGTTGATCTGAACATATGGGCCATTGTTGGAGACAGGTGACTGGATTTGATGGACTTTGGTCACTATCACCATTCTTACATGCAAAAATTCTTATAAGTTGAAAATTTGCTCAGTGTGACAAAAATGGTCATTAGGAAAAGAGGTTAGCTTTACTGGAAAACAAAATCAAGAAAGTAATAGTCTAGTGTGAAATATGAGACTCTTCAGGTCCCCTTATTAGAAAAATACACCTCAAAAGAAAAAGCATGTCTAAAAATAAGTTTGACTCACAGAAGGTGGATGTTTATAAAAAAATCAAACATGCAAAATCAAAAAGTGTTGTTTCTTATGTTAGGATTCAGGAGCTCAAGAGAGGCTGTTTGACACCAAAGTGTTAGTGTTTCACGTAGAATATGTGATGCTCTTTCTCCACAGATTCCTAACCGGTGACTCTCAGTTCTGTGTCAGATGGCATGAAACTGTACCAGTTATGACTGATAGAGGCATTTTTCCTCAATGGTTGGGAGGAGGCTTGCCTGGTGATTATCTTCTTGGAGAAGTTTGGTGTCTCTCCTTGTAGCCCTCACAGCATGCTTCAAAGCTGTTCATGACCCATATTCAGGATCTCTTTCAAGAAGGCTTGGGCTGGCATAATGTAAGTGACATTCTGGTACTCAGGGGCGGATCTGAGTGAAAGGTTGCAAGGAAATCTGTCTGAGGATGTTTTCTTCAGGTTTGTAAAGATCTCAGGTTACACTAAGTGAATCTAAAGGAAAGTATGGAAAGGCTGTAGACTGTATACTGTATACTGTGATACCTCAACTTCCACAACTCTTGTATCACCATTCTGGACTAAAACAATCGCTTTCTTTTTCCAGATGCCCTTAACCACTCTATTCTTCGTCTTTTGAGGGAATCACCACTCCACAAGTGCATGCATTACAATCATTCACCATGTGCATGATAAGGAACACCTCAGTACTTGGAACATGCTGTGAGCTTCAGTGCCAGCGTATTGAATTCTGATACCCAACACCTGACTTCAGCATTTGAAGACTGAGTGTTGAAGAGAAAATCTGAATGGTCTGGAGGAATAAATGAAAATAGAGCTCTGCACTTTTCAAAAAGAGGTCTTGATTTACAAATCTGGCAGAAATTATGTTTACAGAAGGAATCCAGACAGTATTGTTTTATATCTTCGGTCCTCTACCAATAAAGTGTCCCTTATAAATATAAAAAATGTGACATTCAGCTATTAGAGAGGAAGGGAAAATACTCCTGAGGATAGCTTTGTTCCAAGCACAGGGGCATCAATTATATGCCCAGATGTTTTCAGCTTCTCACTCTTCAGTATTGACTTATGGAGCTTTGCAGAAAATTAGTTCAGAAAGGAGGTGTGAATAAAAGATAATAGAGAATGATTTAGTTGTCTGCAAGATGTAAATGAAAACCACCTAAATTCCCACCACTTACAGTACCACTTGTCATATACCAGAATCATGTCTGCATGATTATGTTAACATTTTGCTTTAACAATGATGTCATTGATGTGATGTGATGGAAAGTCTAGCTTAGGAGAGTACCTCATCTACTGTGTAAGCTGAAGTTTTCAACAAGTTAATATTTCTTCAGTGTTGGACTCTAGTATGAAACATTCTATTTCAGCAAAAAGTAAGCATCTTTCTTCATCATCCCAGAAAGATTACACTGGAAAGTGAAAAGTGAAATCAGAGCAGAGGATGACTCAGTATAACCATTCAGCAGAGCTCTCTCTCCAGAGCTCAGCAAGTAAGTCATTAAATTTCACTGAAACACCACTGGCTTTGGATGAAAGGACACTATTAGGGCTGAAGATTTCACTGTCAGTCCTTCTGTCTGTTATAACTTTGGCAACGATCCTTGCAAACATTTTTGTTGTTATTACAATTTTTCTGACTAGAAAGCTCCACACACCTGCAAATTACCTCATTGGCTCCTTGGCAGTGACTGATCTTTTAGTGGCTGTCCTGGTAATGCCCATCAGTATTGCTTACACTGTCACCCACACGTGGGCCTTTGGCCAAGTGTTGTGCGACATCTGGTTATCATCAGACATCACGTGCTGCACAGCCTCAATCCTACACCTCTGTGTTATTGCACTGGACAGATACTGGGCTATCACAGATGCTTTGGAATATGCCAAACGCCGGACTGCTGGCCGAGCAGCACTCATGATTGCTGTGGTCTGGATGATATCTATTAGTATTTCTGTGCCACCATTTTTCTGGAGGCAAGTGAAAGCTCATGAAGAAATTGCAAATTGTACTGTGAACACAGATCAAATTTCCTACACAATTTATTCCACTTGTGGAGCTTTCTACATCCCAACTGTGCTCCTTCTGATATTGTATGGCAGAATTTATGTAGCAGCTCGATCCAGGATTCTGAAGCCGCCCTCATTATATGGGAAACGTTTTACTACTGCACACCTGATTACCGGCTCTGCTGGGTCTTCCCTCTGCTCCATTAATGCCAGCCTTCATGAAGGGCATTCCGATTCAGGTGGATCCCCCATATTTATCAACCATGTTAAAATAAAACTTGCAGATAGTGTCCTGGAAAGGAAAAGAATTTCTGCTGCAAGAGAAAGGAAAGCTACCAAAACTTTAGGCATTATTCTGGGAGCTTTCATTTTCTGCTGGCTGCCTTTTTTTGTCATGTCCTTAGTCCTACCAATCTGCCAAGATGCTTGTTGGTTTCATCCCATCCTACTGGACTTTTTTACATGGTTAGGTTACTTAAACTCATTGATCAATCCAGTCATTTATACAGCTTTTAATGAAGAATTTAAACAGGCTTTCCAAAAACTAATACATTTCAAAAAGTGTTCATCTTGAGCCTCTCCTGTTGTGTTACTGACCCTTGTGGAATCTTGCAGCCTACCTGGAAACTTTCTGTGCTTTTACGCTGCTGCTACCCTGTGCTGTGCATGTAACTGGGAACTTCTTGCCAGTTTGGTACTTTCTGTCTGGAATTCTGTATCCCATAACAGAACTTGTCTGTGGTCTATGCAGTGATTGTTTGTGTATATAAGATCAACACATGAAGTAAGCTTTGTAACAAGTGAAGGAGTGTGAACCAGAGAGCTGAGTTTGTATGATGAGATGACACATATTATCCAAAGCTGCCATGCCTTTCTAACCTGATGGGAGGAAAAATGTGTGCATATTTGCAGGATGTCAGTATTTCTGCTGTATATTATTAACAATTTATGTAGGCTGAGAAAATTTCTGGGGAACAGGATCTGATGTCTACATTTTCTATGGCATGTATCCTATCCATTTGAAATTGATAAAACCTGTAATTTTTTCAGAAGATGTGTGACAGCCTGACTCTAAGCAGCAGGGCATAGGAGGCATAGCGTGTATGTAAGTTCTGTGGATATTTCACAAATACTGCATCTGAAGCTATGCTTTTGGTGAACTGTAGAAAGAAGACAATTTGAAAAAATTTTTACATGTTTTATCATGAATAGAATAGCCAGTGCAGAAATACCACAAAATAAATAGCATGAAAATTATTGAAAAGTACCTTGATTTTATATTTCTGTTATTTAATTTTTTGCATGCAGAAATTGAAAGAGGAAAATATGGTTAGTGCCAGTGTGGAATGACTGGGACCTCAAAAAAGAGCCAGAAGGTTCACTCCCTGGTGACAAGAAATGAGGAGTTAGAGAGGAGAGAATGAAGTGACGTATCAAGGAAAACTTTCTTAGTGATTAAGGTTGTTGGGGGGGATGTGACATCACTGTCTCTGAAAGTCTTTAAGAACTAGTCAAACAAACATCTGTCAGAGATCACAATGTCAGGACCCTCCAATGGGGCTCTGGAGAGTGGAGTAGGTCCCCTCTAACCTGCACTTCTCTGTCTCTGGGATTATTTCCCCCATTCGGCAGGTGGGAAGCTGGCACATGGAGGTCTTAGTTGAAGTCTTGGACAGGACAGCACACCAAGTCATGCAGCCCAAATTTCATTCAACTTTTTAGAGTCTCTGGGCATTTTACAGCAGAAGCGTCATGTCCATACTGCACATGAGCAGCATGCATTGCTTTGAAAGAGTTACCCCATCATCCTTCTGACTGCCCTTCCATCTCTCAGCCTGCCCAAATTAACCTCCACCATCCACTACTGTGACCATCCCAACACACTCCACCACAGCCCAGGTCCATGACAGCTCTTCAGCCTCTCCTTTGCATTTGCTGCACAGTCTTGTAGCTTATTCCTGTTGCTGGTGCCTCTGCTGAGGACCAGACTATAAAGTAATGCCCCAGGACCACCCACATGTTGCAGAATCAGGCAGAGCAGTTGTGTAGGTCACAGAATTGTAGTCCTCTCTCTCACAGTACACACCTAGGGCAATTAGGCCTGCCCTGTTTGGGACACAGCTCCTCTCCCCTCCCAAGAGTGAGCTGATCTAGCTTAGCCCAGCTCAAGAGATTTTCATGGTGGCACTACCTGGCCATGCCCATGCAGTCTGCTTCCACAGTGTGTCCAGAGTGCCCACTGGCAGCAGTGGTTCTCTCACCTGTGCTCACTCCTGAACTGTGCTTGTGCATTGCCTGGGGGCATGGGAACTGACATGGGCCACAGTGATACTTGGAAATGCATGAACCGTTAACTAGTGTAGACACCTGAGTTCTCACACCTGAGGCCAGGCCCTGGCACTATTTAATTTGCTGTTATAGACATAACCTGTGTGAAGAGGTAGTGTACAACTTGGAGCTCCAGGCTCCCTTCTGGGCTGCCATCCTCATGTCCAGGCCACTCACAGCTTCTACCATTGTCGGACAGATGGTGTGGAACCGCCAGTCTGGTGTTGGTCTGCTGGTAACTGAGGTATGTAGACATCACAAAAGGTTGGTATAACCACCTCTGCCAGAATAATGGGATATATAGTCTCATCTTGAGCCTGCAGCAGGGGACCTGTGTGACTACATGAATTTGAAGAGATACAACTCCAGGATCCTGCAAGGTCTTGTCACTCAAAGAATCATTTGTGGAGACTGGGGGAAAGTCTCCTAGCTTAACATAGGACATTGCATATTCCAGAACATTGGCATCTTCTAAAGGAGATAGACAAACAGCCAATTCCTCCCCAAAGGACACAGTCTGTGTTATTTTCGAATAATCTTTTTCATCATGGGTCTAGGTGATACAGGTCTTCCTGAGCAGTAGTGTCTCACATCAGGGTTTCAGTCAGCCGTTGAGCTCATGTGTTTAAAGCGCCAATGTTTAAAGATAGGCTTTATGCCCCTGGGTCCACATCACTGGAGCTCTTTGCATCCTCTACCAGCTGTACAAGGATTTGGAGGAGCCTTTCTGTTTGACATTGACACAGCAAGACAAGACTGCTTTTAAAATGACCCAGCAGCGCTGCCAGCTGTGGCTGATTCCCAGAATAAAGAGCACCCTGGAAAGTTTCCTGCAGCCATATAGCATAAGCGCTAGTATGAGAGTGCCCATGATATGACATGCCCTCATTCCCTTAGGGATCCTTTCCTGTCCCCCAACAATTTAACCTGGGACACAAGTCACAGCCTGAAGAATATGTACTTCCAGAAGTCATGGGATCTCTGCAGACTTTCTTTTTTTGCACTATAGGCCAAGGTTTGGGTATCTCTGAAGGTTCCCCTCCTTCTCCTCAGATGCCCTTTTAATGCTGTCCATCCTGCCTGCATCCTGTGCTTTCTGGACCCCTTTGTCTACTGTGTTCGTCTGGCACAGCCCTGTGACCTGAGGGGCCCAGGGTACAGGGAGAGTGTCACACAGCTCTAACTGCACAAACATACCTGTTTTATAGCTTGAAAACAAAAAAAAGACCCAACTAGGGCAAGTGGATAAAGGACAAACCAAGTGAACGATAAGTCACGGTGACAGTCAGAACCCAGAATGAAGGTCTGGGTTCCTCAGGGACTTGAATAACAGAAGCGAAGACAGTTTCTCTGCCTGCCCTTCAGCAGCCTGGCCAGCATAACACTGGTGCCTCCTGCTTTGTACCAGCCTCTGTGGACAGCTATAGGCTGGCATTCCCACCATATGGCTTCATGCTGCCTAAGGAAGGGCTTACCTACAGTCAGGTCCCTTACAAACTACTGATTCTCTTCCTACGTCATGTTTCAAGACCTCACGCTAGCAGTGAGCCCTCAGGTCACAGTGTTCCTGCAAAAACTTGGCAGCAAGGCTGTCACTTGGTTGTCTAAATGATGCTGAATTTTGGCCTGCATTTCACCTAGGGAGCTTCTCCACAGTGTCCTTCAGGTGGCCTCATGCCTGGTTCGAACCTTGAAATCAGAGCCTTGGAGCAGCTGATGCCAACATCTCATTAGAAATACTCACAGAAGCAATGACAGCAAGTGTGTCAGTCCTTGCTCAGATGTGGGGACATGCAATACATAGAATCAGAGTAATTCAGGTTGGAAGGGACCTCTGGATGTCACTAGTCCAAAATCCTGCTCAAAGCAGGACCAGCTGCGACATCAGACCAGGTTACTCAAGGTTTTCTTCAGCCTTCCAAGGATGAGGATGCACAACCTCTCTGGGTAACCTGTTCCAGTGCTTGACTGTCCTTATGGTGAAAAAAGACTTTCCTTGTATCCAGCTTGAAGCTCTCTTTTTTCCCACTTATGTCTATTGTCTTTCAGTCTCCCACCAATCACTTCCCCATAGGTCCTGGGGGAGCTGCTGTCAGGTTCCCTCACAGCATTCTTTTCTCCAGACTGAGCAAGCCCGGTTCATTCAGCTTCTCCCTCTGCATTCCTGGGGCAAGTTCTCCACTCTCCTGACCACTCTGGTGTCCATCCATTGACCTCACTCTGGTTTAGGTATGTCTTTCTTTTACTAAGAGGCCCAGAACCAGACACAGTATTCTAGATGTGGTTTAACAAGGGCTGAGTAGAGCAGGATAATAACTTCTCTTGATTTATTAGCTATGCTTCTGTTAATGTAGCCTTCTCTGCTGCCATGGCACACTGCTGGCTCCTGTTTAGCTTGCTGTCTACCAAGACCCCCAGGTCCTTTCCAGCAGAGCTGCTACCCAGCCACTCAGTCCTCAGCCTGTATCATTGCAAAGGCGTCTTCCTTCCCTGGTGCAGGATTTTGCATTTGTCGTGTTGAATTTCATAAGGTTCCTGTTAGCTCCTTCCTCCAGCCTGTCTAGGTAGCTCTGAATAGTGGCTCTACCCTTGAGTGTATGCACTGGATGCCCCAGCTTAGTGTCATCTGCAAACTTAAGTGCACTCCATCACTTCCTCCACGCAATTGATAAAGATGTTAAACAGGACAGGTCCTAGGATAGCCCCCTCCAGTACTCTACTTGTTAGCAGGCTGTCCACCCATCCAGACCACAACATCCCAAACTAGATACAAAGATACTGTGGGAGTTAGTTAGTGTTGAAAGCCTTGCTAAAGTCAAGGTAAATTACACTCCTCTCTGCTCATGCACAAATCCCGTAAATGTATCATACAAGGCAGTCAGACTGGTCAGGCATGATTTACCCTTTGCAAATCCATGCTGACTGTTCACCTTCTCCTTCACAGATGACTGTTCACATTCTCCTTCACAATGCTCTTGCACAGATCCAGCCTCCCAAGGCAGTACAACTGAAGGCCGCAACTTCGTCATTTTTTTTCAGACTGTGTTGCAGGATTGGTTAGAGAAAATCTCTGGGCAGGATGGCACAGAAGCAGGAGCCTGAAAGAGGTCAGTCTGAGTGACCTCTGCAGCACCTTGTAGCTTAGACCACAGGAAAAATTGTCTCAGAGAACAACAGAACAACATGGTTTATGTCTGCTATGTGAGGAGTTCTAATGAATAATGTTTCCCTGCTGTACCTTTATAGATGGTTCTAAGCGGTCAGTTGATTGAGATTCCTTCGCTATTGCAAACAGTCCTGGAGAAGATGGCTCAGATGGATTATACCAGTGGGCAAATGGAGGCAGGGTATGTGGAAACCCAAGTCTTGGGGAAGTCCTTAAAGAAAAAGGCCTCCTCTCCATCCCATCCCTTTGGATTGAGGGATATTATGTCTGCTTCCATGCTAATGTTCTGAGCCTGGTCTTTGTGAAGGACCTGGTGTCCTGTTTCTTCCCACTATTCAGATGGGCATCTGGAACCTTTCTACCCACCATCCTTCCCACAACTCCTGGACCATGAGCTGCTTGACTTTTTCCAGCCCTGTGACAGTTCCTAGCTAGAAAATTTTGCCCTCGTACATATACAAAAGAAGCTGGAAAGAGGGAAAGGGGAGCAAGACCTTGACAGTACAGGCCACTAGTTAGAACACACCTGGAAAGCAGAAAACACAGGGTCAAGTCTGTTCTCTAATGAGTAGTAGGTGGTTTATACACAATAGCAGGTGAAACTGTGAACTTTGTCCTTCAGTATCTAGGCAGTGACATTGTTTAAAACTAGGCTTCCCAGCAGAGTGTTTTGGTCACTGACTTAGGGGTTGGCATCAGTATGCAAAGCCAAGGAAAGTTCCCAGCTGAGAATCCTGGGACTGTAAATACCTGTGCACAGGGATCTGGAGGCCAAATGTCTCCACAGAATTTCTCCTGATGGTTCACCTGCCCAGTGTGAATCATAAAACCACAGATAATTGTCCTGGAAGGGCCTCTGAGAGGCTGGCTAGTCCATGCCCATTGCTCTATCCAGATCAACTATGCTTTTGTCCTTTTCCTGTCTTGCCTACTCTTGAAGATTTCCAATGACGAACAGAATGGCAAAATGCAGCATAGGAAGATGATCCACTACTATTCTTTGGGCTTTTATAAGACACTGTTTAATTCAAGAGCAAACAAACTAGGTCCTTTCTTTGATTAGATTATAGGCTAATTAAAAAAGGCACATGGTCTAATATTACACGATTCTTAATGCCGGTAAATATTTGATATAGTGCTTCAGGAACTCATATTGGAAAAAACAGTGATATGGAACCATCAGAGGAAAACACTAGCTAAGGATCATAAGTAAAAGATAAATAACACCCCACAGCCTCTGAGTTGAAAGGGGGAGGCTATCATGTCACAGAGATCAATGTCCATATTTACCATGGCATTAATGCTCTGTGGATCACAGTCAAAAGTACACAGATGTGTTTCACAGAAGGTACATGAGGGCTGCATGATTTCTAACTGCCTCTCCGGTGAAGCTCTTGCAATATTAAGCACACAGGTAAGTTAAACCACATATTTTTATTTGTACAGAAGTACATATTGTGGTTGTCCCAGCGGATAGTTATTTCAATGATCATGTGGAATTTACTGGAAACAGAAGAAATAGCTAAATAAAAGTCAAAGCATGTGTGTTCACTGCAGCACCCTGCAATTAAATTTCAGTGCAGGTTATTCCTACAACTGGGGAAGTGGAAGAGTGTCAGCAATGAGTCACCATGACTGAAGGCTGGCAAGACAATGGAAGTGGAGGCTGATCAGTCGTCCCAGGACAAGCCTGAATCTTGCAATGTGAAGGGAAGATGGTCATGGAAATTGTGTTGGTTGAAGTAATACTGCCATACTTACCAATCCAAAGATGGTTCCTTGTAAGTGGGTTACAGAGGAACAACTGTTGTATGTGTAAGACTACTCCCTCTGCAGTAAACTTTGAGAGCCCTTGAAGGAATGACAGGAGGGATGGCTGCAGTTATGGCTCCCATGCAATTTCCATTACGACAATCCAGCTACAGGTGCTCAGTAGCTCTTGTCACTCAGAGGTAAGGATTTCCCAATGGCTTCAGCAAAATTCATTTAACTTTCCTGAATTCTGTTTCAATGCAGCCAAGAAGCTTCTGTTGAAAATGCCAATGACCAGACACATACTCCATACACTTGTTGTCAATAACAGATTTTGCATTTAGATTTCATCACCGGTGAAACAGAAGGAGGAAATGTAGATTAGTAGGTAATGAAGTCAAGAGCCCTCTCAGCCAGATTTCCTCTAAGCCACATTCACATACACGCTACCTCCAGCTTCTGGTGGCAACAGTCACATTTTCACAGCAGTTGTGTTGCCAGCATCTGTTACTGAGAGGGAAGCCCTTTTCCCTAGCCTGCTAAGGTCCATCTGAGTAGCAGTCCTGCCCTACACCATAGCAATAGTTCTCCCCAATTTTGTATTGTCTGCAAACTTGCTGAGAGTGCAAGACAGCTCATTGTCCAGGCCATTAATAAAGACATTAAACACTACTGACCTATCAGTGTGCATCCCTGAAAGATGCCCCTAGTAACTAGTTGCCAGTTGAACTTCATATTGTTGATATGACCCTGTCAGCCCAACCATCCAGCCAGTTTTCCATTCAATTCACACTCCACTTATCCAGTCCAAATCTCACCAACTTGCCTACAAGTAGATTGTGGGAGACCTTGTCAAAGGCCTTGATAAAGTCAATGCTACAATCAATCAATACAACATCCAGTGCCCTCCTGTTGTCCACACAGGCTGTTGTCTTCTTGTAGAAGGTAATCAGGTTGGTCAGGCACAACTGGCCCTTGGTAAATCCCTGCTGGCTGCTAACAGTCACTTTCTTGTCCTTCATGTGCTTGGAAATAGCTTCCAGGAGGATATGGTGTCCAGTCTTTGCAGGGACTGAGTTGAGGCTGACCAGCTGATAGCAGGACCTTTCAAAGATGACAGAAAAGCAATCTTGAAATTACGTTGGCAAGCATCTTTGGCACCCTCAAATGCATCCCTTCTGGTCCCACGTGTAGGCCTAATTCAGCTGACATTTTTAAGATGTCTGCTCCAGGAAGGGGTGAAACACCCCCTAAATTCAACTGACTTTAATGACAATTATTTCCACTATCTAGGAAGGAAGACTGAAATAAGATTTGTATGGAAAATCTGTAGTGCGGATGTCTAATGTATTCAGACGAACCCTGCTCTCAGTGTGTGCAAATCCTGTTTATTATTCCCAGCAACTGCCACTCCCCATCCTGGTGGTCTCCAGATACGTCAGGTTCTGGCTCTTGATGAAGCTGGTGAAGACAGATATGAAGATTCTTGGTCTGAGGACATGATGTTCTCACTGTAATGCCATGCATATGCTTTTTGACAAAAAGAAAGATGGCAGCAGTATGAACTGAACAAGACATCAACCTGCTTCTGATGTTGCTGCTTGCTTCTCAGTGCCTTCATTACTGTACCTTGATATGGCTGCAAGCTCCTAGGGGACATAATGGTGGTATCTCGCTGATCCTACAGAACAAGAAACAGTTACACACACACATAACCCCCCCCCCCCCAACCCAACAAAACTTATGTTGGTTGCCATATAGAGTGCCGATAATGATGTAAGACCAGCAAGGTATGCAGCACTGCTGCCCACACAAGCGTGCACCCGTTTCTTTTTTTCTGCTTACAGTGTTTAATAATATTCCTAAACTCTGTGTGGCACCTAGCACAGCCAAGGCTCCAGCTCTGTCAGGAGCTTTTAGAAACCATTATAAAGACTCTGCTGTTATAAATACTTAAAGCCTGAATACCTGGAATCAGGTAATGACAGCAGAATCTCCACTTCCATTTAAAAACAAATCTAGTCTTACTTTGCAGAGAGAAGCAAGAAATTTTGATGGATACCACTGGCTCAGAAAACAGTGGGCTGATTCAACTCACTAAACTGGCAGAAAAGTATTCACTCTGTGTTAATTTTCTGCCAGTTTAATGAACTGAACAAATGCCAGAACTGGTGCAACAGAAGCAGCACAGATGCACAAGTAGTTTCAGAAGGAGGGAAGCAGAACTGCATGTATCATCAGCAGCAAGCTGTTAGATCAACTTAGACACCTCATTTAAATTCACCATAGAAACAGAGCAAATATGGAATAGCAAGAATGTCTGAAGAGTCAGTTCAGGGACTTCATGAACTGGAAGATGACTCAGATAGACATTTTTAATAGCCACTGAGAAATCTGTTCTCTGTGAGCCTGTCTAATCCCTTTTCATCCTCATGCCTCTGGTGTTCGTGGCATCCTGCAGCCATCCACTTCTCACATTACCAAGCTGTGCATAAACTGTATGAGCTACTTTTGTTTGTTTAAACGTACTACACCCATATGGGTCCTCTGTTGTCAGACATGCTGACAGCTTCTGTTGCTTCCCCGTATTATTCATGATTTTATGGGTGTTTTTCATCTCCCCTCCCCCCATCATCTCTGATCACATCTGCCCATATTACTTACACCCTGCACCCTTGGAACTAAACAACCTTTCTATCAAGTACCATAAGAAGAGAAGGCTGCCACTCCACAGTGAGAGTCTTCCAGGTAAGAAAGGGATCACTGCTTCCCTCTCAGCTTTAACCCTGCTATTCATATCTGCCCACAAGCAGAGCAGTCTTCTCCAGCCCACCCTAAGCAAATGCACAACACCAGCAGTGTAACCTCTGGCACACCTCTTCCTCCACTCCCCTGTGCCTCTGCTCCTTCTTCCTGTTCCAGCCCCTGTGTAGTTTTCTCCCATCCTCATCCCCTTTACGCTTTAGGGTGAGTTGGGCTCCCCTACTTTGCTCCCACCTTCCCTGCCAATTGTATACCTTTTGTTCAGCACCGCTGCAGTCCAGCCAAGAGCTGGGTCTGCCTCCTCACCTTGTTACATCCCCCATTCCACTTGTCCCTTTCTGTCCTTTTTGTCTGGTGCTTCCATTGACTGCACTAAGTCCCCATGAACAAAACCAAAAAAAATTGCTCCTTCCCCTCAGAGCAGCCAGAGCTTCCTTATTTCTCCTCTTTTCCTCTAGGTCATGTATCACATTTCCTTTCCTGGGACAGAACTTTCTAATTCTCTAACCTCACAACACTAAGCTTTTTTCTCTGAGACTATCTGCCTAGGCAGCTGCAGGCTTGTTACCACAGTCACTGTATCACCAGCTGCAGCCATGCCACTTCTGCACCACCCACAGCAGGCAGGATGTCTCCCACATGGATCCAGAGGTCTGACATTTGTCACTCCCTGGTCTTTTTGTCACTCACTGTCTCTTCCTCTAACTGGAGTCCCCACCTGGAAGTTGGTTCAGATGCTGCCTTGGTGAAGGGCTTCTTCCTCCTCTTTTATTTCCCCTTGGCTCAGTTTGTTCCCTCACACCTCCCTTGTCTACCTCCCATCAGTCATGCTGGGTGGTAAGGACTTTACCCTCTGCTTTGTGCTTTCCATCCAGCAGCAGTTCATTGTCCAAATGCTGCTGGCACCTTGTGGCACAGGTGACTGAGGAGCGTCTTTCACAGTCTGTAGTGAGCATTCTGCTCTTGATTGCATTACTGCATGATGAGGACTTGCCAAGGCCTGGGGCATGGTCACAATGGCTGTCTCTTGGATTGGAAGGATGGGTGCTGGGTTTCCAAAACCCAAAGCAGGGTGCCAGCACCACTGGTAGAAATCTGTCTTCCCCAGATGTCCCCTCAATGCCTGCTAAGTAGCCCACCTAGTTGCCTGGAAAGATCCTGCTGCAGACTGCTGCAGCCAGCGGACACTGCTAATGACAATGACCAGGTGGGATCCACACAGATGGTATGAAGGATACACCAAGGAGAGGGCTTGCCTTGGGGAAACACATTCCCTCTTCTGTCCTTTCTTGTCTCATCCTCTCCTGAACATTGTCCCCTAGAGCCCCTGAGTCCACCTCAGTACCAAAACTTCCATCTTCATAATGATGGGGGCTGAACTATGGACAAGGATGATGAATGCAGACCGTAAGACCCATGACTCCCTTCTGCCCTGGTACGAGGCTTCCTCCACAGAGGAGTGAAGCTGTAAGGAGGTCACTGTCCTTGCCCTCCTGGAAGCCATGGTGTAGGAGGTCTCAAAATCCTTGGTCAGTGCTGGAACAGGGTTCACCCCTGGGCTCCAGGAAGGACTCCTCTTCAAGGGTTGTGACTTAGCTGCCATTTCCAAAGTCGGACCTCTGCCAACCAGGGGAGCAAACAGAGCCCAGGAGCAAAGCTCTGGGCCTTTAGGATGTCCCTGAATGGTGAAGCCTTTTGGTGAGCATCCGGCACATATCAGCGGAGCCTGTCAATGGTTAAGGGTGCCAACCAAGTCTTGCTGCTGGTCCTGCTCGTTACATACAGCCTTCTACACCCGGTACACATGATGGTGGTGCTGAGCCTGGTGGCAGGGACAGGCCCTTTGCTTAGTCCCTGTCCTAGCCTGGATCCCCAGCTGTCCCACCATCAGCAAAGAGCCAACACATGGCGTGCTGTCAGGTAGCAGCAGGCACACAGCTTTCACAAGGCCTTCCTTGCCCTTGGGGAGCAGTTCAGGTGGCTGAATCATTTTCCTGATCACAAGGGTGGACCATGAAATGTCAAAACCCAGCATCACTGAACACCTCAGGGTCTCAGGTGATTCTTTGTACTAATAAGACATGTCCAATAATTATCACGTTCTCAGCACTGCATTCCTGCAGGGGACCAATGTCAGTGCAGTTCCTGAGCCTATGAGGGGGAGGCTAGAGGGTGAGAGAAACCACTTCCACCAAAATCTCCATGAGGAAGTGGAGAAAATGTTTTCCTCATATCTAGGGACAAAGGTGTGCTGTTATTTACACACCTACACCTCAATGCTAGGCCCAGGGTATGTGCACTTCAGCAGGTGTCCACCTTCCACAGATGTTTGGATCCACATGGAACCTGCACAGGGGTTTTATCATGGTGAGTCAACAGGACTGTACTGGGGAAGAAATGCTTGGCCACTGCACACTCAGGATCTCTCATGGGTGACTGCTCTCTGGGGCATGTTGGCCTAACCAGACTTGAACACCTGTGCTTGGATGGAGAGAAACACATTGACTTTCTACCAACTGGACTACATTTATATTTTAAGTTTAACTGCCTTGCAAGATGTTTAAACCTCTCTAGTGCAAGGGTGACTTGTCTCATGGGCCTCACCTGGTGCCCATGAAGGCTGCTGTAACTTCAGGCCAGACAGATGCCATCTATTGGCACTTAAAGCCATTTAAATCATGGGCTTTGCACAGTGCTCTTTCTATCCGGACAGAAAATGCTGGATTTTTTCTCACCAGGGCTCACTGTGTTTGCAGTCACCACCAGGTCTACGCTTTCAGACACTGCCACAAACATCTATCTCCTGCAGACAGCCTGTATGGAGCATGCTGGTATATGCCTTTCTTTAACCACATGCCAGAGCCTGGCAGCCATTTTGCATCCACCTGAAAGACCCATCCCAAGAACACATCCTTTCAGACCTCCTCAGAATGCTGAAGTACTCTTCAGGCCCAGTTTTGCTACAGCCACAAAACGGGACAGAAAGATTTTCTTTAAGAATCCCCATTATAAAATTCTACCTTCATACAAAGTGGTGGTTGTCCCTGGAAGGCTGATGCTGGACCTGGCCAGTGTCATCAACATCAGATACTTCCTGAACTACAGTCAGCAAGACCAAGTAGATCCCATTGTGCTGACTTTGCATATGAGGTGGTCCACCCACAGCATCTCTCAACTAATTTATCCAGAAGATGAGTGTGTCCCACATCTCCTATTTTGCTCCTACTGTCAGCAGGTTCTGCAGGAGCAATGCCACCCGAGCCACTGTCACCTCTGGCCTCATAACCAGAGGTTTTGGCCTCCAAATATCTCAATGCTCTGAACTCCTTCATGTTCTCCATATTGAGAACTTGATATGGAGTTGGATCTCTTCTATTTGGCTACACCCATCCATATCCAGGAAGGCATTTAGGCTTTTGATACACTTTCAGCTGTTTTCACTGTGGAAACCAATGAGGACAACGGCAAGTAGATTATGCCTGAGGAAGGGCAGAAAAATATGCCAAACATGTAACACCACTTTCCCAACATCTCTTCACGTTCTTCTTTAGCCAGAGGAGGCATTGTTGTGATTCCCTGGCAGCCCCTGACAGAATTTTCTTCCCTTCATTTGTTTCATGTTTTTTTGAAACACTCAGGAACCTCTGGTGCCAATATCATACTGCAGCAATGAGTTTCACCATAAAACTCTCTACAAAAAAGTACCCAAGCACGGCCCCATTCCTCTCCCAGCAAAGCAAATCCAAGAAGCACATGGAAGGCACCCTAGGCTCTAATGTACACTGCTCCTGACAAGTTTGGAGCACACGCATTTAGCACATGCTGAAATAAAAACCTACCTTTTTTTTTTCCATTTCACCTCCCAGTTAAACCCAGCTATGCCATTGCTAGATGGATTTCAAGAGCTGGCATTGTATTAGCAAACCTCCCTCTTACCAGTTTGGAAATTAGAAGTGGCATCTGTAAAGCAGAGAACCAAAAAACTGCTGAATGTGGTTGCATGGCAGAGCGCGTGTAACGTGCGCCTCTGCTGCTGAATGCTGGTGTGCAGGTGGAGTTTCTTTCCTGAAATATACTTTCCCCAGTTAGAACGACTGTACATGAGCCCTCCTCAGTTTGCCTACACGTAAGGTCTTGTTCATTCTGTATCTTTGTGTGAGCTTGGACTTTGGCTGTAAACCTAGGAAATTCACTTTAAAGTGTTGATACTTCATTCAGAACAAGTATATTTCAGACTGTGCTATGGAAACAGGACCAAAGAGTAATATTTTAACTCAGTATGACACCATGGACAATATTCTATCAGAGTGTTACAAGTCAAATCATCTAGCGATTGAAGCATCTTCCTTTGGCATTGTCTGAAATAAAACAGCATTGGAAATACAATTTCAGCTAACATACCTACTGGCAAAAGGGGACGATGCGTTCTACGACTGCCTGGTCCAGCTGCATGGCCTGGAGGCTGGAAGTGCTCACCAGCTGCTGACTGGATCCTCTCTCTATTGACTCAGCTGGGCAATTGCAGCACTGAGCCATAGCTCCTTTGTGTTCATCGCTGCACCACCCTCCAGGTCAGCATCACTTGAGTCCTGTGGCTTTGCTTACAGCCGAGTAACACTTTGAGCAGCTTTTCCTGGTTACTGCTGGAAGGTCTCTTGTCTCTGATCCCATCTGAACATCTTTGGGCTGCACATACCAGATGTGGAAACAACCATAGCTGGGTCCCCACTTGATTCAACACCAAGTCCCAAACTTTGCAAGAGATGACACGGAAGGGGAGATGCAAGGAATGCCCTGGAGGACAAGTGTCCAGTGCCATCTGGCATACAGCTCTCTGCCCTGTTCTTAGGGAGACAGGTCTCTGGTAGATGCCTGGTGTTAGCGGGCAGGGAGGGAGCACCTGCGAAGGCACCGGCAGTGCCCACCCCGCCACCAGCCCCTCCAGAGCCCTGAGGCGGCGGCAGAGCCCGAGCTGGTGGCAGCCCCGGGAGGAACCACCGAGGGACTCGGTCTGGAGGGCTCTCGTGCACAAACCCACCGTGAACCTAGCCATCAGAGGGCCCTGACCTGCACCCTGCGCTCTGTCCCGCAGCCGTCCCACGACACCCACCCCCGGCGAGCTGCTCGCCCCCTCCCCAGCCTCCCCGTTTCCCTTCCGGGGCCCTTCGGAAGGCAGCAGCCCCTCGGCGCTAACACAAGGCCACCACCCGCCGAGCGCGGCCCCACCCGTTCCCCCCCAAAATGGCCGACACTCCCTCACCGCCCTCTCCCAGAGCCGGGGGAGGGCGCCGCGGAGCTGCACCGCGTCCGGGCCGGGCCCGGCAGCCCCCGCCCCCGTTGACGTCAAGCACCGCCCGGTACCGCGTCCCTCCCCTCATTGTCAGCGCCCGCACCCGTCGCCCGAGCCCGGAGCCCCCGGCGGGCTGCGGCTGCCCAAGCCCGGGCTGTCCCGCCGGCTAGAGCGCGCCGTGGGCGGGAGGGAGGCCCGGCTGCTCCCGCTGCCCAGGTAGGCAGAGGCAGGCGATGAGGGTGCGGGCGGGGGGTGCCGCAGCCCCGCCAGACCGGCGGGGCGGGGAGGAATTCGAGGCATCCGCTTTGTCTCCGCGGACAGCAGACCGCCTTCCCTGACCGGGCGCGCGCCACAGGGCCGGGTCGCCCGCGGTGTGGCGGCGGTGGGGTCCCCGCCGCCGCCACACCGCGGGCGACCCGGCCCTGCGGCGCCCGCCGGGGCCTCGGCTCCCGCTCGGAAATGGAGCCGCCGTCGGGCTCCTTCCGACGTGACCGGAACAGCCGCTTTCCTGACCGGAGAGCGGCCCCGCCAGCGCCCGGTCCCCGCCCGGGAAGGGCACGGTCCCTCAGGGACTGCTGCGAGCTGCCTTCAGGGAAGCTCTTAAACCCGTCGGTGTGCATCGTTGGATTTTGGCGTAGTTGAGATTTTGGAGGCTTCCAGGCGCTCAAAGCATGGGATTTCTGTGAATAACCTTTTTTTCTTTTTTCTTTTTTTTTTTTCCCCTTGCTGCAGCCACATACTCCCTTTCCTGTTGTTTTTTTTAATTCTCCTTTCTTTCCCCAGCCCACCCACATTTGTCATATAATTAATAATGTTCTCCCTTTTATATGTGAGCTTTTCTGATGCTCTGCCTTTGTTAATCACTTTAGTATTCTTTGCTCCCCTGTCGTGAGGGAACCTTTTTTTCGTCATAAAATTTCTTAAAAGTACCACATTTGGCTTTGCCAGGTGTCCCACGTGCTGGTCTGCAAAGCAAGTGGAATAGCAGACCTTTGGTGGTTGTCCTTGGTGACTGGGCTTTCATTGCAATTCTGCGTTGGTTTTTTTTTCTTCTAATGCTTCATCTGAAGCCTTTAAACCAATTAAACACAAGTTAAAGTGACCATCTCAAGTAATCAGCACATTCGAGTTAGGCACAGTGGAATTAGATTTTAATGGGTGCATAAATTCTGTTAAAATCTTGCACAAAAATCACAGAAAAGAGTGCTCCTTGTTGCAGTGAGCGTTGCATTGGGGTTGTTTCTTATCAAGTCTTTAGAGAGCCACCTCGGCTGGCAAGCACCTCTCCAAGCGGTGCCACACAGCGATGACAGTGAAAGGGGGGGAAGTATTTTTACAACTCTGGAGTAGTCTCAGGCATTCAGAGTTTAGGGAAAAAATGCAGTTACTTACCACGTGCCTACAGTCTCTTGGCAGAGATACGCATCTGGCCTGCTGGATAGCGAGGAGGGACAGTGTTCCTCAGCATTTCTGTGCGAGTACAAAACTAACAGTTATGTGCTTTGGTCAGTTAACGCAGCCCATGGCCAGCCATCGTGTTTCGGCAGGGGCAGCATGCTCCATGGCCAATTTGCGTACGCGGCACTTGCAAAAGAATAATTCCTCCATTGTGTTGGCTCTGCAGTGGTAAGGATGGCAGAAAACGGTCGGCGCTGCCTGCTAGGCTGACCACCGCCCCCGGGGCTCCGAGGGGCCTGAGGGAGCGATGGTCATGCTGGGGTGCAGGATCCCTCCTGGGTGTGGGGCCCCCTTGTCGGGATTGTGCCCTGGCAGCTGGGGCTGGTCAGGGCAGGGAAGGAGGAGGACGTGGAGAGCTGGTTGCTGTATTTCTTTTAGACAAGTGGCTGAAAGTTCCTGTGGGCAGGAGTGAATTGGGCTAAGGGTGTGTGGGAGAATGGAGCAATTCAAGAGTAGGCAGTTCCCCATTAACTAACCCCTATGCCTCTATTCTGGTCTGAGCAGCCCTCTAGCCTCAGCTTCCCCATAATCCTATAAATGGCAAGTTTTCTTCATTCCAGTACAGGGCAATCTGACCCATTTCTACTTTCTTGGAAGTCAAAATAAATTATGGCAATGTGGGATCTTCACTAGCCCTCTGGCTTTCTCTGTGCTCTGAAAATTTGGCCCAACTGAGAATAAGTTACTGAATTTATTTATTTAACGTGAGTTAGGAAGTGTAGACAAAAATAGCTCTTAAAAAAGAGTACTCTCAAATGTGGCTGTTACCAGAAATGGTAATGTTTAAAAGCCCAGCATGCCTTACAGTCTAGACCATGTTATTTTGTTTGTTAAAATGGGTTGGTGATTACATCTTTGAGCATGACCTTACCGTAATAGTGTACACAGGCACTCTGAGGTTATGCTCATCCTCCACGAAACCTTTCCTTCCCACCAAGGGCTGCGGTTGCTGAGGAACCAGACGATATGTGCCTCCTTCCTCATGGAAGCTTTTCAGAAAGCGTGGCTGGCGTGACTGAGCCAAATGACAAAATAGGACAATTTTGATAAAATTGTTACACTAAAATGAAGTGAATAATCTTTTTAGGAGGTCAGTTGCATTGGAAGATTCACATGATGGTGATGATTAGTAGCAGTAATAAGTTTTGCACTAACTAGTGCAATGCAGGTCATAGGAACCCTTAAAACATATCAGAAGGGAAAGCACTGGTTGTGGTGGTTATGGCCTTGTTAGTTATGTCTTCATGAGTCTAATGCCTGTTGTACAGAATTTTTGCCTTGGGTAATGTTTGGAATCTGCATATGTGAAGTAGAAAGCATGAGTGTTTTCAAATACTTGGTGACAGCTGATGGGCAAGTGTTGCTTGCCAGCACTTCCTGCATCCCTGGTGCTGGTGGTCTGCTTCATCCTTCCATACTGTTATTTCCTCTGCTTTAGGCAGGCTGCATCTTTGGAGGGCTTTTAGTCCTTTAATTTGATCTCTCCGTAGCCACCAACGGTGGGATTCATCTCCCTGTCCAAGCTCAGCTGTTTGCCAGGGTAACAGGGGAAGGCAGCCTTCCCCTGGTGGTGGCTGTGGCCACCCACTGCAGCAGACCCTGTAGACAGTCACATCTCTCTGGGTTTGAGGGTTTAAAGATGGTGACAGAATCAGTTTGGTGGAAAACCCACAAACCGTTTGCCTTTAATTGTCCAGATTTAGGAGACTTCATAACCACCCTGACTCTGAGAAGGCACTGCGGGCATGGCGTTCCCGTTGAGCCAGTGGGGTTTAGGTTGATTGAGCAGCCTGAAAATCAGCACTTTTAGAGATGATCAAACATGAAGTGTGGCAATTTAGGCCTTAATCTTTTTGTGTCTCTGGCTTGTCTTAGATTTTGGCAGTGATGTTCCCCTGCTGAGGCCCAAATCTCGGTAGATAAGGGGTTGTAAGGCACAGTTCAGCCCTGTGTTCTTTAACCCTCGCCAGGGTGGAGTAAGATATGCAGGTGCAACAAGCAGCCTTACCTAAGCGCACTGTCAGTATGCACAGGGGCATGAACACCATGCACAGTCAGTTTCTGTTTCCTTCTCCCTAAAACAGAGCTGAGACTGTTTCGGTGCTTTCTTGCAGTGGTTGTGCAGCAAACTTAATGTTTGCATTCCTGAATGTTTGAGAATTCTGTGAGAAGAAACACAATCCGGAAAGGTGAATGCACTGTTACAGTAAAGGGCTGAAAGGAGGGAGGGTGTTTAGAAAATACGAGTTTTAATGTTGCACTTAGCAATCAGCCTGCTATGCAGTCCTCTGCCATGAGAGTTGGATGAGCTCTGCCAATGGTGGAACCTGTTAGGATCCACATCAATAACCCCAGGAACTAAATGGATCAGTTATTTGCTTAGGAACAAAGTTACCAAAATACACAGCTATAAAGTGTAAGGAAATATCAGCTGATAAGTTTGTTTCTGTGTGACAGTGGGCAGATGAGAGCTGCTGCTGGCTGCTGCAGCTCTGCCAACTTGGAGGAGGGACAGAGATTTTGGGAAGTGCTACATCAGTGGAGGTGGGCACTGTGGCTGGAGGAGATGGGTTTGCATTTCCTCTCGTCCTGGCCACTTTCTCCTCTGGATGCCCTTTCCAGCCCTACCCCAGCTGACGGAAACTCCATGCAGCCGTGTGGAGGGAGCTAATGTGGGCAAAAATTAACCATCAGCCTCCCACCCATCCCCTTTAACCCTGCCTAATTCCCAGCCTGGCTGCACGGTTGCTTTTGTCTGGCCAGGAGAGAGGAGCGCAGGGCTAGAAGGGGGCAGGCGCAGTGCAGGGCCACCTAAAAATGACTGCAAAACTTCAGTCTGAGGATCTGGTCCAAAGTCTGTGAGGGTCACTTGTGCAGTGATAGCATGCCCAGAGCATATTAAGCATTGCTGCCTGTGTTTGTATCTCTGCCACCACCTTGCTTCCGTGGTGACTTTGGAAGTGCTGCCTTTGCAAAGGTCCTGCTCACACAAAGTGCTGCCCAGGTTTGGGCAGCATGAGTACAGACACCACATTTAGAGGACTTCAGTGGAAAAGTTCCTGTGTTTATTAAGTCCCAACAATTTTGGCCCTGTTTCAGAGTTTCACTGGATCGGGCAAACCTCAAATATATTCTTAAAATAACTTCTGAGCTGTATTATCTGGGGTCTGATCAGCTGTATTGAAGTTGGGCCAGCAAAATGCACTGGTCTTCCAACAAAACGCATTGGTCTCGCTTGTGTAAATGGTTTGTGTGAGCTGGAAACTTCTATATTGCTCCTCCTTGGCCCGCCACAGTGTAACACCAGACATCCTGAGCCACCTCATCCCCTGCACTGCCCTGGCCCTCAGGGAACGGGTTGTCCACAACCCAGCCATGCTTGGTGCCAGCCCTCATCCTCCCTTGGCAGCAGGCATGGGTGGGCTGGCCTGGCTCTGTGGGCAGATCACATTTCTCACAGGTGGGTTTCTGGGTGCTTCAGGATGAAGTGGGGAGGGGGGGACTTGTGCTGCCAAGTGCGGGTGCTTCCTCACCACCCCCTTGCCATCTCCCCTGTTTTGGGAGGAATGTGTGGTGGTTTTGCCCCTTCCAGTCACGACGGGGAAAGTGTAGGCTTTAATGATTTTAATCAGTACTGTGTGGACTAGCCCCTGCATGTAAACATTTATAGTTCTGAATTTACTTAGCTAATTGTTTTTTAAGTCATAGTTTGACCTGCTGTACAGCCCAGGCTGTAGTATCAAACCTCACTTAGTATCAAATTAACTCATTAACTTAGCCATTTTTGAGGTTTGCGATTTCAAATTGCAAACTTGATGGTTGGGGGGGCATTGGTGAATATAAATAAGATTTTTTTGCCATGAAAACTGATGTTCTTTGGTTGGATTTGTGATTGTTTGGCTCAGAAGTAGCAGGACAGATTTCATTTGAACACCCTGCAAACAGCATTATGGCCAAGACCAGACACACATCCTTGAGTATGCCCTGCATGCCTCTGAAAAAGCAGAGGAGCAGGAGGAGAGAGGAGATGAGAACTGAGGCTTTCTTAGCCCTAGTAGGAATCAGCTTTGGTGGTTAATATTACAAAACCCCTGAAGCTTGGGGCTCATGTGTCAGGCTGCATGGCAGAAGAGAAAAGCAACTGCTTCTGTAGGTAGGTGATGTAAGAGGGATGCCTGACTTGCATCACAGCATAGCAGTCCTGCCCGGCAGCTGAGGAATGTGCTTTCCAGTGGCACATCACCTTTGCTGCAGGACAGCATCTCTCCCACTGTGGGAGCCAGTGGGCAACACGTATCAGGTCATCCCAATCAAGCACTCACATCTACTCCAATGGTGTAGAAGTGGGCAACAGCAAGCATACTGCATTGGAAGTGCCAGTGCCACAGTAGGAAAAGGTGGAACAGGGGTGAAAGAGTGAGCACGTTGTTGTGTGACGTAGTCAGACCCGTGTCCATACTTCTCATGTATGTGTTGCAGTGTTCTAATTGACCTCTAAAGTGGTAGCTTCACCCTAAGCTGAAAATGTGCCTTTCTACATGACTGATTAGGATGAACATAAGCTCAAGCAACTCTTTAATTAGCTCAAGCCCTTTACTGTGAATGTTTACTTTTCACATTTTCCTCTGTTGTTGCATGCAATCCAGACGCTTGCAGAAAGTTAAACCAGCTCAAGGCTGTGTAGTGTGGGCTCCTGTCAGCATAGCTCTCTGCTTCCTGGTGTCGTCAGCTCTGCCACACCGTGCTGCATGCAGCACGGCATTGTTCAGCTGGGAATGACAGATTTTGCTGCAGTGCTGCACCCTCGTTACGTGTTGCAGCAGAATCTGTCAGACTTTTTCACGTTCATTCTCAAAAATGCTTTTATATAAATTGCTTTTATATGCATTATCTGGGTTTTAAGCTACAGCACTGGCTTGTGGCTTCCCCGTTGGGTTGGTTTGAAAATCGCAGGATATGTTTCCAAAGCTGAAAGGAGGCTGCAGAGGCTCTAAGTTTGTGCTGATCATCTGATTCCACTGCAGCACTTTCAGCTGCTTGTGCCTTTGAGGTGCCTGTGCCTCACGTGGGAGTGCAGTGGGTTACCTTAAAGGGAAAATCTGATGAAACTGCTTCAAGAACTTGTTGTTACATGTGATATCTTAGTGGAATTTACCAGAATAGAAAGGAGATTCCTGACCTAGGATCTGGAACAGAGCTGCAAAAACATTAATTCCTCAGGTAGTGTGAATCATTTGGAAATATGTCTGTTTTTACTGGAGAACAATAATTCCTGTGTGATAATAAATAACTGTTAGTACTGCATTGTGGTGAGCATTTGAACTTGGAGCAGTTGAGAAATCCTAATGAAGCTTCTCACTCCATTGTTTGTATACCATTTTGTATAGCTACTGTTTGGTATTGTTTTTAGTGTTGCTGAGTGTGATTAATGTCTTAGCATAAAGGTATCCTGTGCAAAGTGGATGTTGATGTTTCTATGTGAGATTTGGCATGAGTATATTATAAACTGCCTGCACATGCTCTTAAATTCTCTGGATGTTGCCTTCAGGTAGCTTTTTGCATTGGGCAGGGTGTAGCAACAAGAAGAACAGTTTGGAATAGGGCATTTCTTTTTGTCTGAAATGAACTGTCACAGAGGTACTGTGAAGGGGGGAGGGAGAGTATCATCATTGTTTTGGGAAAGCTATGAAACTGTGTGAAGGTGAATGCAGGAGCAATGCTGTAACCCGCTGTGGAGATGGGGGGACCGCTTTCCTGTGGTGATTGGAAGATGGGGGGGGGGGCACTCTTCCAGATCTTAGTCTCTGCAGAGCGTAGACAGCAAATGAGCTCCTGATAGCCAAGTGTTAAACAGCTACGGATATGAGGCTGTCTTTAGGCACAGGCAGAGGAAAACAGCAACTGCTGAGTGCAGAAAAACAAGTTGTTCCCTGTTGACTGCCTTGATTGCTGTGTGGCACCTTAATTGCCGTGTGGCACTCCCTGAGCCTGGGTCACCTTCCCTGCATCTTCCCAGTGCAGCAGTAGTGGCAAGCCCCATTCTCTAGCTTTCTTTTCCTGACCGTCTTACAACAGAAACGTGCTCCCAAGGCCTTACCCACAGATCATCTCCATTCACTTTTTCCTCTGCTGCCTCAATTTTGAGCTGATTTGCAGAGCAGGGCTCTTTTCCACCCTCCCCGCCCCCCTTTTTCCCTTCCCCCCCTTCCCCCCCCCCCCCCCCCCCGAGGTTGTGGCATCTCTGACCTTGGAGATTTTTACAACTTGATGCAGTTTTGAGCAACCTGCTCTAGCTTTTGACACTAACCCTGCTTGGAGTGGGAGCTGGGCTAGGTTCTGTGACATTTGGGGTTAACTTCATCCCCTTACTGGCAACCAAGACAAGACAGAAATTGTGGGTTTCCTACACCTTCCCTCCTCTGTAGAAAGGAACAGTGGTGTGGGGGAAGTGGTGTGGTCCCATCTCAGTACAGCCAAGGCAGTCCTTCCTTCCTGTGAAACATCCTTCCTTCCTTCAGTCCAGGGAGTACAAGGGGAAAAAGAACACATAAATAACAATGTGAGGGAGTGAGGTTACCCAGCCATGCCCTGGAAAAGTGCTGGAGGGAGACCCTCTGCTGCCATTTATGGCTTATGCTCCATTTTTCACTCTCCCCTTCTTAAATGTGCTGTAAGAATAGCATATGCCCTCTTGGCTCTGATCTTCGTTTAGGATGGGATTCAGATAAATTAATGCTTGGCATTAAGCCTGCAGATTCTCTCATTAGCTTCTTCTGTAATGCTTGCAGGAATACATGTGCTTCAAGAGCAATAGAATTTGTCTGTCTTGTGTCCAGAGAACCTGTTGTCCATTGTCCATTAGATACCAGTGGACTTAAAAGCAAATGCAGGCTGCCCAGTAGAACTGCCTTTTTCTTGTTATTACAGGGTATTTCAAGATTGTTGGTTTTCTAGCAGCATGAAACTGAGAATTTGGAACCTGAGAATTTTCCCATCATAGTCATGAATTGGTTGGCATCTTTAACTCTTTCATGCCCCATGGACAAGAGGCTGGTAGGAGCTGGATGAACTTTGAAGCTGGTGATGTATTCAGCCCTGTCTGTGGGAGAAGTACTGCTCAGCACCTTCCTGCTGAAAATACTGTCCCACACTTCTGACCCCAAACAGCTTCTTAGCTGCGTACTGAAGGAGGCAGCTGGATGCTCAGGATGATCTTCTCCGTGGGAAGTTATGGCTGGTTTTCTGCTGTGTCAGTGCCCACCCTAATCAAAGGAGTCACTTTATGCAAGCGAATGGGGAATAATTCCGTCCTGTTTCTGGGAAGAGGGAGCAGAGGCCAGGTATCATTCTGCCATTTCTTTCTGCATTAAGGAGAATCCCAACAGTGGCTGCTGAATCCCCTGGCCATTCACCAGACTTTGGACCTCTAATTCATGGAGAGCATCAAATCTTCCATCACAGCTCTTAGCTCAGAACAGGGTCTGTAGTGCACTGCCTGCCAGTGCAGTGAGACGTGCTCACATTTTTGGCCCATTTGCCCAGTTTCTGGCGCAATGCTGTATGTCTCGTGTGTGAAATGCCCATTGTCCTTTTGAGATGCTCAGTCTGCAGGTGAAAATACTCTGTCCATAAATTCATCAAGGGTTTTGAATGGGCTTTTTTCAATGGCATGACTGCACAGTGTCATAACACCATCCTGGCAGCTTGTCTTGGATCCTCCCTGTTGTCCGTGGAGCATTACTTTTGAGGTTAATGTGTTTAAGTCCCCACAGCTACAAGTGTGCTCTCACAAAGGCAGTGTGTTCCTTAGAAGATCCAGGCTGTGACCTGTTTGTAAATGTTATTTTATTTACTTTTTTGTTACCTGAGGGTATTTTCAGCAATAAATTGAACACAAAAGACTCCTCTTAGAGTCTTCCGATCCACCTAGCTGTCTTCACTGAATAAATCACACTTAAGAGAGTGACATAAGCTCCTGAATACCTCCTTTCATTTGACTTTGCACTTACCAGTGAACAAAAAAGATCTCTTCTGAAGCTGCAGGGTGAGAGCTCAGAGCTAAAAAAAATCCTGTTGTTATAAGGGAGTCCAAGATCACAGTTAACATTTGTGGTACAGCCAGGGGACAGGGTATCTGAGTGTTTCTGTTGGGTGGCTGTGAAGGATTTGGAGATTACTTGCAGTGCGTTAGCCAGCCAGCCTTCATTTACCTGTGCATTGTGAAATGCTGTACGTGAGGTCCACCTAGTTCAAATGACTTCGGGGAGAATCACGCAGGCTTTGGCTGCGTTGCTGCCCGCCTGTGAGTCAGTGCGTGGGGTGGGTGGGGTATCCACTGCTCCTGCACTGCTAATGGCAGGGCTTCGTGCTGGAGCATCGTGCCTCATCTTGCCTGCCTGCTGTCCTGCTGGCTCCCGGCCCACAAGGGGCTGGCTCGGCTCAGCTGGCTGCTCCCCACAGAATACCTGAGCACCTCTGGAAGAGACCCCGAGCTGGTGATGGAGCTGGTGATGGAGCCTCGGTTTAGTAACAGCACCCAAGGTCTTGCTTTAGAGCAGAGTGAGGATTTAATTGATTGCAAAAGGAGCAGATGGAAGACAGTCTCTCATCCCTGTGCCGAAAGGTTTGCTTCGAGCCCGCAGTGATGCTGCTGGTGAAGGGGAGTCCTGCAGCCGGGCTGCATGGTGTAACCCAAGCCGGTCAGCCTTCATGCCAGAGGCATTTCAAATGGCTGACCGATGCCTCGTGCCAGCAGTGTTAACCCCTGCTGTTCCCCAGCTAGCTGTGCTGAGGGATGCTGCTAGTCTCTCCCCTTTCTAACAAATGCTTGTCCAAAAGCTGCAGACTCATACAGTGGTTCTGGTGCCACTGGGCACGTGAGCACGCATGTGAGCTGCTGCAGTCGTGCCACTGCCTGCATGCATGCAGTGCACTGCAGGCTACTGTAAAGATACAGCCCTGCCACTAGAAGTTTACAGTTCAAGTCTAAACCTTGCTTTGCTCTGGGAGCAACAGCAGTGGCACCTGTAACCTGATTCATCTTCCTTGGCTTCCTTGGGGGCCCTTCCAAAAGTCTGCTTGCTGCTAATAGCAGCCTTCATTCAGCCCTGTGCGTTTTGGCTGCAAGCACAGGGCAGGGCAGGCTGCTGAGTGTGCCTGCAGAACCACTGCTGTCCATACATCCCAGTGCAGTGTCCTAAAATGGTGCCAGCAGTTTCGTCTTCTGCATCTGCAATATGTGGGGCAAGTTTTAAATTTGGATCGGGGAGGCTGTGTCAGATGTCAGCTAGGCCAGGGCAAGCTTCTTGCAGACAAGCCAAGGGAAACAGCAGTGTACCCTGAAAAGGGGACACCCCCCCCCCCACCCCCCCCCAGCAAGAGCAGCCTTCCAGAGACTTGGGGTAAAACTTTTCCTGATTTGGGGGATTTTGATGATCATGTTTCTTTCTAGTGGCAGGGCTGTTCTGTTCAGTGGGTGGATAGCAATGCTAATGATTTATAAAGTAGACTACAAAAGAGCAGTTAAAACTGGGCTTATGCTTGAATATTGAATTTTATCAGAGTAATTAGTCCTAGATGTCTGCTGAGCGTTATTGAGTTAAAGGGCTATTAGTAAAGATTAATGAAAAATTAAAATTTAGACATTTAAATCTGAATGATAATTTTTAATTCAGTTCACATTTTATTTTCTTGTGCCGTCTGTCTGAGGGCCTGTGCAGTGCCTGCTGGGCCTGCTCAGAATGAGTACCTGTGTGCAGAGAGTAGAAGAAAGTGCAGGGCAAGGTGGGTAGAGAGGACAGGGTGCTTTTCCTGAAATGTAGCTAAAAGTTGGCTGTTTGTCTAAGCTGTTCCAGAAAGATTTTCCCTACTAGTACTAAGGAGTGCTAGAGGACAATCCTGAGCCATGGATCACCATCATCAATGCTGCTTTTTGTTTGTACAGTTCTTGGCATGGCTTGGCCTGGACCTTCCCAGACATCTCCTGGGGATGGCTCAGGAGTTAGCAAGGGCTGTCCTGTTTAGAGGCAAAGCAAGTTTAATAGGGCAGGGGGGCTTGTTCCATACTAGTTGGCCTTGGGGCAGAGGACAGGCCTAAGCAAGGCTCACATACTGATATAGGTGTACCCTTAAGTGCTCTCTTTGGTCAGCAGGATGACAGTGCAGTCTCCAAGGGGCCATTCATCCACCCAGCCTTAGGCAGCAAACTGGGATCAAGTGAACAGTTATCTGACAGTGCTGCCCACTTTCTTTTTTTTTTTTTATCTGTGGAGGGTGCCTGGACCCTTTTATATTGAATACACAGCTTTAGAAGGCTAAGTTTTGGGGACACAGGTACTGTCCATGGAGATGGGCTGTTCAAGCAGAGAGCTAAGCCAGGTTCTTTCCTCAAACCATACAACGATAGGCCTGGGTAGGACCCTGAGGTCAGGCAGTTGAATTTCCCAGTGCAGGAGAGCTGGGAGGGATGCCAAAGGGCTGCTCTGCTCACCTTTGGTTTTCAGTGGCTGCTTGGCTACCTGCAATAGTGTGGCACTGCAGCTGAGCTGGGCACTCAGTGCTGAGGTTGTGCTCCCTGCCATGGGTGGCTGAGCCCTGCATACAGGTGGGCTGTGAGCAGGACATGGGAGTGAGCCAGCAAGGAGCAGCACAGGTGGCTTGTAAGGAGAGCTGTGCCTCTGAGCCCCATACAGCACTGCGGTTGCTTCTTCAGTGCAGCACGGAGCTGCCTGCTGCCTCTGGCTGATTCCTGGATAACATGGTGATGCCTTGGTGATCCCTGCATGTGGCCATGTACTCCAGAGTGCGGCCCTGTAGCCGAGCCCTGGAGACAGTATTGTGTCTCAGGCCCCAAAGTCCTCAGAAAAACAGAAAAATTACTTCATCTGCTGTGTGTACAGCTCTTCTCTTCATGTGTCCAGAGCCTGACTTGCCTTTTTCACAAAAGATGGCCTTGTATGTAGGTGGAAGCTTGCTCTTACCTCTGTATTTGCTTTCTGCTGTGAGTCCACCCATTCCCTGTTTAGGTGTTTCACTTGCCTGTGGTGCAGGACTTGGCCTGGGGTGAGTTTTGGTTTGGGTTCTGAAGTATTTTTTCTGTTCATCAGGATTATCCTCTGTTCTGGGCTCTCAGCTTGGTGGCATGTCTGTGTTGTCTCAAGTGTCCTTTCCACTCCACTACCCAAGCTGGTAATGAGACCGCTCAACAGACCGAATGGAGGGGTTGTGCTAGGAAAACCATAAGAGAGGATAGATCACTGTTTGTCATATTATTATATTCTCTCCGCAACAACCATTGCTGGTGATGTTCAGAGACAGATTTTGGGCTACACAAACAATTGCCTGACCTCCCTTAGGAGTTCTTACCATCTTTCTTTTATTATTGAGAAGGCTTCTCATTTACACACTGGATCAGGGGACAATTTCAGAGAGTCCTGGGCTTTCTGGCTCATTGTGGTTTCATCTAGACTTGTGTTTCCCTAATCTGCTTATGGGAATCCATGTGGGAGACAGTGTCAGAAGCCTTAATAAAGTCATGATACCTTATGTCTACTGCTTCTTCAGTTGTTCAGTGTAAACCCAGCTTAACAAGGGTTAAAGAAGTTACCAGCACAGCTATGAATTTCAATGTCCCAGTTCTTTCTCCACTTTCACAAACTTACATTCTGCCTTCAGCTTGATTTTTGAGATGAGAACCTCCCTAACCTGGGATCGGTCTCCTTTAACAGATTTTAGGCTAGTTAGCAGGATTATATGGTGCTCTTGATGATGAGCAGAGTCTTGTTCACTGAGGCTGGCACAAAACTACCTACTTTAAAAAAAAAACAAAAACAAACAACAAATTGGGTTGTTAAATAATCTGTTGACAACTCTGTCTTGGGTTGTGACACAAGACCAGAACATTGCCTCTGTGAAATTACATGTTGCTGCCTCCTTGCAGGGCCTCCAGCTCTGGGCAAGTGTGGAGTCAAAGCCCTTCTGAAACAGCAGATGCTGAACAACACAGAAGTGAGCACAGACCTACCCATGTCCAGCCCCAGACTGCGTCTTCGAGTTGTATAGCCATGCACAGTCCTCTTGGGATTTAAAACACCAAGGACAGGAGCAGGTCACCTGTGTCACCTTGTGCGTCAGCTTCAGGATCAGAGAAAGATGCTGGGTTTGCTTTAGCTTCACCTTGTAGCTCTGCCCTCCTCCAGGCATGTGCCAATGTGTGCCTGAGATGAACCCATTCTTTACCCTTACTGTTAAGCCGCGCTGTTGTGCAATGTGGGATCCAAGGTTTTTACATCTGGTCAAAGTCATAAAGCAAAGCATAGCTGCTGCCTTGCCTGGCTTTCCAGAGAGGGCAGAGACCTGTCAATGAAGAGCCACTATCCATGGTTTCCACCTCTGCTATAATCCTTGTTTCACCCAGCTCCTGATGCAAATCTAGCAGGACAGATTTTTTTTTCTTTGTTTTGTGATTATAAGCTGGGCTTGACTTTCCTACCCAAGGCCATTATGTTTGTCCTGGATGAGACCACAAGTGTATCTAGCCCAGTATTTTTGTAGTGGCCAAGAACAGGGCCCTAGGGAAGAGAGCAGAAACAGGGAAAACCTGCGGTAAGTAGTTCCCGTGTGCTCTCCCAGCCTCTGGCCCCTTGTGGCACAGGCACTTACAGAGCTGGATGTGGCTTCTGTGGATTTACTAACCCTCAAAAGACATCTGTGGTGTTACTTTATCTGTTTCCCCAAACCCATGGAAACTTTTAGTGTCCACAGCATCCTCTGGCAGAGTCCAACAGCTTATCTGCATGCCATGAGGAGCAGCATCTCTCCTTGTTTGTTGTGACTGCAAAGTCAGTGAACATTTGATCATATCCCTCTTCTCCAAGCTACTCATAATTTTATAGATCTGTCATATTCCTCCTAGGTCATTTCATTTTCCAGGTTAAACAGTTCTCGTTTGTCAGTGATTTCCTCTGCAGAAATCATACTTTTGACTATCTTTTAATATCTTTTCTAGCTGGCAGCAGCGGCTGAGATGGGATCAGAATTGCAAACAGCTTTGGAGATTCTGGCACACAGTGGGTTGATACAGTGGCAAATTAATGTTTTCCTTTTTTTGTGCTGTACTTATTTCCTAGTAACTCATAGTGTTAGACCTGATTTTTGACCACTGTGGAACAATGAGCTGGTATTTTCCTGAATGGCTGTGGTAAGCTGAAAGCTTGCTATTTTACATGTAAAGTTAGGATTTTTTTTTCCATGTCTGTAACATAATGCTGATCTACACTGAATGTCATCTGTCCTTTCCCTGATGAGACTTGGAAGGTCCTTACGTAGGTCTTCAGAGTTAGCCTTTGTCTCTATGACCCCGAGCTCAGAGTGTCTTCAGCTGCTTTTACTAACGTGGTGGAGGAATGCATTGATGTGGGGTGGCACCGAGGGCAGGTCCTGCATTGCTGTGTCACGTGGGGGCATGAGCTTCTCTGGGAAGGTGCGAGTTCAAAGTTGAAGTGCAGATCCAGGAAGCTTGCTGGAGGTAAACCCATTTCTGCTGAACTGCTTATGTAGGTGGGAGCTAATAAGAGCTCTGTCACCATTTTCCTTAAGAAATGCTGCTGGCAGCTGTGTGCAGTCGGAAGTCTCACTGATGGAGAAATGGTGCCGCCTTCTGCTTCTTCCTTCCTTGCTCCTGTGCTGCTCACTTTCACCCTTGTTCATACCTTGTACTCCTTTGTGCTGGGACAAACATTTTTCTGTCCTCTATTTCTTACCTTAATGAGGTTAATTTTAGCCTAGATAAGTCCTGCATGAATATGTGGGATAGGAGTGGTGAGTGTGCGTAGCGGGGGGAATATGCAGCTGAGAGTGAGAAGGCATCCGATCCAACTCAGCCAGCACACACTGCTCCAGCAGCTGCAGTGTTAGGACGGTTTGGAACATCCCTGAGCAAGCAGCAGCAGACCCAGTACTTGTTTAAATGGCTGAAGCGGAACAAAGTGTAGGAATCCAAATTGCAACGCAAGCAAGGAAACTCGTGTTTTCATCAGATCATGGACCTCAGGAAAGACAACTTGCGACCAACAGGCAGCAGAAGAAAGAGGGCCTGGGGGAATCCTTGAACAAATACTATCAAAGGGTACCTCCTTGGGTAGACTAGCTCAAAAAACCTGGAAAGTGCCAGCTTCCTTCTGGAGTGTTATTGTATAGTCTGAGGGCCAGAGAGCCATTGCTGTGGCAACAGATTTTTCAAATGCTGCTTTATTTCGGTGGGATGTCCAAAACAATGTTGAAAATAGGCCATGGGACTAGGTGTGCAGCAGTGCATCAAAAGACCAGTCAGGGCTGCTGGGGAAGTCCAGTAGCAGTGGGCTGGGGTTCAGTGTGATGCCCTACAGCCTTTTTTAGGTGAATCAAACATGCCACTGTGGCTTTCAGAGTTACTTCCTGGCAGCAGCAGGCAGCCTTGGACCCTGCACTCCAGGATGATTAGCAGAGCTGCTGCTTTCTTCCAAAATACACTTCAAACTGTGAGGACAGCAGCCCTGCTGGTCCTAAAGAAAAAAAAATTGGGGCATGCATTAGAAAGCTAGGAGCATGCACTGTCACGTTGAACACTGGGGATAGCTGGGACTGTGTGGGTGGGGATGAGAGGTGCATCCCGTTGTTCTGTAATTGCACTGTTGAACAGCACACTGGGAGATGTTAGGGGGTTGTTTTCTGCTTAGTATCCCCGCATGGCTTTGGTCTGCAGCCACACTGCTGTCTTGGCTCCCAGACACTGGTGCAGGTGTGAAGTGTAGCTTCTTTTGGGCCTGTATGCTTCCTTTTTCCAAAACTCTGCTCTGTCCCAGCTTTTGAGATCTGCTGGGAGTTTGCTGAATTGCATTTCTGTGCCAAGGCTGGGCAGGCACACACACAGCCTGGTTGCCTGTCTGTCCTTTCATTTCTGTCCAAGGCAGAAAACAGATGGTTCAGTAGCTGCAGTGGTTCAAGGCAGTCAGTAGCTATGGCAACTCCCCAAGCTGTTCTGGTGTTGGGTGTAAGGGAGCTAAAAAGCTTTCGTTTTAGCACTTAAAAACTTAATTGATTGAGTTCTTCCAGGAAGAAAGTCACAAGAATAACCAGTTTTCTGTGCTACTGGGTCCATGAACTCATTTTCTTGGGAGGGCTTTTGGAGCAATCCCCAATTTCTGCAGGGTTTGTAGGGATCCATGTGGAAACATCTGAATGGCTGAGCCAGGCTTTTGGCCAGGAAAGCTCACAGCAATCAAAGGAGTGTTCCTGCAAAGGAGTTGGCTGGGATGTCCTTCCACCACTCTGTTAAGGAGAGTGGAGTATACTCTGTATCAGACAGGGTGCAGAGAAACATATAATACCCTATAGTTTTCATGCCAAGAGGGATATATCAGTGCCCATATGGTTTTCAGGTATAATGCTAGGAAGAATGTGAAGGTTAAAACTGCCTACACCTGATGAAAAAAATGATTCAGAGATGGTTATGAGTACTGGAAGCTGATCTTATTAGGTATATCGTACCAGGGATGCCTTTCCCAGCTCTGTAGATGATTGTGTGGGTTTATGCTTTTGGGTACTTAGCCCATTTGTAGTGTGGGACTTGTCAGATGTGCAGTGTTAGTCCTATCTGACTTGGATAGGTGTTTGGGATGGGACAGTACAAGAGCCCCAAGAAGATGATAAGAGCTCTACTGGATGAGAACAAAGGTTTATCTACCCCATATCCCATGTCCAGCAATGGCTAGAAATGGACTCCCAGAAGGGAGGATAGGGACAGGGGAAGTGTACAACGATGCAGGACAGAGGATTCTCCCAAACTCCAAGTTTTGGCTCTGAGACTTGCTGAGCTAGGAGTGGGTCCCTGTCTCTGTATGTATGACTTTCATAGAAAAATCCCTCAATTTGTCTAGTTGCTGCTTAATGAACCCACAAGGACTTTTAGCTTGCACAACATCCTGCAGCAAGGAGTTCCCCAGTGTAACACCATGTACAAGCAGCAGCAGGGCACTGAACAGAATGAGCCCAACCAGAGACAAGCAGAAGGCAACAGATGGGAAGAGGGAGTGAAAACACTAGCAGGAACAGGAGCCAAGCATGACAGAAGAGGGTGGAGGGAATAGAGCCATGCTTGAAGGGTAAGATTTGTGGTGGCCAGATGAAGAGGTTAGAAGAGCAATTGTAGGAGTCAAGCTTGTTAAACTGACAATGTGCAAGATAGGTCTGAGAAGAGCTTTTACTCTATGCTAAATATCTGGGGAAAATGGAAGTTTGAGAAGCAGAGAGGTAGACTGAAGTGATGTGGGAGAGAAGAAAAGGAACAGAGGAGAGGGCACTGTAGGTCCCACCTAGGGCACCCAAGGTGCCCATCTCCACAGCATCCTAGCTGTACCAGTAGCCAAAAGCAGATGTAGAGGAGAAGCATGAGAATAGCTAATATACACTATGATTTCCCCCCTGCCCACTTGCAGGGACTTCCTGAGTCATAGGACTTTGTGTTCTTTGCATTCAATGATCTTTGAAATTTTTTTCCATTAATTTTTCTAATAATTTTCTGGATCTGTGTAAACTTTGGCATCCATAATATCCTGCAAGTGGTGATTTCCATGGTTTTGCTGCTTGCTTTGAACCTCCCCACAGTCAATCCAGCTGATGCCCATCCGTTTGTGTTTTATGGATGGCAGCAAACATCAACTTCCTCTATTCTTCTCCTGATTTTTATGGCTCTGTATTAGTAACTCCTCCCCCCATCAGCTGTCTCTGTTTCAGACTGGAGAGGCTGATTCTGGGCAGTCTCCTTACATACAGCTTTTCTGAGATGGACAAGCCAGAAGCCCGCAGTACTTGAGACTGAGCAGTAGTTTTCCCTCCTGGTTTACATTCCTTCTCTAATACTCTGTTTGGTTTTTGTACTGCTGTTAACATTGAACCAATGTGTTCATAAATACTGCAGTATCCCTGAGGAGTACAAGGCCCCTTTCCTTGAAGGGGGCAATGCTGGAGAATTACAGATAAAAAACAATGACAACTGGGTACAAAGTAGACAACAGTAATAGACAAAATGCTGGCCTCATGGCAGGACAGTTGGGAAACTTCAGTTAGTCTGAGGCTTCTAAAGTCTGGATCCTGTGGCTTTCAGCCAGCCTGTGGGTGGTTCAGCTCCAGGCAGCACCTTGACGCTAGCACATGTTACGGGGGTGAAGTGTTGGTGACAAGCGTGCTCCCTGAAGCCCTTGCAATGCTGACCCTGACGGAGGTGGGGTGGAGGGATGGAGGGGTGAAGGAGGTGGAAGACCTCCATGTCCAATAACTATTACAAAGGCACTACTGAGCGGAGGCTGCTTTTCCCATGCCGTTGGCAGGATGCTGCCAAGTTTGTGACTCGCTGGAGAGATGCCCGCATAGTGTTTGTGAAATCAAATGTGACAGTAAAATCTGTTTCTGAGGACAGCACAAGTAGCAGCATGGGACACTGCATCAGAGAAGAAAAACATCTTCCTCAGCTTTGATTCCAGTGCAGGATGGGGCATTTTACTTGAAACAGTGTGCAGAAGGCAGAAAGATAATTCTTGAGATCTATGATGTGATGAAGTCCCCAGCTGTCCCACCAACTCTTCTGCTTGCCTACAATACAGAAAAATGTGTTGCTGAATTCAAATATAAGGCAAATGTAGAGCTTGTCAAAATAGGTAACTTGTCTACTGCATGTACAAGGCATTTTTTGATACCGGGCAGATAGGAGCAGCATGCTGAGGGGCTTTGAAAGTGTCAATCCATTTCTGATCAAGAGCTCCAGAGTACAGGTAACATCCTCCTTGCCATGGCAAGGATGCCACCAGCTGCAGGGCTCTGTTTGATGCTTGTGCAGGTTAACACCATTGTGTATTGCTGGAAGGAAGATGCTGCACTTAGTCACCGAATGCTCAGACCTGGTCTCAGTGAGCCTTTACTTGTGAGTCTTTCCAGTGGCAGGCAAGCAGTGATTTTGAAGGGGAGCCAGAGGAGAGCAGTAGCAGCTTTGTAGAGAAAAGCAAAATCTCTGCTGTGCACAGTAAAGCAATAGTGGCTGTGTCTGCTCAGACCCCAGTGCTGCTCAAAGCATCTGCTGTGAGCAACTGGGAATGGCTTTATGCTCTGCTTCTTTCACATTGGCCCTGCCAGCTCCATGTAGAGAAATTCCTGTTATAATGCCAGGAGCAGAGCAACACTGAGGAGTTTGGTGGGTGATCACAGTGTTGGTGTAGGGTTGGTGTGACTTAGTGACGTCCCAGATCCTCTCCTCCATCTGCAGAGCTGCTGCAGTATTCCACACTTGCTGTAGATGCTATTAGTGTCTTTGTTTTAGTCTCCTTGAACATTGTGGTTGCTGTGGTTATTTTTGGCTGCTTTCTCTTTATTTCACATGTCTCTAGTCTAGCATTGTATTAGTCAATATTCAAACCACTTCCAGATTGTTTAGCTTGTTCTGACTTTGAAAATTTCCTCTCCAGCTAGATGCAGATGTTTCTGAGACAGTTCATCCCTCAAACTACAGACATCCCTAAAAGTCACTTGGCATTTTGCCTTTGTGTTCAGTGGGGCGAGGGTGCCCCTTTCCACACCCTGTGTAAGCAAACACATCATCTGCTTCTCTTCAGCTGCCCCAGGAGGTTGTTAGGTGCCTGCAGGTGGCATGCAGGGTTGATGACATATAGTGGACTCTGGCTCTTATTTAGTCTGAATATCTTGTTTTATACTCTTTTTTTTCTCCTGTTCCCATGACTATGTATCATTGTGTGGGGTCAAGAACCAGGTGCTGGAAGGAGCTCATAAAAGGCAAAATCAAATTAAGAAAAACTTTCCTTCCATCTCTCTTTAACTTACTGAAGGCTCTGGCCATGGAATCCTCATCTGCTGCAATCTGTGACACCCATGTCCTTTTGCTATATAAGTGGCAGAGAAATTTTGCTTTACAAATGAAGAATGACATGCTGGACACCTCCCAGCCCATTCCACCCTGGGGCAGGGAAGAAAAATCCCACTGATGCTCTCACCATGTTGAGCTATGATACAAGCATGAATCGTCAGCAGCAGTACCGCATTTGAGCATGACATGTTCACACTCCCTTGCATATGTATGCAACACCAGAAACCCTTTAATTAAAACTGCAGATGTCTATGCACACAGGGCAGAATCCAACAAACACACCTAACCTATACTTCAGGCAGAAAAGTATGCATTAGAACCATAGCATAGTCTAATCAACTCCCCCCTGACCTGCTTGGCTATCTGGGACTGCTGAGAGGACTCCCGCCTTGCTACCTCAGGTTTTGCTGATGTACGTCTCCAGAACTGTCCTGCTTGAAGTGACTGTCAGCTGCCTAATGCAATTAGAATACATAGTCTGGAGACCTGTGTTGCCTAAGGCTCCCTTTCCCCAGGTGTGTGCAAACACTCCCAGCATTGTGTTCAGTGCAAAAATACAGTTCCCACGGGTATTCTAAGTAATAATTTAGCAGAAAACAGAACAGGGAAGACCTAAGCTCGCTCCAGAATTTGGGGAGGTGGAAGGAGTAGTACCAGGTGTATACTCCATCCACAAGAGCATGGACAATAGCCCTACTCTGCTCCTGCCCTGAAACCAGACCAGCTGTCAGCTGAGGGATGTAAAACCCTTAGCCTGTGTGGATTTGACAGTGTGGAGGACCCCAAGGACTCCAGCGACAATGGGGCAAATTGCTATTCTTATCTCTGTTATAGCTGTGTTTGAGTCTATTGATGTTCTATTACCTGTGATGAGTGCTGCTCTCCAGGGTCTACTGGAAACCCTTACAGCTTCAAGAGCAAAAGAAGAAATGAATAAAAAGTGGCTGTAGGCCAAGGCATTAATAATTCTCATTCATCTTTAGGATTGGGTAAGGCTGGAACTTAACTTATATGATGTGGCATCACCTTTTTGATGGTGAGTACTGTGGAAGACCAGCAGTGCTGTCACTGGCAGCCTGGGCTCCCCCAACCACAGTGAGGGATGTTGCACTATCAGTATAAAAGCATAAGCGAAAAGATAAAAAAACGAAGATTAAGTGCAAAATGTGCTCGTGAGAGATAGCAGAGTCTTCTAGCACTCCACAGACATGCATGGCAGCTGGCAGCATTTTTATCTTGGCATAGCAGAGAGCACAGTAGGAGTGGGTGCCAACAGTTATTCCCACATGGTCATGTTGGGCACATCCTGAAACCCAGAGCAGTGGGTGCTTGTGGGACTCTTACCAATAACCAAATCAGAGCAAGGAACATGGCATGTAGGGTAAGATGCTTCTGTGCATCTGGAGAGGAACAGTGTCACTGTCCTTCTGGCAGAGGTTATCTGTGTAGGTCTCAAGTCATAGTCATTTAATTGCTCTTCCTGAAATACAAGATGGTTATCTCCTAATTCATAAAGTGTTTCAGCTAGCATGAATGTTTCTAGCTAGAGGTTTTTTGCCTCCATGCACAGCTGTGAATTGACTGTGTGTGTTTTGTGCAGACAAGATAATACAGTCCCAGTGGAAGATTATATCCAATGATGCTGCTAAAGAAATGTTTTCCTAAAACTGTAGATAAAGATGAGCAAAACTGAGTGTGCAGAAAAAATTAAATTTAAGAACATGAAGGGTAATTGAGAGTTATGAAAGTACTCTAGTAAATGTCCTGGATACTGAATTCTTACAGCTATTTTAACAGGATGCTGTGGCCAAAAAAGCAGGGTAGATTTAGATTAGATGTAAGGAAGAAGTTCACTGTGAAGGTGGTGAGGCACTGGAACAGGTTGCCCAGAGAGGTTGTGGATGCCCCCTCCCTGGAAGTGTTCAAGGCCAGGTTGGGTGGGGCTTTGAGCAACCTAGTCTAGTGGAAGGTGTCCCTGCCCCTGGCAGGGGGGGTTGGAACTAGATGATCTTTAAGGTCCCTTCCAACCCAAACTATTTTGTGATTCATTTTATGATTTAAAACCACACAGAGTCAGAAGAGCCCTGAAAGACAATCTGTACTATACAGGAGGAGGATGCAATTGATAATGATAAATATAAATAAAGTTAGGAGATACACACACTTGTTGAGGAGGACCAGAAAACCTAATGACAAATCCATGGGGAAAAGTAGAATCAGAATGAGTCATTTAAATAGTGAATCTTGGTAAATTCACTGCTGTGTTTGTTAGTAAGTTACTACTTTGAATCACCTAAATTGTGTGCTACATTTCTCTTGTGAAATTGGGTTTTAGCTGCAAGTGCTATAATAAAGAGCCTTTTAGATCAGACAAAAATCTTTTCTCCCTGTAGGTATTTACTGGCCACACCTTTTGCCTTGATATTTGCTTTGAATAACAGATAGTTTGAGATTCCCCAGGCTTCCTACCTGTCTCATCGGAAGGGCATTTTTTCAAGAACTCGCATGCAGGATTGCCCTTGTTCTGGTGAAATCAGTGCTTTCTTAGAGTTTTAAAGGGTAAAAAGGCATTCATGACTACTTTTCTGAGCTTTCACAAAACTTTCCCCAGCTTTTCCCAAACTTTCAGCTTGTATTTTTGACACATGGACCCTGGAGAGAGAGGGGCATCATTCCCAGGGGAGACGATTGCCATCCAGATATCTGTGCCTGAGCCCATGTCTAGGTTCCCTTCATCGTCAGTGGGCAGAGTACGATTCCTCAAGGGGTGATTCTTCTTCTCCTGTGAAAAGTCCTGTGTCCCTGGGAAGGTCAGATGAAGACACTTGAACATCTTTTTCTCTTTGAATCTAGAAGATTCAAGAGCAATTTGTAGGCGTCTCTCTTGCTCTGTGTCACTACTTAAGCAAGGTGAGATGTGTCATACTTGGGTGTGTAAATACACAGTTCAGTACTGCATACAAAATAATGTAATTTCTTCTGTCATACTTCTAGTCAGTATTTCCTGCTGATACAGCAAAGGGGGTCTGCCTATGAGCTGCAGCAGTACATCAGCTGCTTCTGTAGATAAGATTTCTTTTGCCATCATTTAAGCCTTTTCAGTGTTTCCAGGATATAGCCCTTCAGAGTTTTTGAACCCACTTTATCAGCGAGTCAGATGGCTCTGTTTAACTGAACTATCCTTATTATATTTGCCACTGCCACAGATTTTTTGCTATTTGTGAAAATTATCATGCTCTTTTCTTCCTGGTTTTTTTGGGTTTTTTTTTTTGCTAAAAATGTAAAGTAGGGCTAGGATGAGAACTGCTCACTTTCTGGAAAGAGAGAGAGAGAAATCTGAAGTCCATACATCCATATCAGATTGTTTAGTACCTTTACAAGCTGAGCAAGTTATTGCCTTATTGGATTTATTTAACAAGTCCTTTTAAACATCCCCCAACAATATTAATTAGCATTAATAGTAGTCCTAGTGTTTGAATCCTGCACCATTCCTTTTGATATTTTGATATCAGTGACAGATTGCAGAAGAACAGTCAAGAATAGCCAGAGTAATTTAGGTTGGAAGTATCCCTGAAGGTCTCTGGTTCAAGCCCTCACTCAAAGCATGACCAGCTTAAAGCAGCCACTACATCTAAGCTAATATTTTATATTGGCTGATTCCCTTCAATCTTATAAATGTGCACTTTAGTTGTAGTACTGATTTGTTTAGGTTCTGTTTCCAAGCACTGGGGTTAGTTCTG
This sequence comes from Haliaeetus albicilla, assembly GCF_947461875.1. Lineage (NCBI taxonomy): Eukaryota > Metazoa > Chordata > Aves > Accipitriformes > Accipitridae > Haliaeetus > Haliaeetus albicilla. The sequence continues at coordinate 8,656,036 of NC_091498.1, forward strand.
GCTATGCCAGGAAGCTAAAGGGCCTTCTGCTAGAAGACTTCTTATGGATACTTTCTCTCAACATATTTGTTTGTAGAAGATGTTGCTTTACGTCTCCTTCTTCTCCTTATTAAGCTAATTAGATTAAGCCTCTTTCATCTTTTGCAGTAAATCATGTCAGCTGGGGAGGTATTGGGGAGTTCGAGGGCTGCCGCTGGTAGAGCTCTGAGTACCTCCACAGATGGAGTCCCACAGCCTCTCTGGGACCCTGGGCCAGTGTTTGACCACTCTCATGGTGTGTGGGGTGGGAAAGAAGTCCTAATATCTGCTTGGAATTTTTCTTCTTACAGCTTGAATCTTCTCCTCTCACTGTGTGCCTCAGAGGAGAGCCTGACTCTGTCTTCTCTACAGCCTCCTGTTCAGTAGCTGCAGGCAGCAAAAGGTCTTTGCCTTCCCTTCTTCAGGCTGAGTAAACCCAATTCCTTCAGTGTCTCCTTGTATGTCCATGCTATCTTAGTGGCCTCTGCTGGACTCAGCCCAATACATCTGTATCTTTCTTGTACTGGGCAGTCCCAAACTAGACACTGCACCCCAGATGTGGCCTCACAAGAGCCAAACAGAGAGGAAGGATCACCTTCCTCAAACTGCTGGCCGCACACGTGCTGACACAGCCCAGTCTATGGTTGGCTGCCTTAGCCAGAAGGACACACTGCTGACCTCTGTTCAACTTTTCATCCTCCAGGACACCCCAGATCCCTTTCTGTGAAGCTGCTTTCTAGCCATCATCCCTAGCCTGTCCTGGTGCCACAGGAGCACGACTCAGACTTCTTTTTGCCGAGGCTGCTGTCCACTCCTTTCTCCAGCCTGTCAAGGTCCCTCTGAATAGCAGCCCTGCTCTCCAGCATACTGGCCATGCTTTCCCATGCCTTCCAGTCCAGTATTATCCACAAACTCGCTGAGAGTGCACTCCATCCCATCATCTCTGTCGTTAATAAAGACATTAAACATCATCAGCCCCTGAGGGACACCACTAGTAATTCTTTCATGCAACTAATTGCTGAGTTCAATTTTCTGTTTCATTCAAAGATTTGAGTGTTTCCTCCTAAATCAGGTTCTCCTCTGGGTCTCTGAGCAGCCTCTGACATCCACAGAGGAGATCAGTGACTCCTCAGTCCCAACATGCCTCTCCTGCTCTTTATGACCCATGAGCTGTGACAATGTAGCCAGAGGGTCTAAATCCTGACTCATGGCCCACACTGCGCTCTTCACCCAGCATTATCCTGTGTAGACACAAAGGCATGTTATTAGCCATGGTCCAGACTCTGTAGGAACCAGCTTTAGGAGCATGGTTTGGTGAAGCAAGGAGATGGGTAGTTCACCAGCAATACTGGGTCCCTTTCCAGGGATCTGTGCCCGTAACATCCTTCCTTCCTGGTGGAGACTGCATTGGACCACCTCAGGTCACCTCCTGGGGTGACTGTTTCTTCTGTCTGCAGAAGCTCTTTGTCTTCAGGGCAAGGTCACCTCTCTGCACCCAGTTGCTCACTGAGCTTGAGCCTCTGCTGGCCTCCACAGTGGGGCTTCCTCAGGGTGCCAAGTGTGTGTGTATGTGAGTCCTACTCCATCCAGGTGGCAACTGATGCTGCAGGAATATTTGGGATGTAGAAAAGGGAGGAAAGGGAAGAGCAGTCCCTCTGCCTCACCCCTCTGCCCACCCACCTTTGGAGGTAGCTGTCCATTTCCTACCCCTTCCCATGAAGATGAAGGGGGCTGTGGGACTGGTCTCACTGGCAGAGCTTGCTGAGCCACCATGGTCTCTCTGTGGTGAGAAGCCTGTTGCCTGGGAGCCAGAGCTGCCCCCCTCCCGGCTGGCACTACGCTTGTGGGCCACACACAGCCCTCTCTCCTGAGCTCTGCAGAAACAACCTGCAGGAGCTGTGGCCTGAAAACCGGCGCTGCACACCAGCCTTGCTGCGTGTCTGCCTGTGTTACGCTCTGCCAGCTGTGTCCTGGGGAGGAGGCTGCTCTCACTTCCCAACTGGTGGCCGATGCTGGGTTAACCATTAACTCCCTGCTCCGAGGCCTGCTGGGGACAGGGCTTTCTTTTCAGGGTACTGCGAAGCTGCTTGCTTTGGCCTTTCCTGCGACGCTCTGGTGACGTTTCTTGATGGGATCCTGCTGGGGTCTGAACAGCCTTTCCTGTCTGCAGACAGCCACGCAGCAGGGCCGTGGTCCTTACAGTCTGTAGGCAGCGCGAGGCAGGGTGGCCCAGGAGCGGGATGTGATCATGGTGGTGAGGGAGGGTACAGGTGCACCACTGTGCACTGAGATTCCTCTTCGGGTGCTCTTTGTGGTGCTCCTTTCGGCTGCCTGAGGTGCAGGAGACCAAGCAAATAGGCTGGTGATCCTCCCCCCAGAGTGAGGGAGGTCCCTCAGGAGAGGGGTTGCAGGGTGCCTGGTGTGCACCGTGAGTGCTCAGTGTGCGTGGCAGGTGCCTATTGGCAGCCCGGGCCCCCCTGCCCGGCGGGAAATGAATCACCTTCAGTCAAAGGCTTTGCACTGGGGCGCCGCAGTCTCCCTTACCGGTGCTATCTCCTCCCCACATCTTGCTCTTCGCTTCTTGGCGCTGTGACGTAGGAAACTCCCGTTTCCTCTGCAGGGAGTTCCACAAAAATGCTGGAGGCCAAGTCCTGCTTCAAGGCAGACAGCCTGAGCACGGGCGCAGGTCAAAGAGCTGCAGTCACTCCCCTCCCCTGAAGTTTGCAGTAGCCCTCTCACATGTTGGGGATGTGCCCAGGACAGGATGATGCTAATGCTGAGTGCCAAAGAGGGACTTAAGATCTTCCCAGCAGCCATTCTGGCCCACTCAGGTCCCCCATCCCTGCTACTCCCTGCCAAGCACAGAGGGGCTGTTTAAAAAAAAAGCCCTGCCACCTCTGAGCCGAGCTGGGAAGAGATCTACATTCAGTGCATCAGAGGGTGCCCATGTGTTATAATCACTGCTCATCGTCAGCGGCAGCGAAGAGGAGAGGTAAAAGCATTTGCAACTCCTCATCTCCTGGGTGGGTGAGTGGGTGGCAGCTGAGGGCAACAACAGCTCTTGAAACAGGAGGGAGAAACTTGAAACTCCACCAGCAGAGTGTCCTTGGATATGACTACAAACCAGGTGAAGATTTCTGCCGAGCATCCTGGGCTGCAGGAGAAATACTGGTAGTGATGGGCAGTGCCAAGTGCAGCAGATTTCACACCTTCCATCTGCGAGCCAGGTGTGTGGGGGCTTACCCCATCTTCAGTGGCCACCAAATGGCTGGGGGTTGCATTTTCTAGTTTCCAGATCTTGTTTATGGTTCCTGAATCTTCATCTCTAAGGCATCTTCAGGACACTGGTGCAGTGCTGAAAAGAGAGGTGTCTGCTGCATGGACGTGTCTGTGCACAGTGACTCGAGTCCTACACATGCATGAACCTCCGCAGCCCAAGAGCTTGCAAGTAGGCAGCTTGTACTGACTGTTGAGCACTGGGATGAAGGTCTGCTGGTTGTGCACACACCACCTGTGCAGACCAGCAGAGGAGGGCACTTCCTTCCCTCAGCTATTTGGAACAGGCTATTTTTGGAAACCCTCTGTAACCAAAGTAAATGAACTGTGGCTCTTCTTCACAGTTTCATTTCTCCTAATATAGCACTCAAAAATGTGTTTAATTAAAAAGTTATTTATATAAACATTTATAGTCTAACTTATACATTGAGAATACTTATATTCTGAGCTCTTATATTGATTTTAAACATTTTTTCTTTCAGGGTGAGACTGCCTCTTTTCAAAGAAACAGTAACATACCAGGAATACACAAGGTGTTAAAGACCACACCATTCACCAAGACTAAGCAAAGCTTTCACCTAAAAGGAATAAAAAATAAACATGGCAGAATTTACAGGTTACAAGGAAACGTCAAATCGGCACTTACGATTCAAATTGCAGAGTCTTAGTCGCCGCCTTGATGAACTGGAGGAAGCAACTAAAAATCTGCAGAAAGCAGAGGATGAGCTGCTTGACCTCCAGGACAAAGTTATCCAGACAGAAGGCAGCAATTCCAGCATGCTGGCTGATGTTGAAGCCCTGCGGAAAAGAGTGCTGAAGATTGAAGGCAAGGATGAAGAAATTAGGAAGGCTGAAGAGCTTTGCCGGTTAATGAAAGAAAAACTTGAAGAGGAAGAGAGCCTCACCCGAGAGCTGAAGTCAGAAATTGAACACCTTCAGAGGAGAATGGCAGAGCTGGAGAAGCTGGAGGAGGCCTTTGGCAGGAGCAAGAACGACTGTACACAGCTGTGTCTTAGCCTCAATGAAGAAAAGAACTTGACCAAAAAGATATCTACAGAATTAGAAATACTTAGAGTGAAAGTGAAAGAACTGGAAGCATCTGAGGACAGGCTGGATAAAACTGAGCAGAGCTTAACGGGCGAGTTAGAAAAACTGAAATCCTTAGCACTGAGCTTTATCACTGAAAGAAAACATTTCAATGAAAGAGAAAAGCAGAATGAAAAAATAATCCAGGAGCTAACTCAGAAACTAGAACAAAACAATAAACTAAATAGGGCAGATCAAACTAGAAATGCATCCAACTTGCTAGAAAGGTCATCAAATAATCTCCTGGACAGAAATGATTTGAGAATTGAAGATGACTTGACTTCTGCATTGCCCTCTAAGGAGTCCAGGAGGAAGGGAAGTGTGGATTACCTGAAACATGTAGAAAATGAAACCAGGAATAAATCAGAAAACCAAAAGAATAAAAATCAGGAAGACAACAAAGTGAAAGATCTCACCCAAGAAATTGAGAAACTTAAAACTCAGATCAAACGTTTTGAATCTTTAGAAGAAGAACTTAAAAAAATGAGAGCCAAAAACAATGACCTGCAAGACAGTTATTTGAGTGAACAGAATAAAAACAAACTCTTAACGGGTCAGCTAGAAGAAATAAAAATGCAAATAAAGAAACAGAAAGATATGGAGAATGGAGAGGTCGAAAATGAAGATACAAGCTTTTCTAGCAGGGGAAAACATGACAGACCTAAATACAGAGGTGTCATGGCTGATTTGACAGCTGCCAAGCACAAGTCAAGGGAGCTCTCACCGCAGCAGCGCCGGGAAAGAGTAAGGAACAGAGATTTCTCTGTCAGTAATGACAGCTACAGCCACGGTGGTAAGCAGGTGCCCAGTCCAAGCTTAATGAACAGAAAAGCAGGAAAAGCATCTGGTGCATCTGCCCTTTCAGACACTGCTGTGACAGATACAAAAAGACTGGAAGAGAAATCTTTAGTTTCCACTTTTTCTTCTGGTCAGAAGGAAGGCTGCATCACGCAGAATGAGGGGAAGAGATCAAAAGAGCAGCCGTCTGTCCTCAGCCGATATCCTCCTGCTGCACAGGAGCAGAAATCTTGGAAAGCACCTTCCAAACCTGTTGGTGACACAGGCCCAAGATCCAAGGCTGAAAAGCCATCTCAGGTGCTCCGTGGCAACTGCCAAACTGGTGCTGATGCACGGGATGAAAAGTCAAGCAAGGGAGAATCAGTGGCTTCTTTGGCCGAGAAGCTGAAAACAAGTCAGGCAGAAGTCAGTGACTGCTCGGGAGACACGCTGCTTGGCAGGGGTAATCACACGTCTTCCAACGGCACAGCTTCAGCATACAGGTGCCACCTCTCATCCCATGTGTCGGCATTGGACTCCACTGGCTCTAAAGCAGAAGCAGTGAACACTTTTGCTGCATCACACAGACAGCCCTCAGAGGGGAGGGCTAAAAGAGCAATAATCTCCCAGGAAAAAGAATTCACAGACACATCACTTGAAAGTGCAAAGCCTTCAACACTAACAAAGCGTTCCCATCGCTCCAGGAGTCAAGAAGACATCCTGCAGGTTCTCACAGGTCTTGATAAAGAAGACACAGAGCAGTCTTCAACTTCAGCAATGGATCATGTAAATGCTGGCTTAAAAATGGACTCCAAAACCATCCGGAGTAACCAGGAAAAACTTAATTCAGATGAAGAATCGGGAAGAAGCAAAAAACCAATCACTCAGTCAGATTTTGAGACAAGGAAGAAAGTCAGTTCCAAGCAGTTCTCCAGCTCCAGGGGAGTTTTTAGAGCATCACTTTTTGAAAATGACAAAAACACTGTAAATGATGAAGACTCCACCAAGTGTATAAAACCATCAGATGCCAGCACTGGAGGATTTAAATCCAGAAGGTCGTTCAGCCCAAGAGAAGCTCTGAGATCAAAAGCTGTCATTAAACCTGCAATTGTTGAAAAGGATATGAAGGCAGTCATGGGAGGGACTGTTTCTGAGGCAGAGTCAGAAAAACAGAAGTCTGTTTTTAAAATGGTAACAAATAAAATGACAAGCAGCATCACAATCTTCCCTTCTGAGCCAACAACTTCAAGGACCAGTGGAGATACAGCAGCAAAGGAAAGGCATGTTACCACCAGCAACATCATAGTTGCTCCAAATGAGCCTTCACCAATAACAAACAATCTCCCCACACCCTTCGAGATATCGATTAATAAAAGTGCTCTGAAATTATCTGAGACAGACAGAATTGGAGAGGCAGCACCGAGAAGTAAAGCAGAAACAGTGGTCTCCAGAAGCAGCTTTATGATAAAGACTTCTGAACTCACGGAGAGGAACAACTGTGAGCCACCTTCAGAGACAATCTGCTGGAAGAGCCATGGCTCTTCAGATGCAGCTTCATCTGAAACAAAACATGTCACTGTGAGAAGTTCCTGGAGAACAAGACAAGGCTTACATTCCCTGGAGGACTCTCAAACCAAAGTGGAGAAAAGCGCAGCTTCCATTACTACAAACATGTGTAGGTCCTCAGTGGACCTCTCAGAAATGGAAGGGAACAGTACAAGAACAAACTCCCTGGAGCAGACCTCAGCAAGGACCAGTGCCACAGCTAATTCCTGGAGTGCTCCTGAACTGGGGTCCCGAAGGACCAAAAGTAACTTAAGTGCGTCTGAACTGTTGACACGCAGGAGCTATGCAAGTGATCCTACAGCAGCTTCTGCTTGGCACCGGACCACACTACCTGTAAGTATCCTATGTCAAACACTCTTCTCTTTCAGTTGATGAGCTTTTCCAAGTTGCCTGTTAGTTGTAGGGTGCCTGATTTTAAATTCTTACAGCTTATTTCCTGAAGTGCTGCCCTCTCCCAGCTCCTGCTATACTTCTTGTATATGAAGTACCCTATTTAGACTTCTTGAAATTGGATCTATCTGCTTGGGTCTTGTAATACCATATGAATAACTATGAAGTAGCATTTCGTCTTGCCAAGATCAGAGAAGACATAGTCACAGCTTATGTAGGACATGGTGTGCTTTTCAGAGTGGCTTTGCATGGCACTGTCAACTTGGAGCAGTAATGAAAAAATGATCGAAATGAGCAGATTTTAATAGGGCAGAGCTGTAGCTCTAATGGCAGCTGTAGAGATATAGCACCTTTTGGTAAGAACTGCACGGTTTCCCCATGTGTAACTAGACCCTGGTCTGGAAATGCTTCCCAGGCATCTCCTAAACAGATGAGTGGTGGCTGGCTACACAGGGCTGCTCCCTTCTTGGTCTGTGTCAATATGCCACCTGAAAAGAAGCAAGAGCCACAGGGATGGCTGTGTTCTTTTCCTATTCCTTTGGCTAGTACCAGTGAGGGGAGTCCCTCAAAGCTGGGCTGACATACGCAGACAGTTGGTCTGGTGAGCTATACTTGCCACAGGAGCTGCAGGTTCCAGCATATTTCAAGCAAGCTCACTCGCACCAAGTGCCCCTCCAGTCCATTAAACCACATACCAGTTCCTGCTGCAGCTCCTGCCTCTGCTCTTTACTTAGAGCTGCTCTAAGCAGCTGCTGCCATTGCCAGTCTCCGGGAGGAGACCAGCTGAGTAATCTGACAGGGCTGGTGGCAGAGGGGACAGATTCATAACCAAATGACTCTGGCATTGACAAAAATGAGGTGGTGAAGATGTGAAAGGAGTTTTACATTTGCAAAACTTCTCTTCCCTTCTCTGGTAATGAGAAGCACAGAAGAATTTACATCATTGCTTTGCTTTGCAGAGAGTCTGTTGCCTGGTGTTACGAAGTACAGGTTGGCCTTCCAGCTACATTTAGACACTGGAAATACATCTTCTCCCTGGCCAGGGTTACTCGTGGGTCACAGTCAAGTCTGTACTTCTCATTCATGAGTCCAGGCAGAACTGACATGACTGAGGTTGTCCTTTTGCATAATGGCAGCTTATATGCTTGGGCAACAGGAAATCAATCCCTGGGCTTCCCTTTATCCCAGGAGTTTGAATTCACAGCACCCACGACCTTGAGTCTCACAGCTGAAGAGGTCTCCATTTGCAGCTGGGCTCATGTGTGACCAGTCATGGAGCCCTAAAGAGCGAGCACTCACATATTTCTTTCCCATCTTCCCTCTAGCAGTCCACCACCCAGGGCTGAGTGTAGCTCTGCAGTATGTTCTGCGGATGGCCTCAAGGTCACTGTCAGATCAAATTTGCTAGCTATGCAGTGTGCCTACAACAGCAGCTGAAATGTACCTGACAGAGCAATGTGACCTCTGCATGGTCATCCTGGGTATTCCTGATGAATTAGCTGTCTTCCAGCCTTGCCTGCATCTGCAGTGACAAACAGTCAGGAAAGCAACCGTGTGGTTAGTTCATACAGGGCTGTTGAGTATTGAGTTAGGTATCTCTGTGCATCATACTTTGAAATAAAATCACACACACCACATAGTCACAAATCTGAATTCTTGGTCATAAATTAAGTATATTTTTATCTTGTAAATGAGGAGCATGAAGTTACCCCAAAAGACTGCAGATACACAGATATACCAGATGTTATACCAAATTTTATGTATTTGGGCAGGTCAAATTATTGCATATGCCCTTGGAAAAAAACCAAAGTATCTGCCTTTGAAGGGTATCTTCAGGCTTATAATATGCCTCATATCACAAGCAGTCTATTTCTGCTGGGATTTGTGTTTCAGATAAAGTTGTAGCTATTTCTCTGGCAGAAGGCTTGGCACTGATCTGTGCTAACTTTGCATGTTCAGCTCTCCTGTGAAGGCATCACTGTCACCTCTTCCCAGCTCCGCTATCCAAAGTCTGAGATTGCCTTAAGAATCCTGTTTGGGAAACACAGGGTCTGTGCTAGTTTTGCCAAAATACATCTTCCTCTCCTCCATGAAATACTCATGATGTCTGACCATTTGCTGCAGCACAGCAGGAAGCTATAGCAAGCTGGAGGCTCGGCCCCTGCCTCAGCCTGGCCCTCAGGATAGACCCAAACTGAGCACCTGGAAATAATTCTTGCAAGATGCCAAGGCACAAGGTCTAATTTCAGCCTTCCGGTTTTGCACGGCCGATGTAGGCAAATGTCCCTAATGAAGCTACTTGAGGTATCGGCAGCTCTTAACCATACTTGTGCTACAGAAGCAGCAGCTCCTCGGAGCGCTGCTTTGGGAGACCCAGAAAGCAATAGGTGCTGCTGGATGGATGCTACAGCTTGAGGACCAGCTCCCTCTAGTGCTTGCAGCCAGCCTTTCTCAGGCTCCCATAAGGAGCCCTGAGGAGATGCAAGACCTCAAGCAGTCATTCTGTTGGGCTTGTGTTTCAGATAACGAAGTTGGTATTTCTCTGGTGTGATGTTTGCTGAAAATTTGCAATGCCCAAATTAGTCCAAAGCCACTGGCAGGCAGCGAGCAGACAAGCAGGCAGCAATGCAAAATGAATGCACTTAATTAATTTTTCTTGTGGCTGTGACATTAATATGACTGGAGCTGGGCTGTGTGCTGCATGAATTAGGTAAAAACCTAAAGGTAGGCTTTTCTTCAAGTGAAGCTATGCATATCTTCTTATAGTGGGTGGGTCTCATCAAAAAGTCTCCCTGACAGTATCTAGGGATGTCCTGCCTCTCGCCCCTTCTCTGCTTTAGGGACTAATATAAAGTGCATCCATCACCATTTCACCCTTGCTGACTCCACATAAGCTTCTACTTAAGTAGTTATGCTACATTAGTGTTCTCATCTTTCCTTGGACCTTAGTTAACTTTGTCCAAGGGTTCTGTTCTGTTTTGTGCGAATCCTGGGGATCACAGCCTGTTCAGAGCAGCTTCCCAGATGCTTGTCAGTGACTAGCTAATTGTCCTTTGGGGTGCCATGGAGCATGCTGCGCTTCACATGGACCTGGCTCTGGTGCCATACCAGGAGGCACTGGTCTGCATCGCCAACACATCAGGGGTAGCCATCCTGATAGCCCTGGCTCAGCTCTTTACCTACAAAACTCTCTGAGACCAGTGCATTTGGGTTGCTACTCATAAATTCATGCTGCCTGACAGCAGAATGCTCGCTGTCAGGTGCCCAAGGGGATGGAGGTCCTATATGCTCACCCAGGGGCCTTGTCGCTAAAGACAACCACTGTATCAGAAATACAGAGGTGCCTAGCCCTTGCTAAGCTGTCCAGGTCCACCAAGATTACTGCCATTCACTAAATTAAAATTATCACCTCAGTTTTATGAGCAGCCTGGCCCACCATGGTTATCTCTGGCCCATGGTTGGTTGGAGGTCCCTGTGGGACCTGTCCCTGTGTTGTGGCTATTCACCAAGGTGCTGCTGCTGCTCACATCTCACAAGGGGGAGGTCAGGTCCAGTGTTTGCTGGATGTCATCCACAGTGGGGCCAGCTCAGGGCAGATGTTTGCTTATCCAGACCCACCAGATGTCACAGCTTCTTTCTGGGAGGCCATCAAAGCCTGGTGTCCATCTCACAGATGCATTTCTGCCAGGCACAGGGGCTGCTGCCTCTCCCTTCCTGCTATCCCTTTTGCCACAGGGCAGGGACCAAATCTGTTCCACCAGTGCCCACAGCCCTTTCATAGGGCTGTGCACTGCGTTTTTCAGCAAACACAATGCCATCCCCAAAGTGAGCAGAGCTGATAAAGCCTTCAGGAGTACAATGCAGCTGTTGCGCTTTGCCCAGTAGCTCATTACATTATTGCAAGCTCACCATTGTCATGATTTGTTTTGTTTCTGATGTTGACATGATGGTACCTTACAGTGTGCTGGAACTTGTGGATAAGGAGGTTTTTCCAGCCAGCGACAGCAACAGCAAAAGCACTGCTGGGGAGCTGGAGGGTGACAGGGACTCCTCACCCTCATGACTCACAGCAGGGTACTGCCTCAGTAAAAGACACAGGTGCCCCAACCAGCCCTAAGGCAGACCGTAGGCATCTGAATCAAAGGGTATGATCCTATAAATGTCTCTGCCAACATTCCAAGAAAACATTAGTGAGTTTAAAAGTGCCATTTAGATGCCTATACCAGGAAAACAGTGTAGGACACTCCCATACCACATCCTCATTGCCAAGAAAATGGGACATTCAGGTTGTTGGCCACCCCCCACCCATGGTAGAACTCAGAGTTAATACTTCTAAGAAACTGCTTCAGTCACTAAACCATGGGATTTTCTGCTGATAGTCCGTCATGGATACAAGCACTCTGGGCCCAGCGAGCCATGCAGGTTGAGCACAGATTTGTGCACAGGTCAGTCAGCTGAACAGAAGACTCTGCATCCATAACTTGGATTAAAATTACTGGCTGGTTTAAAAAAAAAAATCTTTATGAAATAGCACATAAGTGAGGACATGTCAGAGCTGGCCTTGTGGCCCAAGTCCCTCCTTGCCAAAGCGACTCAAGCCAGCACCTCGCACTGCAAACCCAGGACCAGGAACCTAGTGCTATTCCAGACCCTTTCATAGTCCTCGAGTCCCAGCCTTCTTTATTTTCCTTTGCACAGGATGAAAGCAAAGATTTTGCGCCCAGTTCCAGAAGAAAACAATATGGCTCTTCTGAGTACCTCTCACAGGTTGACACACCAGGGAAAAGGCCAGCCACCAAGATGGAGCTGCAGGACCCCGAATCCAACCCCCATGCACCACTGGGTCTCCAAGTGGAGGAGCAGGTATGTGAGTTCAAGGGCCATCCAGAAAAGAGAGTTACAAGGCAAGAAGCCAATATCTGAACTGACCTCCCAGCAACATAACTTGGAGAACTTGCCCAAAATGAATGTAAATCTTTTATGAGAAATCCAGTCTTACATTAGCACTGCCCAGAGGTATAGTGTCTACTGTATTGCCTTGGTAAATCATTCTACTCCTTTCCTATACCGGTAAAAAAGTACTACCTTATTTTTCTGTTCTAAAAACCAGTTCTTGTTTCAACTAGCTTTATGGCTAAAAACATTCTCCAGGGAATAAGAGGCACTGCCTCTAGTCATCCTGTGGCACATACTGGACAATCAGGGTTGGAAACAAAAACATTTGGAGAGACAGAATCAGAGCTCTTAACTTACCTGCTTCAGCTGGCTGCTGTAGTACTAGGGTGCTTGTCTGCTGCTACATACCTGCTGCTCTTAAACACATCTTTCTGGACACAGAAAGAAGTAGAAAAAGGCCTATATTATAGTGACTATGAAAAACTTGTATTCTAGCCTTTTCACAGGGGGGTCCCTTCAGAAGAGATAGGGGTCCAGGCAGACTTTAATTCTTAGGAGCACAGCCATGCTTATATCTGTATAAAAGACTTTCTTCCTCTCTTGGCATTCCCTCTTTGCCTGCGCAGCTGCCCAGAGCAAAGTGCATCTTTCCATTTATAGATCACCCACAGCAGGAAATATCTTAAGACCTCAAACCTGTTATCAGTGTATCTTACTGGATGTGCACAGGAGTTGCTGAGTCTTGATGTGAGAGCAGCAGGACTGCCGTGAGGCAGCTGAGAGCCATACATAGTCATGCCTCTTGGTGAAGTTGCACAAAATTAAGAGCCCAGAGGAATGTGGTCCAGGATGAGCTTTGCAGACTGGCATTTAGATAGGTAATGTTTGCAGTAGAGAGTAGTGAACTCACACTGTCCTTGGTAGCTGAAGAAAGGGACATCACAGTGATGCTCTGTGTGGTCACCAAGAGGTGTTACCCACAGTGACATTCATCTGGCCATATGCAGACTCCTGTACCTGAGGCTGTGCTGTGCTTCCTTTGTCTGCACAGACTGGGTCAACAGCAAATAAAAACTTGGGTAAAGTCAGGTCCCTGTACCATACACACCATCATTTGGATCTTCTGTCTTGCCCAGACCTCCACTGACTGTAACAGGAGCCTGAACACCTTGCATATGGAGATGTGCTCTGACATTAGATCAGCTCCATCTCCTCTGTGTTGTCAGGTGGTGTGCATCTCACTTGCAAGATCCACGTGCTGGGTGTGGAAGTGGGTGCAAGGTATGCTACAGTATAAAAAAAGATAATAGACCCTGCCTCTGTGGGGCAGGGCCGGGTCATTCTGTTTTGGGCTTACTCCACTGTAAACTCTGATGGAGCCTGTATCTTCCAAACTGATCCTGCCGCTGCTCTCCTCTGCCCCACCATCGGGATAGGATCCTGATGGGCTTTAGGATGGCCTAAGGGCAATCACAATACTCTTCCCCAGAGCAAAAATGCTGCCAGAGGCAGCTGCCAGTTCTGGTCAGTCTGTGATGCTGTGGGGTTCTCTCTTACAGGGTGCTTTCCATGCCTGCCGGACAACATCTCGGAGATGAGTTGTATTCCTTTCCACTCAATGGACACGCTGCACAGTGGAGCAAGAGGCAGGACAGTACCAAGCTCACAGGCGTCACACCTGTTTGTAACCTCTTGGGAGGCTTCAGCTAGCCTGAAACCAGTTTTCTAATGCGATTTGCAAGGTACAGGAGCTTTACCAGTGAATTCTTTTTCTTCATTGCCGAAGAGGCAGCTGCAGAGACTTTGCTCAGGGGACTCCCACTTCTCATCTCTGTACCTGCAATCTTAATCTTCTCCATAGGATGATAGGTCTGTCTCCGTATGGAAACCTTGACTTGCATAGCCACTCTGAATGATGGTACTCCCTGGACAAGAGAGAACTTCTTGTTAATCACTTGCATTTAGACAAGATCCCAGAAGTATCCTTGTGACTACAGTCCACCAGCCCATGACAGCAGTCCTACACGGCTCCACAACTGAAAGCTTACAGTTCCTAGGGAGAGTTTGCTTTCTCCCAATACACCCTTATTGGCTTGGGTTGTGGTCACCTCAGTACCTGTGTTGCCAGTACCCTCTGTCTCTAGGCAGGAGGAAACCATTCCCCACTGGTTGCTTACACATAAGAGGGAAAGAGAGCAGAAAATGTTGTTTAGAAGCAGTTTCTTCCCTATTGCTGTCAGTCTCCACAACAAGCTTTGCATGACCTACTGATCACCAGCTGAGATCTTGCACCAAGAACTCATCCACTGAGCCAAACCAACAGCAGTTCACACGGCAGTGAAACTTCCTCTTGACTTGGACTGGGGTGCTTTTTTACCTGAAACTTGATGCCCATCATGCTCTGCAGGCACCAACTCTGCTGCTCATTCTCAGCAGTTGAGCTCTAAAGGAAAAAGAAACAAGTGCTTTTCCTCACAGACAAGCAGAATGTCCTTGATTCCTTCCAAAAACAGGGTGGAGACAGCAGGATTGGACCCTAAGCTGAGCGCCAGTATGGCTATCTAGGCAGCCTCGGTCTGTGCCCCTCTTCAGGACCACCCCATCTACCGTGGCTGGGACCCAGGTATGATCAGAGACTGCTTCAAATACAGAGGTATGTCACCCTGTCAGTGCCCACAGGCCACCGAGTGCAGATGTCATCACTGTCAGGGGAGACACTGCCCGCTGCAGCTCCAAGAGGTGCTCAGATGTTGGAGCAGCATCTGCCTGAAGCAAGGTGATTGCATCTGGCTCACACAGTCAGAGCCCTGCCACTCCTTTACATCCCACCACGCAGCTGCAGAGCTGGCCCACAGTTTTCCTGTCCTGTACACAAACACCACTGACTTCCCCCAGTGCTTTCTTCTGCCTGTTGAAAACAGACGCCCCTCTCTGTGGAGGGACAAGGACAGTGCTGCAGAAGGGAAGAGGTTTGTTTTGGAGGTGCTGTGGGAACAGCTATGACCCAGCAGCTCCCATATCTTGAGTTACACTCCACACTCATTCCCACATCCACCTTCCAGACAAGCAGCTACCACAGTAGTGCGCATGTGACTATCCGTACATGCACATTATACGCTGTATCTCCTCCCTCTCCCTTGGAATTATATGCCTCAATTCTGAGAGGCAAATGAATCAAGAAAACAGAGCCAGTTGGAAAATATCTATGGAAACATTTATATAAAAAAGGAAAGTGTTTCAATGACTTTTTTTTTTTTTTAATAAAGATTGCCTGGAGGAAGGGAAATTTAAAAAAAAAAAAAAAAGTGTTTCCTTTTGCAATTTTTAGATGGTTTCCCAAATTTGTATTTTTAACCCTTCATTTTATTCTTTTATTTTTCATGACGTGTATAAGTGTCAAGTTGCATAACAAGACAAAAAGCTAATGATTTTAAATTAGTATGATGTGGCAGCTCTAATAATCTTAAATTATATTAATATAAATTATATCAGCTGCTATCACCAGTTCATGACATGGCAATATTAGTACAGAATGGGATAAATATATCAAGTATAATAGGAAAAAAATTTTAAACTCAAAATCCAAACTAAAAGTGAAAGAAGCTTAAACTCTGAAGTTAAATTCAGATTTCTGAAGTGCCTCCCCCTGCCCCATGTTTATCAGGAAGTATTGAAAATTAATGCATATTTTGCAATTTGAAACCACAATGGATTTATTTTTTTTTTAAAAAGCCTGTGAAATTGCAATATCCACCCTGAGCACCCTGCTTTGCTCAGAGGTTAACTGTATGGCACGATCACAACTATCACCACCACACAAAAAAAAGATTACTGAGATCGATTGCTTGAATGGCATCATCTTCCCTTACCTCATTGTTCAATCTTCCAGGCTTTCCACAGCTAATAAACAGAATTGCAGCCTGACCAGAAGTGCCACATCTCAGCAGTGCTCTCATGGGGCTGGCTTGCTTGCTAGCCTCTGCCAGCCTCAGGATGCTACGTTCTGACTCTTTGCCCTTATTTTCATGTTAAAGAAAATGTTTCCCTTCAAAACTAAGTATGCTGCCTCAGGTCCTCTTCCATGTGTTGCATAGGAGACGCTGCTGCAAAAAAACCCCTCTGAGGCAGTGTAGCCGTTCTGCAGCAAATGGCCCAAAATGCCTTCTGCAGTACCTGCTTGTTTAACCTGGGAGTTTGCATCTTGGAGGCATCTTAGCATGTACCTGCCTCTTCAGATATCACAGTAATTATTTACCTCTGTTTATATTCCCAAACCTGCTGCTAAGCAGCTTTCCAGCCATATAATATAAACCCAGTTACAATCACTGTGGAAGAACTGCTGCTGACGACTTGCTTGGCATTGCAGTTCAGTCTCTCAGAGAAGCAGCGTATTTAGGAGGGCCTCCCCCCTGCCCTGTGTCACTGCTGGACTTACAGCTTAGTTTTTACAAAGAGCCGGACAGCACATACACCCTGAAGATGAGGATCGCTTTGAGTGTATAGCTTTCCTCCCAGTGATGAGCCCCGTTCTGCTGCAGGACAGCGGTCCACATCCCGCAGGTCACTTGTGTACCCAAACACATCCACCAGCCCTCTCCATCTCATGTTCTTGGCATGGATCCAGCTTAGCATGGTGCTTCCAAAACTCCTTCCAAGGGAACTGGCTTCAGTCCTGGCCAGGAAAGCTCTGCATCCCTACAACACGACATGTTAGGTTAACACAGGCTTCCTTGTACTTACCCACAAAACTCTGGCTTACCCATCAGCTTTTCAACCCCACAGCTCACCCCAGTAATGCAACTCCATGTCTGAAGTGCAAGGGAAAAACCACCAGCAGCAATAGCTGTTGGTTTTCCCCTTCTGTCAGCCAGGACCAGGCTTTTCCTTAGCCATGGGCAACCAGGCAGCTTTACCCTGCTGCTCGGCCAGCTCACAGCATGCAGCAGGAGCCCCAGCTACTGACCCAGCAATACAGCTCTTCTGGCACTGTCTGCTCTCCTCAGATGTTTCTCACAGGTGACGTCTCTTTTTTCAGCTGCCTCAGTGGTTTGTTCAATATTTTACAGCACATACCTTGAACTCTTGCTCTAGACTCAGTCTCACTGCTTGTAAATAATGAACACAGGTGTCACTCAGTAACTGTACACTGGGTTGTTCTTACCACAGACCAAGATTAAATCTGAGAAAGAAAACCCTCCTTAAAATTGAAAGGGGCCACGCCCTCTAATCATGAGTGCAATAGGAGCTGATTGTATTATTAAACTTATAGCAATGACTTCAGGAAACACGATGTGTTTTACTCAAATTGCACACTTTTTTTGAACAGCTGTAAAATAGAGTCTATGTGTAAATATTGCCATCACTGAAGAAGTATTTGTAATTTTAGCATATAAATATAACAGGCTTTCCAGTGGGCTTGATGATGCCGTGAGGCTGTGCATCAAGCACTCGGGTAATTCCAAAGTTGTAAATGTATTTGCTGTATAGAGGAAGTGTGTCAGTGCTCACTTCTCCCAAGGAAACGGAGATGCTGGTTCCTTTTGGACAGCCAGTGGCTTTCCCCAGAATGGCTGGCATCAGCCTGAGGGGTCAGCAGCTTGCTGCTTCATGGAGTGGCTTCCTTTGTGTCCAGAAACACCACTGCAGCACGCAGAGCAGTGCCTCTCCAGCTGCTTGGGTGGCATGGAGGGGTGACAGCTTTGCAGTGCAACCACCAGTGCTGTGCATTGTCAAACTGCAGCTCAGGGGACACAGACGAGGAGAGACCCACAGTCCTCCTGCAGATGGTACCTCCAGAAAAGGAAAAGGGCAGGAAGCACAGGGCAGGGTGGCGCACCTTGGTGCTTCAAGAGACACTTGACGAGCATTTCCTAGCTACAGATTGAAGCAATAGGCACGTTGGTGTCATCTGTAATATAGGAGACCTCATCTCTGCCACCCTCGCACATCACTGGAGTGGTCAAAGCACTGCTCCAATGTCAGCCTCCAGTGGACTGCTCTGTATGTGATGAAACGTGAAGCCATTGTTTGCAGATGCCTCTGATGGTCAGTAACCTAAGGACCAAAAGGATCATCTTCCTAGGCTGCCCAGCATGCAGCACAAGCTCCTGCCTTGGGGAAGCAGCACTCCAGGCTGCATGGAATGTATTTTTAAGAGAATAAATCTATTTTTTTGTATTTGCAGACATATATTTGGGCTGGGGCAGCTTAGTTAGTTAGAAGACAAATAATGCAAGAAATCTTTTCATAATCACAGACTCATCCAAGTTAAGCAAATTTTCCAGGGTTACAGTATTGCCTATTTCCCTAAACCAAACTTTGTGTCCAATAGAACTATCAGCACTGTTTCACCCTCTCAAAACTCTCCCTGTCTCAGCATGCTCAGTAGAGGGAAGCCAGCTCTTTCCTCCCCAGGCTGCCCATGCAGTGGATACAGATGGTGCTCACTTCCTTCCAGTTCCACAGTGCTCTTAGTCTGCATGCCAAATGTAAACAGACACTTTATCTGCATGTCTCTCCTGATTCGAACACTGTCAGCTCTACAGTATATAACCAATAAAAACTTCTCTTTTTACATGTTTGTGATGTGGTATTTATAGCTCTGGCTGAATGCCTGCAGAGTGTCCGTTACTCAGAGGTACTGATCTGCCTTGGTGAAGTGCTGAGGCAGCTGCACTCTGCAGCACTGTGTGTTAGTGCTGAGTCTGACTACCTTGTTCTTAGGTTTTTGCCTATATCCAGGCTGATCTCATATATCCATTCCTAGGCTGCATTTAAGATATGGACAGTGCAGACACACGTGGCAAATCAAGTTGAACACAGCCACTCTCCACTTTGGATGACCTGGACTTGGCATTGCTGAGAGCAGGTTGGAGGAAGGGCTTTCCTACAGAGGGAAATGAGCCACCGCTTCATTACATTTCCTTGACTCAGCCAATATAGATTGTAATGGAACCAAGATCCATTGGCCATCTCCTGGAAGAAGCTGGAGGATATAGAGGTCAGTACCAGTGGCAAAGTCTCTTTCACAGTTCCTAACTTTCTGGCACATGCAGGTACAATTAGCACCTACCATATGCAGGACAAGTCCCTGTGACTATAACCATGTCATTTGGAGAGAAGTATGTTGATTTGTAAGGGGCTCTGGGCACCACACTATATTGGAGAAAGCTCTTTTCCTTATATCTGGTTTATTCTGTTTGACTGCAAAACTGGATGCATTTCCAGTAGCTCTATTAAATGGGTTATTAGTTTTGACTGGCATTTTAGGAGCCATCCATAGCTGTCACTTCAGCTGTTCCTCCCTGGGTAGAGCTCTAACTAGAGGTGAAGTCCTACAAAGATTCCTTCTGTTAAATATCTAAGAAAACTGACTTTTGGGTTGGCTGAGACCCCTTTCTATCCCAGTTTACACAGGCAGCTATTGAACATCACTAAAGAGGTGGTTCTTCAGCTCTTAACCATTACTGTAACTACAACACAAATGCTGCTGTGTCTGGCTTGCTAAGGACAGCAGAGATCTGTAAACGTGTAAGTGAAGAGTTACTCCATAGCTTCCACATTTGCTCTAAGTCTCCCCCCTACCAACACCTTAAGCATGTACCACAGGGTGGTTCTTTTCCTTGTTTGTGATTCAAGGCCAGGCTCACCACTCCTATGTCAGGACATTATAGTAGGTGTACTGGACTACTGGCCCACCTACCAAAGCATTGCTGCTTAGCCATGAATCTTGACTCTTTCTGAAGCCGTTTTTAATCTGTTCTTTTTGATCAGTCACATCTACTTGCTTTGGTGGGTTTAAGTAGTCCTCTCGTGTTGCCTACAAACAAGTGTATTCTCTTATTACTCCAGCTGCAAACCTTTCTGCTTTAGTTGTACATGTGAGAAGGTTGCTGCTGTAAATCATCTTTATTGGTGAGATTTTGAGCCAGATCATGCATGCTGCCCGTGCCCAGATCAAGCATTGCTACTGCTCCCGTGGGTTCATGATCAGCCACTCACAGAAGTCTAAGTAGTGTCTTACATTTTAACTCTGGCATCACATCCAAAGCACTATTTACCCAAGCTACAGAGGCAGCTGACGGCTCCCCTTAACTGTGTTTCCTGACCTTGCAAACTGATCTGCTTACCACCTTTACCACCACTCCAATCAGAGAAAGTCCTTAATGCTCACCACCCTTGTAGACAGGTAGGGAGCACCCACCCAACTCGAGCCAGTCCCACCGATCTCTGGATGCCTTTAGCATGCAGCATCACTTTTCACTGGCACAGGGCAGCTACCTGCCTGTTGCCCAGCTACTCATGTTCCCACCAACAGCCTTCCTTCCATCAGCTTCCCAGTGTGCTTATCCTGTTAACAATCTTTATTAACATGCTTTTTAATCCAAGGCATCTGAAACCTAGACTTACTTCCTTGCTTTTGGCATTTGCACAGATGGACATACACAATTGTTTTCAAGTTACCTGCATTCAACTTGCACAGGAATTCTGTGCAGCTGTCATCAGGTTATGGAAACAAGGTTTAAGGATACATAGACCCTTCAGTTCCCAAAGACATCTCTGTTACACACTATCCAAGCACACAGATGGCATGAAGTCAGGCACAGCAGCCAGAGCTATTTCCCTTCAAAACCACCACCAGATAAAGCAGTTGTATTTTGTATCACTTGGTGGCCTAGACACCACAGGAAAGGGAAGGTCTCTGTTCATTCTCCTCAGCTTGCTGAGGACTCAAGCCAACATCTGTTAGGCCTTAGCAGACCAGGGTAAAGCAAGGGGGCAGAAGGGTGAAGGGCACCCTCCTACTGAAGCACAGGCTCACACAAGCAAGAATGCAGTTGGGTCAGGAGGAAATAAATGAACAAGTAGGAGGCTGAGGCTTTGCCATTGCAGAGCTTGGGAAGAGAAACACCTAACTTGGTCCAAGGCCTCCCTGGACTCTTCTGCACTCGCTCAGCTCCAAGCCCCTCTTGGGACTTCAAGGCCAAGATACATCATGTGGCTCCTATTCACAGACCACAACCCCATCACCTCCCTACACCACAAACATGAAGGCAAACCCTTCAGCCCCCTTTCCCTCCAGCCCCCTAACAGGATGGCCACAGCCAAACAACTTCATTCATCCTTAGCAACACTCCCTTACTCAGGCACCGAGGACTCCCCTTATCTTCCTTAAAACCCACCATATTATTGGGAGCACAAGCTGTTTCCTTCTGCATAGGAAGCCCCAACACTGCCTGTCAGTGAATATATTTGACATTAACTCTTACTGACCCAGACTGGTGCCCAACACTGCTCTCACTTCTCTGGTGCACCATGAGTAACGCCTCTGCGTATCTGGGACTAATCACCTCAGTTATGATGCCGTGGAGAATAAACCAACATCCTCCTAGCAATGACAGAACTAGGCCTGGATTAGCCATAAAGTTGAAACCATTAACTTCAAGCTCCCATCCAGGATGCTCCTATGGTTCATCCACCAAAGCTGGGATTGTACAGGGTAAACCATGAAACAAAAACCAAGTAGGCTGAACGTGACAACCAGAGGGTGGTGAAGGCTAGGACAAAATCATCCCTTACCATTTCCTTCATGAAACATCTGCGCTAGCTCCGTGTTCTCAGCTGGTGTTTTTTCCAGGCCCACGATGATCTTACCAGCTGCAGCCCTTCCCATCCCAGGCCAGATTCCAGGACCTCCCTTCAGGAGCAGCTTGGCTATCCTGTCTCCTCAAATGGACCAGCTACCTCCAGAACTACGATGAGTTGCCAATAAATAGGAATCCTGTTTTCTTCAAAAGCTGCAACATCACAGCTGCTTCTGAAAACAGGCACAGTGCCCAAACTCTTCACACTTCAACCATGAGGAAATGCTGGGTGGATCATACCAACCAGAACACCCTGAAGCCTGGGTAAATAATATCCTAAATCCTTACGCACTCAAAAAGCATGTTTCCTCCTGTGCTGACCCAAACCAACTGCACAGTGGAACACAGCAGGAAGATACTGCATAGAGTACTGAGGAGATGGTGAGATTTCCAGCCCCTTTGGGCTAAGGGGCACACGTGAAACATCAGGTAGGGTGTAAGGCTTGAAGGCAAATGGAGTACATTAAGTACTCCAGTCACACTCAGTTCTGAATTACATCCTCCCATCATTGTCGGCTACAGAAAAAGTTGGCTTCTGTTGCTGAACAGGAATTCGGTAGTCTTATACATACATTGCTAGTTGCAGTAGTATTTTTTCATGCTTACCACCAAGCTGAAGTATCCTCAGTGAATCAGGAAAAAACATTCAAATTGAGCAATTTGACAAGCTTTATGTGTTACTCAGTAGTGAGGATACAATTCTGTGAGGGAGGAAAAGTCACTAAGGACAGAAGTATGTTGTCCAAACATCAGTTCTAACTCTGCCCAAGAACTTGAGATTGGAGAAATTTCTGTCCTATAACAGTGAATCATGGCTGAGACTTGAACCTCCCCATGTGTTAAGCCATGAGCACACAAAGCTTAACAAAAAACCTGAAAAAAAAATTATGTGGGACTGTGAGGAAAAAGAAGGATAAGTATTGAGTATGTAGAGTACATATATCATACAACACCTGGGTAAGTAGTGTCCATTTTCAGGTGGTTGTGGTCCACATGTCTCTTCTAACCTTGGGTAACTTCAAACACAATTCCACATAGGTGCAGCTACCCAGGGGTGGCTTGGAAGCAAAGCAAACAATAATTTCACCATTTGCAAAATCTAGCACTAATTACCAGATGCTCAAGCAGAGGAGCAGCATTTGGTGCAGGTACGGAGAAAATGCTGCACAAGCTGTGTGGAAGGACAGACACACTGAGCACCACTATTGGGGATTATGGTGTCCTGCCATGAGGTGCTTACAGCCAGACTACACTCAGATAACTGCAATCTAAAACAAATGGTTACCTACACAGATGATCTCTGCAAAGAGACAAGTACCTAGGACCTCTCCACAAACAACTGCATTCAGGAGCTTCTGAAAGGCACGAACCCATAGATGGAAAAACTACTTTATCATCCAGGCTGGGTTGGCATGCCAAGGTATCTGTCTTTTAAGCATGAAGTCTAAAAAACAGGTAATCTACCCTTGTTCAAGTGAAATAGCCTTAAAGTTATTGGGGTGTGGCGATACACTGTCTAGAAAAGAGAACAACAGAATAACAGTGAGCAGAAGTCCCTTCACGGAGAGGTGTAATTAACACAACATTGATGGGGACCAACAAACAATTCGGTAAAACAGAGATCCAAACTTTTGGGCCCATGAGACAGCAGACCCCCAAGCATAGGATATATCCAAAGCATTTCTGCAAGAGTGGAAAGCTGTGAGCTGGGTCTGGAACATGGAAGTGGTAAATAGAAGCCATCTCCAGAAGGTCCTTGAGCTGATATACAACTGCAGTAACAATACCCAAGGTCTGTGAGCATGGCACAGTGGCCACATACTAGTAAGAAAGATTTCGATGTAGGTCCTGTATTACCAGAACTCAAAGACCTAATTAACAGACTCAAAGGTCCTGAAATGATTTGGACACAGGGACATAATGAGTTTCTCTAGAGAAATGTGGCTGGAGGGAGTCTACACAACTAGTGCAGAGGAAATGTATAAGGTTAGGTGAGATAAAGTCCACCCTAAGTAGGTATCTCAAACATTACCACAATTCTTCCTGCAAAATCTTCCATGAAATGTCTTTGCACATCTTTTATTTGGCAGCAGTCTGAAGTTTGCACTTACTGGTACAGCTGAGTCCACCTCTAATATTTTGATATAGCATGAACATGGCAAGTGATTTCTTCAGCTCAATAGCACTTCTGGATGCTTCTGAACAAGTCACCCTGCTGCTATTTTTTTTGCTTGTTATTTTATGAAGTATGTACTAAACTAGACAGTATTTGCATGAGAAACTACAAAAATTATTCCAAGTATAAACAGGCCCATTAATATAATTGAAGAAAGGCCAGTCTAGATGTCAGCCTTTCTTACAGATTCATTGGGCAAGACACAGAAAGGTTGAACCTACAGCTACAGTAAAAATATGTCTGCTTTGTTTCTTTGAAGCATGGCCACCCTTCATATGACTTTAAGGCTCCCAGTACCATATCACCATGCGTGATAGTGAATTTGGTCAGCTACTCTGCCCCGTTATCTATGTGTGTATGTTAAGAACATGATGATGCTGCGCACACAGAAGTGCAGGATGGTGAAGCCTGGGCTGCATTCCTAACATCAATATTTGCATTGGATATTTTATTGTATTTCTCAGCCTCTGTGATTGATGTTTTCCAGGGAATTTCTAAACACCACGTTGACTGGATGCCTATTAGTGCCTGGAAGTAACGGACAGACTCCACAAGCGCTGTAGGAGCTTTGCTAATAAAAGCCAACAGACTCTGTAGAGAAGCAAGAGCTTTTAGCAGACAAATTGGCAAAGCTGGAAAAACCCCCTAATTTTAAGAAAATTTGTTCTTTGGATAAGACACATTCCATGACTGATATGCACAGGTAATTAAAAGGATGCTTTCACTCTCCACGGACCTCTCTAAAGGCGACTTGTGGGGTTTTTTTGTGTTTATCCAGCTGATGCAGGTATCACCCAGAGCATAAGGTCTGGAAGCATGCCAATAGTTCTGTAATATCTGTGTGCTTTAGGGAAGAATGTCAGTGTAAGCATCTCCTGTATCTTTCAATATTGCTTCCAAATGAACAACAACAACAAAAAAATCACACCTTCAGAAATTAGATACATTGGAAACTGCAAAAAAATCATTGGTAAAAGCAGCGAACTCAAAAACAAATCAGCCCATGGCATCTAATTCTCTTTTGGTAAACATTTTTGGGAAAAGTAACTCATGGAATTATCACCACCTTTAAAAAGAATCTGAAGTATACAAATAAATTAAGTTTAGTCACCTCACTTTATGGAGCCACTTCATGGCTTGAAGACTGCAAGATGAACTCTGAGCACCTTGTTGACCATAATACCCTCAGTTGAACTTTTTTAGAAATATAGCAAGAGACCTAGTCAGATGAAAAGATTAATAAGAAAAAACCTGAATCACTCCAGTGAAGTTGTTCCTCTAGGTTTATGATCCAGTCAATTACTAAGATAGCGAAACAGGGAAAACCCATGCTTTGCAATTAATTTCCACTACAGGCAAGACCATAGCAAATATTCTGAATTCCATACAAAGACTGTACACAAAGACCCTGAGCTAACAGTAGTTTATTGCAAAGTAGATGCTAGCACCTGTCAAAAACACAGGCATCTGGAGAACTGAGAAATGCAAATCTTCCTGCAGATTCATCCCATCCAAAATCACAATCTGACTAGGCAATGTGTGCACTCAGGATTTAGAACCCCATGGCAGATTACTGTGGCCCTTAATCTTCAGTACAGAAAGGGAGGTCCAACTAAGGAAGAACATTTTTCTTTCCAAAATAGGCACCAATCAGTTTTGTTGTCAGAAATGCAATTCACCTGCCCATGGAGCAGAGCGAGAAGTGGCAAGTCCCTGAGAATAGGTGGAAAGGTACGCTATAGAAGGTGCAACCAGACTTGATCACAAGTTTTTGTGACTGTGCCCAGCAGCCTCAAATCTGTGATAAAGGTTATCCCTGATCTACTGAAACAGATCAGGCAATCCCTACAGGGAAGTTAGGGCAGGCAAACAGCAGCAAGGGGAAGAATGGCTACACCATGAAGGAGGACGCTGAGATGAAGAGGGCCTGGTGACCCATTTAGTTACAATGCCATCTCCTCCTCTGTAGGTCACAGGGGTAGGAAGACTGCAGAGACAGCACTTAAAAAAACCCAGCCATTATGGGTCAGACAAAAGGTCCATCTAACAGACCTTGGCACAGGGAGCAGAAAGCAATATGCTCCTAAACACATACATTGATAGTCTGGACTTGAAGCCACCATTTGAGGTACAGCAGAAAGCACTCCTGGGACGACAGAAGCAGTGGGGTAAGAGCTGCTAACTGCTGGAAGAGTACCTGCTCAAGGAATATCACACACTGGTAGTGCTGCAAAGAGTGCGAGACCATCCTGCTCCTGGACAAACAATGGCAGTTTCACCATATGGCCTGGCAGAGCTGAACCCCAACACTAAGTTGACTTAGCACTATGTGCTCAGGCCACCTTTTCCAGGTCTCCAGCTGGCCCTGGGGTGATAGTGCTTCCCCCCAAGCTTACTCCACCCCCCATCCCAGCAATTCCACAGGATACAACCAGAATAGAGGGAGCAGTCTTTGACCTCCACCCAGCCACTGCTCCCCTCTGCTTAGGACGCAACCAATGCCACTGACCATGAGAAACTGGGCCATGCAGGGCAGGAGCTGCAGCACAGCAGCTCTGAAGTGTCCAGCAACTAGCCGCACAGCCTTATCTGTGTCTTCGCTGAGCCTCAAACACCCCTAAGAGCTGAAAGTACTCTGAGCTGTTCACTCTCTAATACCTACTAGCAGGGACTGGCTGAGGAATAGGTCCAGAGTCCCTAGAGATAATGGAGGACAGGGTGCAGCAGGCCACAGATCATGGTCTTCATCTTCCAGTGAAGACTCTGAAAGCAACAAATGGGCTACATCGAGTCAGAGGGCCTCCTCATCTCCTCCTGGCATTCCTATTCCTTTGCTCATGCCCATCACCACCATCAGCTAACACCCACCAACTCCTTGCACACCTTCAAAAAGGGTGGGAACTGTCAGGACTTCATCTCCACCTTCTTACTTCAGTGGTCATAGTTTTCAGATGTCTTTTTGAAAAGGGAAAGTGGGACAGTCTGGTTGTCAGGTGAAAGATTAGCCCCACTCAGTCAAACCAATGGCAATGTGCAAAAGGAAGTTTGTTTACATTTGAAAGTCTTCGACAAACTACTGCGTGTTGTTTGACAGAATTAGCCTGCTAAATAATCCGCTAAGTCTCAGTCAGAACAAACATAAAGCAGAACAAAGCAGCTGAAAATAATATTAATAGGCTGATGCAGAAATGGCTTGATATTTGACTGGGAAATACACCATTTGGCTATGTTAAGTTGAGGACTATTTTATTTTCCTGTGGGCCACAAGTGCTTTCCTGACTTTTTGACACTTTGCTAGAGCAAGTGGGATGACAGTCCTCATGGCAAGAGACAGCACCACCACCAATCCGAATAGCAAACGACCCCACAAATATGGAGACCCATAGAGGCTGGAAGCCTGGTTATAGAACATAGCACCCCAACTCTCAGGTCTCTTTCCCATCTTCAGTCAGACTAGCCAGGAGACTATATCAGCTGTTAGTGGATTTTAAACACCTGTCACACCTCTCATCCTGGATCAGGATTTCTCTGGGTAGTGGTGCTGATAGGCTTTTACCTGAACATAAGGTAGGGAGTCTTCGGTCTCAAATTACTCTCTATTTACTCTCAAGTCACCCCCTGGACACCCCTCCTCCATGTCCTGCTGGACTTCCAATTCCTGCCCCACTTCAGTGGCAGTTTTCTGACCAACCATCACAAAGTCTGTCTTGTCCCCTGGAAGGGAAAGCGAGGATGAGTAGTGTTGCTGAGGAGTACCCCCTTCAATAAAGGGCTCAAGTAGCAACAACATTTACCAAGTTAGATATACGGGGAAGGCAGCACTAACTTAGACAGAGGTTCAGGATAGAGGGTCCCCCATGGCACCAAATTCAGCCACTTCAAATGGGCTTATTCCCCTGACACCTCAAGTCTGTGCCCCCTCACAGACTATTACCCCTGCCGCATCAGAGTCCTCCCCTTTCTCACAGCTTGTTGGAAGGACTGCCTATGGAGATACCCCCCCCTCAGACTTCAACATCTAATGAGAAAGCAACCATAAGATAATAGACATAGTCAGGAGAAAGAATGATCTCCAGCTACTAAGAAGGAGACACAAGAAAACAGGAGAAGCAATGATGCTAGAAGATGGAGAGTCTGTGGCCAAAGACAATACGGCTATAAACAAGTAGGGGCTGCAGTCATGTTTGTGTGTGTATTTTCTTCAGGAAGAAGTGTGGACCATGTTATTGTAGAGGGATGAGCATGGAACTAGAGGAGGTACCGGTCCTCCAGCAGAACAGAAGGTGCAAGGACAGAAGGAAGCTGGGACAGACTGCACATGTACAGACAGGGGGTCAGATAGAGTGAGAACAGAAAAACTGAAAAGTAGAAAAAACCCCAGCGTGAACAGAGACGACAGTTAGATGACATGGAAATAAACTGTAGAAAGAGGAGGATGAGAAAAATTGGAAGAAATAAGAAAAATCTAACGCTAACCAGGGAATGAAGGACAGGGAAAAAGGACCTAAATGTAAATAAGACTGCTCTGTGCAATGAAAGGAAGACTCTATGCACTGAATTAATAAGAAGAAAAATATCAGGAAAAGCAGCCAAACCAAAGTGATTTTCAGCATAACAATGGCAGCTGCGACATCATCTCATCAACCTAGCAGAAATGAAATCAACAGGTACACAGAGTGACTACCTGCAGTGTGCAGAAGTCAAGAGATTAGGTCCTTCAGCTAACTTACTGTCTAGGCAACTCTGTTTCCATATAAACAAATAGGAATAATTTTTCTAGCTTTTAACTTTACAAATATCCAATTCTGATCATTTTGTTTGTTGAAAGTATTTAATAAAACAGTATGCTTAGCACACTCCTAGTAATACCAGCTTTCTTTCTAAAACAGGATGCACATGGCATAGCAGCCAATGGACCATTTTGGAGGGGTGTGATTTGCTGTTACTGGTAGGGAAACAGTTGCACCAACTTCTCAAATGCCAGGTAAGAATAGAATTGGTCAAAAAATATTATTCCTTAAAATAAAACAATAAAAACAAAACAAAACCCAAAGAAGTTTACATAAATTCTACACTAAGCTACTATTTGTAGCAACCAGCTTCTAGAGGGCCTTGTGCAATTACCAAACTGTAAATACACATATAGGTAGAAAAAAAACCCTAAAAAACCTCCAGCTATAAGCTTGCCTTTCAAAAAGTACCTGCAGAGTCAAAAAAGTCCCTGACCAGCTTGGTAGTAAAGGATTCTGTGTACACTGACACTTCAAATAGCTATACGAGATTTTGTAAAAGGATGCCAAGCCGAAGGTTAGGTAAGTTTTTGTAAGGCCATTCTAACGGAAGTATTATACAGTAACTCATGGCTGAGTCCTTTCAGCAGGTACTGTTACAGACTACGTGAATATCTTCATCCCAGAGTCCACAACAGCAACACTGTGGTCTTGTCACTCTTCTGATACCTTCTACTTTTCTTTACATGCTGGCAGCTTGTTGTGGGGGGACCCCAGGCGTAGGCTGGCGAGGCAAAGTATACATGGCCCCAAGAAATTGGTCTGCAATGCGACCGGCTTCTCGCAGTCCACTCAGTAAAGCACCATGGACAGTTGCAGGGTAGTTGCGAATTGTATGTTCTCCTGCAAAAAACAGGCGAGGAATAGGCTGGAGGGAACAGAGAACACTGTTAAGGCTTGTTCATGTTCTTTCAGATTCTGCAGCAAACAGGTACTTTAAGAACAATGTTAAAAGTCCTCTAATCACACTACAGTCTCCATTAACATGAAGATGTGCATACAAAATAGTCTGTATTAAAAATATTTTAGCCTCTCCTACAAATTACCAAGAAAATACACCTTTCATTTCACAGGAGAGTTTCATGTTTGTAATGATGGTTATATGAGGAAATATTTTCCAATTATTTGACAATATCGTTGCTTTGATACAAAGATATTAAAGCTCTACTTGAAAAACAATACTTTCAGAACCAGGTAAGCACGGGAGATTAACATCCCCAGCTGTATACCAAAAAAGCATTTGAATATTGTATCTTCAACTCTACAGCCAAACTGTTAGACATGTTCAAGAAGAATGATGGTTTCTGATCCTGGGACATGAACTCTAGCACAGTAAGCAAACAAAAACTTCAGCAATTCACTTAAGTTAGTAGTTTCTCTTTAAACTGAGACCTAAACCAAGTATTGACAGTGTCAAAAAGTAGGAGAAAAACATATTTTCATATATTATACTCTGCAGAGAATTATTTTATCCATAGCTATGTTTATTAATGACTTGTATCACTAGAAAAAGAACCTTAATAAAGCCAAAGCCAATATATCCTTCTCTGCTAGGGCTCTCAGAATGGCTATTGCTTTCAAAACTTCATCCTCTCAAAGTGAACTGGAGATGACTTTGTTCCCAATTTGGGAGAGACCTTTTGATTCCTATTCCTCTCACTCTGGCCTTCACCCTCCTTCAAATCACTACAACTCACTTAAATATGGTGATAGACAACATAAATATGGAGTATGAAACACAGTAAATGCCTAATATTATAATACTCTGTTCAGACATTACCAAATTGACTTTCTGAATAAAAACGCTCTTTTCCTAGTAAACAAATTACATGAAACCTGGGAAGGCAGAATTCATGGATGGAAAACAGAATTATATTACAGGTTCTAATCATTCATCAGAAGATGCAAGTTATCTAAACTTGTGTTTAGATCTGTATGCAAATTACTTGGAAAAATCATCCTGTTTTGAGGTTTTTCTAAAAAGGAGTTGGGACATCTCTCACCTGAGGAGCACCTGGAATGGCTGGCCCTGGAGTAATTGGCTGAGCCATCAAATCATAGTCATTTCCAGAAGATCCAGCTGCTACATAGGAGTACGATCCCCGGGCCCATGGGTCAGCACGCCAGCGGGACACCACAGTCTCTTTAGGCTGAGACAAGACAGAAACTTCAGTTGTTGACACAGTGCAATTTCTACAATTAGTACAAAATACAAAAGATGCAAATTGCAAGAATAAAAGACACAAAGTCCTTAGGCTAACATTAATGGTGGAACTCCCAGTTTATATTCCATGATAACACATACTAAGGTAAATAACTTGTCGCTGGTGGCAATACCTTAATTCTTTCCAATATATTACCAGAACCTACTGCACATAGCTTCTGGATCAGAACTCAGACTTTGTAGTCAGCTGTACATGCACACTGTGTAGTGTTTGCTCTGTTTCTTCTCTTATTATCAACATAATGACAATGCACACTTCCTACTCCTTTACTTTCTTTCAGCCACAGCTCATCTGAATCTCTTGATTTGACTATGACATAGGCCTATATAAGCTCTGTAACTCACCAGGGAAAATGACTGCATGAAGGGTACCTACACAAACACCTATATTTCTCCAATCCATCTGGTTTGCCAAGGTAATGGTCACGATGAAAGATATTCCACTGAAAGATGCAACAGTGAGAGCATCACCAGGACTCAAACCAGTATCACTCTAAGGCATAACAGCAGTCAAGAGAAAATGGGACATCTTCCTAACCTTGCAGACATAACACTGAGAAGTGGTGGGTGTGAGTCTTAAAATAGCCCAGACTCTGTCCAAATGTGTAAATGTGTAACTGAGTTTTAACAGGAATCATACCCTGTAAAAATGCAAACATCAAGACAGGAAGCTCATCTCCTCTCCTTGGCCATGAAGGTATTTCATGGAATTGTTTATACTTGAACAGAACTTCCCACAAAGGAAGAGAAGGAGGCTCTATCTAGTGAGGACGTTATCCAGAAAGCAATCCAGCAGGCATCATATCACATCATGGCAAGAGAAGTCTCCTGGACTCAACACCAACAGATCTGAGATGATCTCCGAGGCTGGCCTCAGCTGGACTATATCTGATGCCTTCTGCTGAGTCTGTGGAAAGGCCACAGAGGACTGGGGCCACGTTCCAAGGTATAAGACACCACTGGGGGCTGGAGACCACATTTTCCAATAGGGTCTGATGACTTGAGAAAATTCTTCACCGCAATTTTCAGCGCTTTTTTATCCAAAAGGTAAGAAACTTGAGTGATAAGCCAGCCCTCATATACTGACTGCTTCTTGAGAAAAAAGCAACCTCACATTTCCCTCCTTGTTGGATGGAGACCACTGTGATGGCACTGTATGTTACCACATATATGTCTGGCAAAGAAAACTTTGAGCCATTTCATAAAATTCTTAATTCTCTCTAGTAAACACATGAAGCATTGCAATCTAACAGGGAATAAAGCCAGACAGAAATTTTACTTCACTGAGGTAGTTTTGAAAGTATGGCTAATCCAGGCACAATTGTAGAGCAGAATACAAAAGTACCGGTTCCCCAATCCAAACTGCACCAGTCCAAACAGCAACTGTGGTGTTCATGTGCCCACACACCCATGTATGGGTATGAGTCAACTTTTATTTTCAGACTGACAAGCAAATGCTATAATTAGGATTCCCTGTGAACAGGAAGAAGGATGGTTGGAGGATAAAACATGTACTACAACAGAAGTGGTACAAAATTTGAATCCTACTCTACAGAGGACATGAAGCTTGCAGAGGTTAGCTGCACAGCAGGTTGAGAAAGCTTCCATGTGTTGAAGAACAGCAGAGGGAAAAAATGGTTCTATCTGTCTTTGGGAAATGAAAACCAAACCAGAAAGACAAAATAAGACAGTACTAAGCAGCACAGGAACGAGGAGGATGGCTCACATTCCAATGAAGTGTTACTTTAAACAAAATTTTTCTGCTTCCCTGTTTTGGACAGATATGAGGAACTGCACTTGCACAGCAAGCTCTGCTTCATATATAGTTGTTCATCCAATACAACAGATGAGAGTGCTGTTTATCCAGACTGATGAATGGCTGTCCAGAAGACAGCCTCCAGCAAATCTCTCCATTATCAAGTGCTCATAGTACATAAGCACCTGAACTGTGAATATGTTAAAACAGAGACTCAGAGATCTCACTTATCACAACCGAAACTGCATTCTCCTTTGAAAGACTGATCAGATATGGAGTCATTCTGTAACAGAGTTATCAGTTAATGCACTGAAATATTTTAGAAGTTCATGGAGTTCTCTAAATTTGATGTTTATCGACAGTAGAATCCATATTTCTCAAGATTCTGCAATTTGCTAGTGTGTGGGTTTTTTCACTTGAAAATCCTACTAGAAAGCAGCTGCAGTAAAACACTTTGCTCTTGGTTCACTGTAGAGTGATTTCTACAGCACCTGTAGACAGAAAAGTCTCAAAGCTCCTCTCAAAGAGAGATCTCATTAGGAAGTGAAATTGTCTTCTGGGACTTCAGAGAAGGAGCTGTGGATTTATCAGAAAGGCAAGCCTGGGGTTTCCTTCTTTTGTGTTCTCCAGTCTGAGACATAAAATTCAACTGATTGAGCGTTTCCAAAATATGAGATCCACTCATTAACTAAAAATCCATGCTTACAGTCAGCTGTGAGGATTTGTCCATCACATAGAAAGAAGTAAAATACTGGGGATTATAAGGCCATGTTCAAGAAGAGCTCTACAACTACTCTACAATAAAGACAACAAAGTGAATCTGTTCCTCACATGAAATACCAAGCAAGTAAACAGTCCAATTTACACATGGCCAAATGCTCAGAGAAGACTGGTGTATTAAAGTTACCATGTATTTTTTCATTACTTTACTATATAGAAATCCCAGTGGAGGAGAGCTATTTATTTACAACCAATGCCATTTGTAAGAACTGCTGCCTGTTAGGACAACAGACCAAGTATTCAACTAAGTCACACACACTGTGTGTTGAACGGACTTTTCAAATCAATGTCCTAAGTACCCAAGCTTCTTTTGAGTAATATTAACTATTTTCCAAACTCCGCCTTCACTAACCATTCCTTTTACACTTATTGTGCCTAAATAACTGTTGGCTAGCTGCACAAGGAACTGATCCAGATGAAAGATTGCCTTTACTCCCTTCCTTCCCCTTCGGCCATTTTCCAGCCAAACCTGTTTCTCTGCAGAATTCACTGGTCAAGAGCTTTACTGTACTTTAGAGAAGGTGCAGAACATGGCAGGGAGTATCTAAGCAGTGTTGTCACTAGCCACGGACAACTCTGCTGTAACGCCAGAAATGTAAAAGGTAGAAAATTTACTGAAGTGTTGGATGCTCTGGAAAAGTTAGAGTCTTACTCAGTCTAAAACAATCTTCTCAAGAAAAAAAAACCCACCCCCCCACCCCAAACAAAGAAAAGCCCTAACCGCCAAAAAAACCCAAACCCACAAACAGCCCCTCCTCCCCAAAACCCCTGAACAACCAAAAGGTGGTACATATACCATATACCAAACAGTTCAATACTGCAGCAAAGCTACTGAGAATTGTAGTACATTCTGAAATGCAGAGAAGTTACCCAAAGACACTGTCTGTACTAACCTGTGGCACAGCACTGCTACCAAATATGCCTTTGAGGATGGCAAGGCACCGTCCAACAATGACATCATCGCTGATATTTTCCATGATCCCTGCTGCTTCTCCTGCTACCAAGGCCAACAAAATTGGTGCTGAGAGGGCGGGGGGAAGGAGAGGAAAAAAAACAACTGAATTATTGAAATTGAACATTTTAATCAGGCAAGTTGGAATTGAATAGGCATGGACCTGCAGCTAAGTCATGAGGTTAAAAACTAAACAAACCCAACAAAAGTAGTCCTAAATCTTCCACCATCATGTTGAATTACGAAAAGGAAAATGAATTAATATATGCTATGGTACTATTTAGAATTGTCAAGAGAACTGATGTATTAAAAATTAAATACGCACATTAGGAAGTACAGCGTGCAGAAGAGAGGAAAGGTTTTCTTTAGTGAAGACATCACTTGTTTGACATAGGAGTTTCCACCGGGATTTAACAGTCATCTGTGCTACATTTAAGGGAACTTAATACCTTCCAAACCATCTAATTTAGGTACAATTAACATCAGCATAGCAGTTAAGTTACCTGTATAGGTACTTCAATCATATAAAGTATCTAGATTTCTTTGTTACCAATGCACATTCACATTAAATAATCTCAATGGAGTGGAAACTATGAACAGTAGAACAGTATCAAGAAAAGCAGTGATTCTAAGAAGAACTCAGAATTCAAATGGACAGATATCAAGTAACTCAGCTGTCCATGTGATGCTGTGGTGAAGAGTGTTAATGTGACTATACAATCTACAAACAAATAGATGAGGTCATTTTACCTCTGACCAGCTATGGTAAGACTAAGCATACATTTGTGGTAGCCACAAATTCAAGGGAAAACTTAGATAAGTATCGAAGAGCTACCAAAATAACCCAATGACAAGAAACATGCATTTCAAGAAGTGACTCATAGATCCAAGCATGGTTACTTAATGAAAACTCTCTCAGTTATCTTTCTCCTCCTGGAGATATTTATGAATTCCTAAATTCAGCAAGGGAAATACTACAGCTAGAAACAGATGTGAAGCATATTGAAACGGGAAATACAGTCCTTGTTAAAAATTTGGCTTTAACTTTTGTACAGATTTCCAAAATGATTAGTGAATTCCTTATATCCTGGTATATATGGAGATCTCCTGGTATACATTCCCAGCGAGTTACTGCTCTTTAAAGAAAACTGGCTAAAGTTCAGTTGCAATACACAGGCTGGAAGACCCAGTAATATATTCTGGTTAAAAACAAAAGTCTTTGAAATTCTGAAGAAGTTAGACTAGTAAGGATGTTACAACTACAAAGATAATTACACTACGCAAGATACAATTAAGACACTTCAATACACAGGACCTCTGGGACTAGAAAGAGTTTATTAGACAAAAAAGTTACAGGATTGCTCCTCTAGTTAAACTCCATTTTCTGAAAGATTAAGCCTAGTCTTTTAAACAATTGAAGGAAAGAACAAAAAACTGGTCTCCTATCATCCACAGGCATTGGGGAATTTTTTTTTGTCATTTCAGCAGCAAAGTTTTTCCTAGTTTGCCATCCTTGACACAATGAGATCCCTGAACTTTCCAGCAATTACTGTCAACGTATTTTTTCTTGATGGAACAACTACATATTAAAAATGCAGCTTCCAGTGAATTTGTTCATGGTAACTTGTATTCAGACAACCCCAAAATATTTTTATGGAAATCCCGCTTTCCAGGCATGAGACCCTGTTCTATAAGCATTTATCCAGACCCGAAAATGTTGCTATTCAGTCACCTGGATTAATTCAGAACTGTAAGAGAAAGCCAGAAGGTTGTAGCAGAACAGTGACTATTTTGCTATGCAAATATCAAAGTGCTGCTCAGAAAAGCTTCTTGCATGATAAGCATGTGTCACTACACCACAAAAAAATTCTCGAGGCAGTGATGTTTACTGAGCCTTGATACCAAACAGCAAGCAGAGAATGTGGTTTAGCCAGAGATCAGAGAGTAGCCACAAAACTATGACAGAGAAAGGGCCTCATCTTTTTCATCACATCTCTAGGAAAAACAGAAGAGCTAGGCAAGAAAAGAGAGACTGAAATGTCATTGGACTTCCAGAAAACACTGAGTGTTTCTGCCATGAGTTCCTCTGCCCTGTGCTGATGGAGTCTCTCCATCCTAAAGTGTGTCTACAAGGCTACAACAATAATCCAATAGCATTGCAGAGCAAGAGGCACCAACAGCTCAGGGCAGCTGCTCTGGGACATGTATAGCGTTCCTGAGGCTACAGGTTTTCTCAGCAGTCATCATCTGAACTAGACTTAAACCACAGGGAGGATTCCTGTCTGAGGTACAACAGGTCACCCAACAGCAGTACAAACACATGCAGTCTTTTCATCTGAGTTTCACTGCATTCACCCACCTATCTTTAAACCCTTCTCAGAGGCCAGTTGGTCCCTGCCAACACAAGACCTTTAAAGAACTTTCACAGAGCTAATACAGCATGTGCTGTGATACTTTTGGTTTTTTTTGTTTCTGGATTAATAATTGTTCTCTGATCTGTTCAGTTTAAATGGTCTCTGCCCAAAGTGCTATGGCTACAGAAATACAGAATATGACAGAATAACAGCTTTACAAGTTCAGTCAGGTCTGCTTTAGTATTTCACAGTGCAATCATGTTAACTGCCACCTAACTATCCACAAGAAATGGTAATTGATTTTCTTCTATTTCAGCCATCTGACTTATGCTTTAGCATACGATTTTATTGCATTTCTACTTTATTTCTATGTGCTCTGCCTATTTTCATGAGAAAGAAGGTTTTGCATCTAGCAGCAAAACCTTTGTATGCGAGATTGTCTTTCAATGTAAACCAAAACCCCATCACTACTTGTTAAGTATGTAACACAGCCATCTTAAAGCCACAAAAGCAGATACATAAACAGCCTTATTATCCATGGCTCATTGCTTGTATCTCTCCAGTCAAGTCTTACCAAACATTGTAACAATTAAATAGCCTAGAAAGGCAGGTTCCTTGTGCAGCAATTTTCTCCAGTTAAAAGAAAAACCTGTCCTGCCCGTGACAGGCTGGAAGAAAAACCCGTGGTACTTTAAACAGTCATCTGAAAGAAAAATAACTCATTTAATAGTGCTCACTGTATATACACCTTTGCTTTTAGTATGGCAGTGAACAAAAACAGTACGCTTACTGAAAAATATCTTCTGACAACCTCTTGTCACAGACACCAGCTGCAGATAAAAAAAACTACTAATGGCAAAGTCCAGCTGTAGAAACAGGCAGAGCAAAACCTTTTGCCTACTTAAGCATTTTCTAAAGAGGAGTTCTAAAATCATCTGTCAGTCTGAGACTCATGGTCTGTAAGTCACAGCCGCTTTGCTGCTCAAAACAGTAAACAGTCATCCATTCAACAAATTGGATCCACTGCAGCTAGCTTGCCTTTCCTCCAGGGCAGACTGCATCTTAACCATATGGATGGGCCTGCAGCTCATCAAGCTGGAAAGGTAACGCTCAGCAAGAGGAATGGAGCTATCACAAAGCCTCTAGTCTGCTCCACTGACATCTGAGTGTTCAATACTCTGTAAAGGCTGCACTGCACCCCCCTGAGAAATCAAAGCAGGATAACATACAAGCATTGAGTTCTGCAAGTCAGACATGTAAGAGAATACACAAGTCAACAGCACCCCTTACATCTGAAAAAAATGTAGTTTATCTTGGTTAGATCCTAGCCACTTAAGTTTGAAATCCTGGGCAGCAAAGTCACCTGTACCAGAAAGGACTAGAGGTCACAGACAAAGGGGCTCATCTACAGTTATCGAATCATCCTAGATTAGATAGACAGTCCCATCCTAGATTAGACTCAGTCCCAGCCTGGCTTCAAACTATCAGTTGAAATTGAAAAACATCCAGGAAGCTGAGGTTTTCAAAACTAAGACTAAATTGGATGCCAGTCCCATCTGCATGAGAAGCTTAGTAAAAGAGGGGAAGAGCTCAAACAATATTTTAAGTGGCCAGAGAGAAACTCGATTTCAAAGAGACTTATGAACTAAGAAGTGGCTTTTAATTCAGAAAAGCTGCAGAGGCAAATCACCCTTTTCTTGAAGAACTCAGTACATCCTCCTGACAAAGTAGATACTGAATTAAGACAACACTGCTCTTCAGCAAACAGAATGCACATTATTTGCTGTATTTTTTAAATACTATATAAACATGTTAGATGAGGTTTGGGGTTTTTTTCCTTAATACAGCACAATAAAAATCAAAAAAGTTAATTTTTTCAGAATACCAGTGGCAATTAAATAGATGGTTAAAAGAAGCAACCAAGATAATACTGAGTAAGTCACAGAACAACTTCAATGTGCAAGACAATAAAGTAGCCAATAAAACTGTAAGTGTTACGGTAGATAGGTAGCAACACAATTTAACAGACATAGCCTCCAATTCAGCATTGGTAAACCCATACTCATCCATGTCCTGCCCTAATTTACTACAGAATTGTTTACAAGTCAGTGCTGCTCTCTGCTTCCATTTGTCTTCCTACAAATACTATCTTCTTATCAAATCCATATGTGAACACTCACAGCATCATAAAAAGTGCTCTTTTCTGGATCTGAAACTACACAAATGACACACTGGCGAAAGTAGACATGCACCACAGCTACCTTTGTACAGGTTCCAAAACAGGAAAAGTTCTCCTCTGCTTGCAGTAGTGCTACCAACATGACCAAACAAATTGACACTTGGATCCCAGAAGACACGATCAAAACACAACACAACCTAGAAACAAAAAAAAAAAATCAAGACTTAGGAAGCACACACAATAAAAACAAAAATAGAGACAATTACACTCATTGGTGTTTATCACTGGAAAGGTCAAGAATGGAAAATCTGGTGAATATATACTGCATATACATAATACATAAAGGTGTATACCTACACTGCCTTCCATAGGTTAGTGTGCCCTCACAGTTTACAAATTTGCTGGTTAACAAGCTACAGCAGACATATTGAGTCAATCTACTTCTGAAATTTAACTATTTAAAAATTGTGTGGGAAATAGAGAAGAGGTCCTTACAGTTCTTCAGATAATTTTCAGCATCAAAATCTAGCAAAACAGCAGTGGAAAAAACGTTCTTCCTCTCATCCACCAAACATTTTCCATAGACATTTCAGATTCTACCTATTGCAAACCCTGGTCTGCTGCAGTTCCCTCAAAGACCAAGTCACCTTGTTAAGGTTGCCAAATCCCATACGCTGCACTGCAGAAGTTTTCCACTCAGGAAGAGGCGGCACAAACTGTACTGCTGGAGGCTGCTGTTTCAATACTCCCAAGGGAAGAGTACACAGCACAGCATCACATTTGTAAATGAAAGTCTGGCTAGTAGATCGGGTATTTACAGCTATCACTTCACAGCCTGGAAAGGGGAGAGAAAACCAATCATTTAATAGGCCAGGAGGCAAGAGCATTAGATTAAATATTAAACAAACTACCATAAAACATATCCACATCAGAAAACATTTTGTTTATCGAGACAACTTTACACTAACATTTACTTAACTTGTAGGCAAGTGAATGTTACTGGCCACATAGCTCAATTCCAGAAAGTGTAATTTACACAGCATCTGAAAATGGCCATACTGGGATAAGCCTAAAGGTTCATTTAGGACAGTGAATGATATTTAAATATATGCATAAATAGAGCAAGTAGAGTGAGCCTCTCATTGAGTTGCTCTCCCAGTTGACAGTTTCCTACACAATTAATCACAGTAAGAAGTGTGGCTGTTTATCTAACCCAAAACATATAATGGGAGGGTTTTTACGAGATCAATCTTCACATCTGCTTCCAGAAGCACTTAAACCTAATTTCTATGATCATACTCCCTCAGAGCAGTTTTCCGGAGGAGGTGGCTTCATTTACCTGATGCTGTATAGCGAACCTGTCGAACTGCTGTGTTTAATTTAATATCTAGCCCTTCTGCCAAGGCTACAGGCACACAGGAATATCCATTCCTCACAGTCAAGTGACTGCCTGTGAATTCAAAGTCATCATCCTACAACAAAAGATGCATAAAAAGCATGCATTTATAATGAAATCACATAATTCAATAGAAAATAATCAGCAAATCTACACAATGGCAAAACTTTTTTCTAAAACCTTTTTTCAAAGAGTTGAATAAATTTGACAATCTTTCTGTTAATTAGTCAAGTAGTAAGTATAGGAACTTTCAGTAGACAGTATTATTAGATTGTTTTGGCACTAACAAAAAGCTGACAGCACTTCAGTGTTTAGAAGTTATTAACATAGAGAAGCTTCCATGAGAATGAAGTAAATATAGCTTAAGTTTTTAGTGTACTGCTGAATGAATACATTAATTAGCTACCTGGTCCCAGTGCTTCAGTGAAAGCGTAGACAGGGGTGTAGCATTAGCAAATTCTAGGTTTGCAAAATGCCAGTCAAGTATTTGCCTGTCTCTTGATGACAGATAAACATCACTAGAAAAAACAAACATAATACAAAGACATTTAGTTTGCTGGAGTATGATGTTGCAAATACATTGCTTTTGAAAAATTTATTCACAGTCTTTTTTGAGTCCCTCCTTAGTGGAAAAATAAAAAAAGAACACAAGCAGATTCTGTTTCAAGGAGTTGGACCTCCTTCATGAAAGCTGAGCATCAAAGCCCAGCAAATTCACATTTTCAAAGTAGAGTACATGTAAAATATTCTAAGTGAAGCTAGAAACTTAACTTTAGAAATAAAAAAGTTACATAAATAATGGCTTAAGTAGCATGTATAAAGACAACAACTAAAAACCTAGTGTAATCACATAGAGCACAAAATAATAATATTCTGCCAAAATAAGCAGGATTGGTATGCTATCATTAGTGATGGGAATTTAAAATCTCAAAGGCTTCCTGAGATCAGGCACTAATTACAGTAAGGATTTCTACTGAAATGCACCCTAGCTAAGAACCACCTTTTTTGTCCGAGTCACCTCTAAAAATGAGGAAGATTAGTTTAAAGCTGAAGGAACTCAAACTTCATGTTTGTACCTTCCTAACCCCTTGAGTTACCATAATTAAAACAAAGCATACCATAGCATTTTTGAAACTAAGTGAAAAGTAGTAAAAAACCTGCTTTCCTGAGTATTTATTTTTATAGTTTGTATCTTTACCTTGGTGGATTGGCTTCAAGTTCTTGTAACTTCTCTTCCAGCTTTCCTTGTGTTTCTGCCAATTCATCATACTCCTAATAAGATTTAAAGCTAGCATTAAAATCAGTTTACAAAAAGGACTTAAAGACATCATGTAGCATCAGACTAGACCTAACCTCAAGAGAAATCAGTGGAAGATTCATGGTTTTAGTGGAATCTAAATCAAGTTCTTTATTTTTTCAACATTTAATCCAGCATATTTTGCCCTTCTGCTGTTCGAATATATAGAAGTCTATGCCACACTGCAGAAAAGATGAGTACACTAATATTTCAGGAATTTAAACACTCAGATCTAAAGAACATGCAGGTCCATTACAGTCCTGCAATTTTAAGGGCTCCTATGGTACTGAGAGCTTTTTCATATTGGACAAAATGTTATTTCTATTCTTCTCTCTCTTGAAAGATTATAGTTCATATCAAACAGAGATTTCCAAAGCAGAAGCAGTCATGCAAAAGGCAAAGACATGATCTAATTCAAGCTCCTTTCAGAGGTTTGGGGTTTGTTGGTTTTTTTTCCTTTATTTTAAAAAATATTAGTAGAACTAGGTATAAAGGCAACAATCATTTTCCTTCAAGGCAGAATAATTTGGAGTGTCCAACAATAGCAACAGGAGCACAAAGCTGTTCATTGGTGACAAAATAGAAGAGCTACTACTTATGTATACATAAAAACATTGAGCTTCCAAATAAAGGTATGTATCTTCTATTGCACAAGTCGCTGAAAAATGATCCTTAGGTCTATCTGACCT
This sequence comes from Haliaeetus albicilla, assembly GCF_947461875.1. Lineage (NCBI taxonomy): Eukaryota > Metazoa > Chordata > Aves > Accipitriformes > Accipitridae > Haliaeetus > Haliaeetus albicilla. Next base: position 8,698,282 of record NC_091498.1, read on the forward strand.
GGTTTAGCAGGGTGTCTTTCACTATCAGAGAAAGCACAGTTTTTAAGGTTTCCTTTTTAAGGCATATTTCTACATCAACGTACACCCAGAGAGGGGGACTGACTCTGCTTGTCAGGACAGAGCTCTGTAATGATAATCTTTGGATAGAAAGAAGTCTTTTATTCAGGAAATCACCTTTTCTATCTTGGAAAAAGAGCATTTCTCTTCAAGTGCAGATTTTATTTCCAGACTATTGTGAGACCCAGCAGTACTAACTAAAGACCAAGTGTGATCTAAAATTTAGCCTTCAAAACATTAAATCCTGTCTGACATGAGCCAGCACAGACTACTACCTAAAATTGAGCCTTCATCGTGTTAATACTCTCCATCATAAGCCATGAAAGACAGGTACCTAAAGGTAGTTAATGCAGCCCTGTTATCAGTATTACAACCCAGAGCTACCATCAATCACATTCTCTTGAGAGTGTTGGATCAGAGAGATGTGGAAACATTTATATTGGCTTATTTTGGCTGGCTGCTGAAGTCCTCAGCAACCACTGACTTAAGTGCTGTATGTATGTCATCCTTTACCTTGCAAAGCGCAGTCAGATCTCTGTGTTTGCTTTTCACAAGAAACTCTGCTGTAATATCCCGAGGTGGCTTCACTTCTGATGCTTCCTTATACTGTTGATGAAGTTCTTTAATCTTCTCTTTTAAATTCACCATCTTTTTCAGGTGGAGTAGAAAAAGGGAGCAAGGGGTGGGGGGAGGGGAGGGAAGAAGGGAAGATAGTTTTCATGCATGTTACTGTGTAAAATGGATATTCATCTCAAACTATGCCATTATACCAAAGAGATTTCCAGGTTTTGACAGATGTTACTTATATATATGCAATTCTACCTCCAAGAAACCACAATAAATACCACCAACCCCAAAACAACATGGCTTAGACCCAACATCGTTGATTTCTTACAAAATATCTTGCAAATAACTTAGGATATGAGAGCTATCCTCAGACATTTTTAATTTGAGAAACTTCCATGAAGATGTAAAGATGTCATCTACCACAACCAAAACTAATTTAAGTAGGCCTAAAACACTGTTTCTACACTACAAATCAGATTTGTGGTAAAGAAAGTAAACATTTTAAAATAACCCCCCAAAAGCCTCAGTCATTATCAACATCCCTCAAGGAAGCTATGACACAACACTGTTTATCATGTCTGTCCTCTCCCTTTCTTTTCCCATATTTACGTTTTACAGTCTTCTGCCTAGTCACTTATGTGCTCCTCCTCAAAAATGGAGACTCCTTTGTTATAACAGTGCTTCTAGAAAGGTCTTAAATGAACAGATATGTTTAAGAACAGCATTAATGGCAACTTTCTGATATTTTTCCATGGAAGTTTTTGTTCATTTTGGCACTTTCTGAGGAACACAATGCTATCCTTTTGTTCTAAATGTCATTATCTGACCTTGTTAAGAAGATCTTTCAACTCCTCCTGTGTTTTCACAATTTTTTTCCAGTGTTCAATCTGCTCATCCTTCACATGCTTCTCCTGCAATCTGGAAAACGTAAGTAGTTAGTTCACCATAAAATCCTCACATTATTGAGAAAACTCATTATCACAATCTAATTAGCGTAATGCAATAAAAGCACGTCATGGGATATTTTAGTAAATACTCATATGGCAATTACAAAATTAATACAAGTTTCTGTAAATAAGGGATATCTGACTAGCTAAAGTGTGAGTCTGAAGTTACCTATTATTATTAAAAGGCATATTACAAATGCCATTAGCTTTCAAGTAGCCTAAGTGGGCTGTATGTATGTCAATTATCCACTATCAGTTGCTGTAGCAGTGATTTTCAGGAAGCTTTCAAGAGAAGATGTTTGCTCCTTTAACCATCTTTGGCATATTTTGCTTCAATAAACAAGAAACACATACACAAATGAGAACTCAGCAGAGACCAAACAGTTGTATGAAGTGGGTAATGCTTACCCTAGGGGCATCACAGTTGTTTCAGATGTCTTTTGAAAAATTCTCCACAAAATAGGAAAGTCTACCATGAAGAGAAAAGTCACTTACTGTATGACAACCTCCAGAGCCTGACCTAGGGAGACAGGCTTATTATTGAGAACATTAAAATCCAGCTGGTGACTGAGGTAGGATGTGGCTTCCAGCAGACGATTAAATTCTTGCTCCACCATTTCATCTTTCTCTTTTGGAACCTAGGAGTCAAAAGAACAAACTTTCTTGTTAATAACCTATTCATAAAAAAAAAAAAAAAAAAGAAAAAATACTGGTCACAAAAGCTCAAAGCCTCAGAGACAAGACATTCAAGTAGTACATAGAAAATTTTAAAAGAAACCAGAGCAATGACACAGATTACCTTCTCTACTGCAGTCTAAATTCACAACAACTATCTGATGGCTCTTTTTCAACTGTTATTCACCCCTAACTCCAAGTATACCCTGTGTTGACTGGGAAGTTATATCAGTATCTCATTGCTCTAATTAGGATTCCTCTTCCACTCTGCAGCTGGCCACTTACTCTTGTGCCAATGGCTATCTTCTAGCTCTGTAGATCTTTCTTGTCTGGCATTTTCCCAGACTGAAACACTGAGGTTCACAATTAATACTTCTATTTCTGGGTACATATCATAAGCATAACAAGCCAACTTTTCCAACTGCGTATACTAAGATGTTGATTCTTCCACTATTCTTGTGGTGAAATGTCTTAGAACCCCATACTGTTCTGCAGGTAGTGTCTCCCTGGAGACCTACTGCATCATGAAATGAATTTCACTATTTCTGATGGATCTACTTTTTTGAGAGAATCTTAAGAATGAAGATACCTCCCCCAGCCCATGGCTGCCAAAGATTAGTGACTCACCTACTCTGCAATGAGTGCAAGGTTCTCCTTTTTTCTTATTACTGAAATTCTCCCATCACTCAAGGTTATTAGGTCTCAAAACGAATGATCTCTTTTTTGACACTACTATATTCTATACTATATCCACTATTTATTTCTCAAGATCATGTGCTTCTAAAACATGATAAAAATTTTGACATACTGTCAGCTCACAGGCTGGAATATTATACACAACAGCACTACAGAAGACACAGATTATATGATGTCTAGAGCACATATATATAAATTAATATTTTTTTAACTATATATGTGGATATTTCAAACTTTCCCTATACTTATCTCCAGTCTTGTCCAATCTACAATTTCAAGATACAGATGCATGCTTACATTTCTGCTTATTCATTTGTGTAAAAATTGAAAATCTGTCCCAAAGACCTCTATTGCCTTCCCTGATTGATACTGCTCCCCTTCAGAATTACATGCTGAAATTTCCTCTTTAGCCAGATCTGTACTTAAGATTCTTCTATGCCACCCTCTCCAGTAGCTGCTGCCACTCACATTTGATAACAATTGCGTTAACTCTGTAGCTATATAACAATGTAATCTCTACCTATTATATTCAAAAAGATTTGGGGTTTATACTAAATAGAACATGTATTTCACAATTATGAGACTATTTTCGTATATGTACCAGAAAGCTTCAACAAGGCTACTGAACATAGCAGAGGTATAAGGAAAGCTTCAAATGGCAGTTCCCAAATGCAAACTTTTTTGTCACATTCCAGTGATACACCCACTGCTGACTTAACCTTTGTATTCTTGTACTACACCTGAATACTAGGATCTACTTTAACAACGTGGGTAACAACATGGGTACGTACTGCTGTGCCCTTTTAATTTTTTTTAATCATGAAGAAGGAAGAGCTGGAAATGAAAAGGCATGATCTAAATTACTTGGTTTCTAGGATACTTCCTTACAGTCAATCCATGGATAAGTGATTCTGTCTCTGAAGAGAAGACCCTGGGGATGAACAGGATGCTGCCGCAGCTTCTGGCTTAAGTAGAAGCCGTGTCTCGGTGGGCCAAAACTTGGTACACATCCTCAGCAGAAGTCTCAGTTGAAAACAGAGGACTTGCTACCACTAAGCACTGCCTTAAGACTGAAGAGAGCCACAGGGCAGACTCCACTGAATGATCAGATTTCAGATCTTTTCTGGATGAATAGGTGTAGGACTGAGGGTTGAAAAATTAAAATTAGAGCTCCAGTTTCAAGAAACTGCTGGGAATCACTTTTATCATTTAAGCTTCATCTTCCAAGTTCCAGCTTAAGCATCTGTTATTACACCACAAGTCAGCTGCGATGAATGAAGAAGCATTGCCCAAGCATGCAGGGATGGCATTAAGAAAACCTGAAGACAGAGTTGAAACTGAGATGCTGGACCTACAAGGGCAAGAAGAAGGGCTCTCTACATACACAGCAGTAGCAAAAAAGTAAGGATAATGCAGACTGCAGGCCTGCTGCTGAACCTAGTGGTAATGGATATGGAAAAGGCTAAAACACTAAATTCCTCTCTGCCTCAGACTTTATGGGTAAGGTCTGCTCTCAAGCTTCCCCAATCTCTTCTCCTCTCAATGTAATCTCAACAAGTTGGGGGAACGGGCTGACAAAAACCTCATGAAGTTCAAAGGCAAAGCCTTGAAACTGTGACGGAATACCCCCATGCCTCATGACAGGCTGAGGACTGACTGTTGGGTATCAGCTGCATCCTGGTGGACAACAAACTGAAGATGGCACTACAAAATACACACTTCCCAGCAATGTGAAGTTAGGATGAAGAAAGGGAAAAGAAATGACATTTTGATATTTACATTGCCTACCTTTACACAGCTGACATCAATGCCTTATTCAGAAGCTTAGGCAGCTGTGCAGACAGTAGAACTTCCCAAAGACTATTCAGAACTCCTGTATCAGTAAATTTTTTGGAGAAAACCAACTTACCAACTCACAAATAAAGGATCTGAAACTTGCAGTCATTAAGAGCCCATCCTATATGCGAGAAATTGACTCCATCTTCACTTCTTCAGAGAGAAGTCTTTCTTAATTAGGTAACACCACGGCAAAGACTAAAATAATAACTGCACTTTAGAGGAGTGGTAACTGAAGGTATAGAACTGCTCGATCTTGGGCCATCATACAGTTGCGCGCAGCAAGAGATTTATGACTTCACTGCAGAGCTTAACAATGAGGATGTATACTCAGTATAGAACTTATGTACTTTCCTCTTCAGTAAAATGCAGATAGCAGAGAAAAAGACATAGACAGACTGGCAGGAATGGTTAACCATTTAAAAATACTTGTATAAACATGGAAAGCTGTCAAGACAGTAGCCAAGGTATGAAGGACATCCCATTATTACTTGTACCTAGACTTCTAGATGCATTCCTGCTTTAGATGTCTGAAGTATTATCTGATGTATATTGTTTTCCAGTGAGATCTTTGATACTTCCTAGGATGGCTAGGGAATTAGCTAATTTAAAAGCTACAGCTTGCCTCCTGTCAAGTACCATGAAGTCTGCCAAAATGCCAGAGAGAGAGATATGGAACATTAGTACTCTTACTTGAGACAAGAAAGGTTGTGCTCTTGCCTATTACTGGTAGACACAAATTGAAAAGGTTTTGAGGAAGAGTGGGGCAATGAATGGACTTGGGCCCAGGGATAAGCTGAAAGGAAAATGTAAAGGGACAGTATCAAGTTAGTAGACTCTCTATGGGCAGAGTGAGAAAAATTTTTGCTTTGAAAAAAGGTACTTAGACATTACTTGCCCAATACTCATTAGTAATCCAATGTGAATGCACCTTTGGAAGAAGCATATCCTGTAGAAAGTGATTTCAGCTTAAACTAAACTTCATTTTCACTGTTTATAAAGTAGTACCTTGACAGTGTCCTTTCAACAATTGCAGCAGAAAGAAATACAACATAAGTAGCCTGACAGCTATTTCAGGATAAGCTTTATACAGTGGGGTGAAAATCAAAGTACTAAGATGTGAAAACATTGCAGAAACAGATAATAGGCATTTAATTTTTAGCAGTGCTAATAATCAAAGGAAAAAGTGTGGCTACATTAAAGAAGGAAAAGAAAGGATTAGTAAAATAACTGCCTTGGTGTAAGCAGCATCATGGAGTATATTAAAGAAGAGAAAGACAACATAAGCAGTACACGTCAAAACACACAGCTTTCAAGGTACAACTGCACCACATCTGAGTGAGCAAATTCAAATTTTCTTTTTAGAGCTTCCATTTTCATTTACTTACTCTTTATCATATGAAGTAACAAGCTTTAACACAGCTTAGATCGTCATCAGTTACAGGCAATACAGAGATAATGATCACAGATATTGAAAGTCACATAAGCAACATTATATTGGCATTTGTGGTATCTGTGTGGTAGAAGATTAAAATATTGGTCATCATTACTCACACCACAACTTCTCTTCCTAATTATCTGTCATAGTTAAAATGGCTTCAAATTAGATAGTTTAGTCAAATGTTCCAGAAGCTATATGTAACAGACATGCTAGGAAACAAGCAGCACACAGAGGCAATCTTATTTATTTATTTTTAAACCAAGAAAAAGCATTCTGGTTTATTATGTAGTCAACACAAGGAAGTGATAAAATTCAGTCTGGAAAATATATCCAGTTACACCTATCAAGCTTTGTTTGCAACAGGTAAGGCGATGAATTTTGTGACATGCCTTTTTAAAATATGACTAGTGTCATAACCTTCCTGTCATTACACTAATAAATGCACACATCTAAACAGCAGCAATTCCTTGCTGCAGCAACCACCTTCGAACACAAGGTGGTGATGTTACCTGGGCCACCAGGCTAGCCAAAGGAGCAGTAAGAACCTTTTTTGTACTGAACAATTCCTCCCTACCCCAGTGCTGGGCAGCATGCAGCCACACTGCCAGTTTCCACCCTGACTGTGTCTCCTAGGATAAATAGCATTTAAATGCGGTACAGGAAACACTACAGAGTAATTGGAAGGAATATTCCTTTTCAGACAAACACTCCATTCTCACTGGCTTCTTCTGTAAGTGCCTATCTGATGAGCAAGAGAAGTCCTGGACCACAGGAGCTGCATATGCCTGAGGGCCTTACCTGGAAATAAGTGATCTAGTTGCTGCATACCGTGAACAGAAAGGAGTGGGCTAGAGAAAGAAAAGCTGCATGGGCAAGCTGCAGGCATCACAGTGCTTACTGAGACAATAAAAGCATGGTATAAAGTTCAAAGTAGCTGAACTGTGTGTCTTATTGGGTAGTGTTAACAGAGGGAGTCTCTTCACATTGCACAAGGATACATCTGCCGCACTGTGAGATACTGAAGCATTACTTGGGCAGATGCTGAAACAGCTGGGAGAGGGGGAACACAGCAGTGCAGAGGCAAGCATGTTACATGAAGGACTGGCTTCACAACATGAGAGCAGACTGACTGCTAGAACTGTCTACAATGCTTTCCCTGAGTTTATTATAATGTGGGGAGAGATTTGAAGGAATCAGACAGGATGGCAGGCACAGCTCCGTTGTTAGAAGGGGATGTGCTGGAACTTGTAGGCTATAAACCTTGGGAGGCCTGATAAGGGAAACAGAGAGGCGCCGATGTGTTGGAGAATTACTGACCCGTGAGTCATGCTTGATAAAGGGCTGGAACTTAGAGTCTTTTGCAAAAATAGCTTAGTTGCTGACAGTCCAATTGTTAAAGTTTAAGTAGCTACCAATTAGCGCGCCCTGATAAGAACTTTGGAACATAATAACCAATCAGTTTAAAAAACGTATCTTCTAATTTTCTATATAAACGAGTGTTATATACAATAAAACGACACTCTCTCTCTGCTTGCATCAAGCTGTGTCCCATCTCTCAGTCGAGGCATTTTAACACCCTATTCACTTGTGTGCAGTAAGAGAAGCTGCAGGTGCCAGGTTACAACACGTTTGTGCCAAGAATCACTTTTTCAGGCCCCTAGCAAGCAGCTCAGTATCCTCATCTGTCTCTTCTTTCAGAAGTTACTCTTGGTACCATGTTTTAAGTTTCAGGAGGTAGGAACACTTCCAGTCAATACACGTGTGAGATTCAGGACTAAACTAGGATCTATCATTTTTATCTCTAACAGCACTCCTTGACACTACAGTGAAAAGAAATAAAGCTAATTAATTTTGTGAATCCCAGCTCTAGAATATTATTTCTGAACTGTTGCATGTATTCAACCAGCTGACATTGGTTAGTCAATCCTTTAAAAAGTAACAAGTAAGTAGAACAGCACAGCAGACAACTGTTTCAAAGAGGAGTTAGACAGACAACTGCCTGAGGAAAAACAGTAATGAATTTGGGAAGATCAAAGGGGAACTTAGCTTCCATAAAAAGTCTGAAATTCGAAGTTAAAAACTCATGTGGAAAGAACAGGTTTTAGAAGAATAGGTGCAGATGTGCTAGAATATTACTACACTGCCTAAAAATGGACACACACTTTCATTACTCCGTCTCCCTCTTCCTAGAAGCTATCCCCTGCTAGACCAATAGCCTGGTGACAAATACACTGGAGATACTATTTCTTTCTAAAAGGCTCATGAAAACAGTATCAGACTTACAGCTTGTCCATTTGCTTCATAAAGTGGGCATTTTTGTTTGATCTTAGCCAATTCCATATTCACTTGTTTGCTGACCACAGCCATGGGATTTCCTCCTGGAAAACATATTGTATAGTTAACAACAGTACTCCTGCAAAGTTTGTCTGCAATTAAATAAAAATCCCACATTTAAAGCTATTTCAGAGACGAAACACACCAACTCCAGTGAAAAAAGCATTCCAGTGAAGTAGTAGAACACTGCCAAAGGTCTACTCTTCACAGCAATTCTTGCAACAAGGTCATGAAAAAAAAACCCTGCCCACCAACAGTTAAAGGACTGTATGTAAAAAGGGCTGATTATAAAAGCAGAGTCCTAGGGTGGCAGCAACCTTAGTACGATTAAGAGTTTATAGCCATAAATGTATCTTCAAAACATTTGCGAGCAGAGCGTTTGAAAAGCCAAGGAAAGCTCCCACAGCTGCACAGTAATTTCAGAAGTTTTTCTAAGTGTGGTGACATGGAGATGGAACCTAGAGAATTCAGTCCCTAAAAACTTAGTGGAACTCCAACAAGTGATTCTAGTGAATACAATCTATGAAGATGAACCATGTACCCCAACTGTACTTGGAAGATGTGTAACTAAGCAGATTAGAAAACAATCTAGGAGATTCCACATAGAAACATGAGAAAGGCAGAAAGCATTGACTTTAAGCATCCAGAATCACTAAACACTAAAGCCTCTCTTGTAAGCACAGCAGACAAAAGGAAAAGAATGGTCACAAATGGGAAATGGCATAGAGAAGAAACGTGAGCTTCTTCCACAAAATTAACTTTGGGAAAAGATTTTCAGCTCTAGCTTCCCAATGTTCTCTGATTCTGCAATCCAATCAAACCCAGAGCTTTAGTTCAAAATAGAGAGGGATGTTCAGCCACCTAATACTTTCCTGTCTTTGACTGAACAAGCAGAAGAGTGTTTTGAAGTAGGTCTAAATAAGTTCATGTTTTAAGTTCAACAACCTACTAAAAATTTTAGTTCTTCCACAGTTTACTAACAAAATCAGAAAAGATCCTGTAACTTCTTTCACCATCCTGAACCACAAGCTCAACCCCTTTAGTAGTCTTTCCTCCTCACATCTCTTCCAGATTCAAAAATATGAAGGATGTCCTTCAAACCATCTCCTTCACTACATGAATCTTTCTTTCTCCATAGCATATGCTGCCTCATTAAAGGCAAAGGGTAGATTCTTTTGGAAAGGAAACACCCATGATGAATTAAATATAAAAAATATTACAGTCTTTCACTAAGAAACCTTAAATGTCTTTTACCAGGACTGTGCAACTTCAATACTCTGTCTGGAAATAGTTTCTGCATGCAATTTAATAAAGACTAATACGACAGACACCAAGTTTTGGCAGTCAGTAAAAATCAGTTAGGTTTTATTACAGGTTTTATAATATTTTATCATTTCACTGCATTACTGAAGGGTATTCTAATCTAAACACGTGCTCATCTTCTTAGTAGAGTAACCAGTATCAATAATTGATGCCATCCTATAAACCAGCATTAAATAGGAAGAAATACGGCTTGTTTGCCGTTATTTTTACAACTATTTCTGAAATCACTTAGAAAAAGAACTTTTGGGTTTTAAATCCTGACTCTAAGAAGGACTTTCTCTTTAGATTGGCTCTGTTCTTCATTCCCCCTCCTCCCTTTTTTTCCTGTGTAAAAGCAAAAACATATTCTATCTCTTTGGGGTCTCTCCCATCTTATAGCTTTGCTATTTATTTGCTCTTATTAACTTTGCTCTTAGCTACTCAACTAATCCCCTCACTAAATTCCTACTTCTCCATGTTCAGTTTCATGGTTATACTTTGGAAGATCCAAGGGAACAACTAAAAGAGTACCAAGAAATTCAGTCCAAGGACCTGAGCTCAGAGGCCACAGGCAGCTGGGTAAAGCAGCTTTAGAAAAACTTGCTCAGCACATGCAGTGAACCCAATGCAGATACCACCTTTAAAAGGAACTGGGCAGAGGAACAGACACACTAAAGGACAGAATGCCAAGGAAAGAGCAAAGAACTCCACTAAGCACAAGCAACCAGCAAAAGAATGGATCTTCAACAGTTTGATAATGTGACAAGCACCTGTATGACTTCAGTGACCAATGAGAACTATGACACCAACAAAAATCCCAGCTTTTAGTGCAGGCTGCCATCTGTTCTGAAGATTCACTAATGAAAAATACTAACTACCAAAGAGGCTGAACTAGAACGTCTACTTTTTAATAGTTAAAAATACCCAATTATTTTGGCCATGAAAGGAAACAGCATAATGTTTCAGATTTGTAACATCTTGCCCCACAATTTTCCTCCCCGCTTCTTTTTATTCTGAAAAACTCACCAAGTCCTGTTACCACCATTGCTCCTAGATCAGCAACATAGTTCCCTTTGCGAAAGGTAGCAACTCTTCCTCCTACTCGGTCCTTTTAAAAGCACAATATATTAAACCTCCTGTAACATTGGGCAATACACCTTACTTAAACATAATCACTGAAACTTCTACAGAACGTAGTATAAGTATTCTCTGATCCTAAGGTTCAATAAATAGAATGTACACTTTTCCAAGAATCTCTGCAAATGAACACTTGATCTCAATTAATTTGCCTAAGTTAAGGAATAAGATGTTTAAGTTGCATTAAAAAAAAAAAAAAAAAGAAAGAAAAGGAAAGAAAAAGAAAAAGATGCCTAACCTGATTTGGACAGATTTAACTGTATCTACAGTAGGATCTAATGTGATTCTAAAATCAGTCCTTCATTGTCCATGGATAGATTAAGTTACATACTAGATTTCCTCCTCCCACTTCCTACTACAAAATCCAACAGCTATGTAGGAAATTATTCAGCTGTGCTTGAGAAAACTAAATTTTAGGGTTAGAAAAACCATCAGCCAATTACGCCTATCTATTCTCCACAGAAGAGCCAGCTATCAATCAAGAAGATAACCACAAATCAACAGCCCATTTTAGAAGCAGGAGAAAAGTTTTTGATTCTTGACACATACTACCGACTTAAGGATGACACTTATTTTCCTACTGCTTCAAACTTAATAAGGAAAAAAAGCCACCTTTCCCTATTATCAACTAGCTGGATGGTATCAGAGAGAAATATCAATTACAATTGGGCAATGATCCCAAACAGCTACCAATTCATACAAAAATGTAAACTTCTATTTTTAGTAATTATATCAGCAATTCAGAAGCATGTAAACTAACAGTCTAAAAGTTACAGAAAATGAGTGGACACAAAGAAACTACCACCTGAATCACTGAAATCATAATGTGAGAAAACACCAGACAGCCTTAAAAAATAAAAAAATACAGACTACTCAAGAAGAGATGCAGCAGTCTAGAGAAAAATGACTAAAAAATATTGTACATTATTTTAAAACAGCCTCTTGCTGGATCTACCTATTGGTTGTAACAAAGATGCATAGAACAAAACCCAGGTTACAGCACAGATCACCTTCTTTCAGCTTGGGGAAAAAAAAGCCCACAAACCAAAAAAACCACCAAAAGCCCAAAAGCAAACCAACCAACCAAAAAACCCCACAATACATTTAGGTGAGCAAGAGACTCCTAAACAATTAGGTTGTTGTGCTCTCCTTTGCTCTAGTGGTATGGAACCTGTGAAGGACAGAACCAGCAGCTCTTGCACCCTAGCAACAAGAGCAGTAGCTAGCAAAATGAAGAGCCTGAAACATTACTCTAATAAAAAACTTAAGCAGATTATTTTAATCTGTGCTAAAAAAGTGTCAGAATACACAAACAAAATTAAGTCAGGAAGTAAAGCACAAGATAAATTCCAATTTAATTGGTCAATGGATTTATTTATTTTAAATGAGCATCAAGCTGTTCTCAATTGATTAATTATATGAAAAAAACTTTAACTTAAAAAAAAAAAAAAGGAGATTCCACTTAGGGCTGGATATAAAAGAATACCTTATTACTGGAAGAACAATCAGCTACTTCACGTACCGCAAAATGTAGCTCTATATAACTTTAAAGCCTCTGTTAAGCACAAAGTAATAAAGAAGGAAAAGAATTAATGTAGACTTAAAAGGTGCCAAGAAAAATATCCTGCCTGATATTGTGTGGCAATTCCAAACAATGATTCTACTTAACGGGCAGGTTCTTGACATACAGACTTGTGTTCTGCTTTCCAGTAAAAAATCAGTTCCTGATCATGAAAGGAAGAAGATTCCAGCCTGTTACTGGTGTAAGCACATGACACTAGCATCTGACTATACAGTCCACCCCTGAGAAAGCATTAGCCAACTCCCAGTGAGAACAGATACACTCATTTCCTAGTGAGACAAGTTTAGTACTCAGCAATACATCCTGGCTGCCTGTAACCACACACAAGCTTAACCATCTTGGGCATGCTGCTGGGATACTTAGCCTTATTATGCTAGTACTGAATGTGGCTACTGGTTAAGTTTCTGTACGGAAGTAAAATAGCACAGAAATTCATACCCTGGCTTCCAGAACTGTGACATCCATTCCAAAACTCTGCAGCTGGCGAGCTGCTGCCAACCCAGAGACTCCAGAACCAATAATGATCACCTTTCCAGTCTTCTTGGCTAAAGAAAAGGAAAAATAAGTTACAAGCTCTATATGTGCATTCCTACATTGTAAGCGGTCATGTTAAAGTTGCATTTAAGAGATACCAAAACCAAAAAGCAGCTTCCTTCTCATCAGTAGTTCTGACAGAACAAACTCTTTAACAAAATAGCCACAAAAAGAAAATTGAAGTAATTATGTACATAATATGGTAACAGTAAAACACTTTACAATTTTTCTTAATGAGACAGGTACAAGAAAAATACACCAGTAGCGCATCTGTGACAAGGAAGAAAACAGGAGGAAAAATACTTCTGAAGGATAATTGTTTGAACAAGAAACTGATTCTTATTAATTACTGTGGGACAAAGTATCATAGGTTTTATTTCTTTCTGCCCCAGAAGAATAAAACCTAGAAAGGACAGACAAGTTCAGCACTTGTAAAATTCAAGCATCATATAAGAATATAACAGATATAAGTACTGTATTACATTTCTGTCTTTTGTTATTCAAAGGAGGAACAAAGATAACTCATTAAACAGTGACAGTCGCCAAATTATCTACAGAAGATTTGCAAATATTTTCCCTCTCAGTGATTTACCTAAATACATGGCTTCTCCATGCCAAAATAAAAAACATGAACATCTACAGCCAGACAGCTCTCCAGCCTTTTTTTATTTTCTCAGCACTGCAATCCTAAAAAAACCACTCCAAAATTTGTCCTAATAAATCACAGAACAATAAAACAAAACTCTAATTAAAAACAATTTTCAAGTTTCTTACTTGGAAGGGGCTTCACTCTTTTGTAGATACCGAAGTTGATTAGACCATGCCGCTCCAGATAGCTGTGTACTCTGTGAACGAGCACCGTATCACCTACAAAATTGTAATGTTTTAAAATTATTCTGTACATTCGGCAGCACATATGTACTGAAAACATACTCACAAGCAAACGTATCACAGCAGCAACCCAGCAAAGTCACACTGAACACATCCCTTTCTGCACCCCCAGCTACCCTACTGAAGAATCCATCTTCTTGAAGAAGGCTAAGGTTAAAGTTTTCTGGAAACCACAAGCTGTTTTCCGTGCTATACTGCAGTTTTAAATACTGCCTGAACAGCTGTACAGGACGTTAAATGCTTCTATTTATCTAGTGTGGAAGAACACCTTTTCTGAAATTGACAGCAGAAATCTGGTGAACTGCACACAGAACTGTAATGCGATTTGCCAGTATTAAGCCAAGCCATTACTGGAGCAGAGAGTTCTAATTTTTGTTTTTATAAACACAATAATTCACTATTTTGCAATACTTGACAGTGTATCTGCTTTCATTTCAGCATTATTTTCTTCTTTAATTACTTTTTCTTTATTGCTCCCCTCCACCCTGTTCCAGTTTATTGGAATCTTTTTTGAGAAGGGTGAAATGGCCTACATTTGGAAGCAGTAACTCCTTGCTCTTTTACTGCCTTCTTTCATCACAACTAGTCCGTTCAAGTCTTATGCAATTTTTTACTGCCTCCCAGAAAGCTTATGATTAAGAAAATCTCACAGCTGCAAACCACCGTGAAGTTGTAGCAAACTTTAAAAGCTGCATGTGAATTCACTCACAGGAAACTTCTGTAACAACTCATCTTTTTACCAGCTTTTTTGAATTCTGCTAGGGATATATTTCTTTACCAGACAAATGAACTCTAACAAACCTGAAACATGAGCATACTGCAATATCCCATTCTGTACACGAACGCTCATGGAGCTCCGCTAACAAAAGAACCCATCTGAAATCCTCTCTTGATTCTGAGCAGCTTTTCCACAATCAAAACTGAAAAAGAATAGCAATGATACATACAGTATGGTTTTGGCAGTAAGACTTGACTTACTATTATAAGGTGCTTCTAACTGTTGGATAGTTGCCTCAAATGTCAACTGAATCTTTGGGTTATCCAACCAGAGCTGCAGCTGTATTTAAACAAACACAAAGACACATTATATTAAGCAATACAAAAGAGTTATTTACCATGTGCGTGTTTGTTACCAAGTACTGTTAGTAGATGAAACCTTCTAATGAGTTAAACTTTGGCACTGCTATCCAAGCTGCACTGAGCTTTGCCTTCCAGTGTTCTTTAGAGTGCCACAGAATCCATTTTAAATTCCTACACCATTTCAAGTAAGTGGAAATGCATCAAGTTAGCAATCTCCTAATCACACATACAAGAAAACACACACTGAAAGAACAAAAGCTACAAAACTAAAGCACCGGAATGCTTCTATGTACAGCCCTCCTTCCACCTGCATGGCAAGTATGATACATGTGATATTTTAATTGGGCATGCAACACCAGCCAGCATCTGACTTTTCAGCATCAAATTTCATGTTATTTTTGTAAAAGCTACAGAAGTATTTGTCATCTTATGAAGTTTATTTATCTCAGACCTTTAATCATCTAATCCATCTTCACTGATACAAGACACTACCATGGACTACACAGGCCATGTATGTACAAGAAAGAAATGTAGAGGGCAGTTACAGTTCAAAAACCAAGCAGGAAGAGCTGCCTGTGAAATATTAATTATGTCACTTCATGCTAGAAAAAGAAGCACAGAATAACAGAATCACCACTGTTTCCCCAACAGAACTCCTACTTCATGGCATGGATGGCAATAGTTAATAAATAACATTTTACTGTTCAATATCTAGATCAGACATAGCATCTCCACATCATTTTACATTCCAGAATTAGCCACTTATTTAGGTATTTCTCTACAATTGCACTACTGAACTTCACAGCTCCTCACAGATACCAAATTAAAGTGGAAATCATACAAATATAACGAATAGGAAAGATTAAGAAAGAATTTCCATATAATTTGGGAGGCCATTTGAGGCAAATTCCATCTTTAGCATAGTACTCTCTTCCACTTGTTTTCCAAGTAATTTTTAACAATGTTCTTTCTGATAACTTCTGAACGTGGAACTACCCATTTTGTAGTACTATGTACCATAATGCTAAGATTCCATTCTCAGTTGGAAGAGTGCAAAGCCCACAATCTATATTTTTATATATAAATCTTTATGTGTATATATATATACACAATTACTTCCATTATGCACATTAGTTTACTTTTATTTAAAATTAATTTCATCTGCTATGTTATCACCCAGTTACGCATAAGTCTTCATCTTTTGTAGTTTTTGTAGTCCTCATTTTACTACCTAAAATAACTTAGTATGTGCAGCAAATTTCCATTTCTTTACAAATTCCGATTTGTAGACCCCCTATGAATACACAGAACAGTGCAGGCCTTAGAAGATTTTAAAGGCTTCAAACCACACCTGCCCTGCGCTGCCACAACAGATCATTTATCCTTACATTCTGCTTTGTAAATTTTCATGATCTGCTTTAACCAACTGTAATTTAGCAAGAGCTTTTACTGTTTTGGATGGGGTGGTTGGTTTTTTTTTCATTGGTTGGTTGTGATTTTTTGTTGTTGTTTTGGGGTGGGGGGGATTCATGTAGAAGATCACATGAAGTGGATCTCCTTTGTTCACTTTCTCATGAGTCCTTCGAAGAACTCGGACGGACTGTAAAGGATGACTTCCCTTTATAAGAGTGTATTGGTTTTATGTGGCAAGGTTTTGGTAGCGGGGGGGGTTACAGGGGTGACTCCTGTAAGAAGCTGCTGGAAGCTTCCCCTGTGTTCGAGAGAGAGCGAGCCTATACCAGCTGGCTCTAAGATGGACCCGCCGCCGGCCAAGGCCGAGCCAATCAGTGATAGTGGTAACGCCTCTGTGATAACATTTTTAAGAAGGAAAAAAAAAGTTGGGACGTGGAAAACAGCCACCGGAGAGAGGAGTGAGAACATGTAAGAGAAACAAGCCTGCGGACACCAAGGTCAGTGCAGAAGGAGGGGGAGGAGATGCTCCAGGCGCTGGAGCGAAGATTCCCCTGCAGCCCGTGGTGAAGACCCTGGTGAGGCAGGCTGTCCCCCTGCAGTCCAGGGAGGTCCATGGTGGGGCAGATATCCACCTGCAGCCCGTGGAGGACCCCACGCCGGAGCAGGTGGGTTCCTGAAGGAGGCTGTGACCCCGTGGGAACCCTGCGCTGGAGCAGGTTCCTGGCAGGACCTGCGGATCTGTGGAGAGAGGAGCCCACAGAGCAGGTTTTCTGGCAGGACTTGTGACCCCGTGGGGGACCCACGCTGGAGCAGTCTGTGCCTGAAGGACTGCACACCGTGGAAAGGACCCATGCTGGAGCAGTTCGTGAAGAACTGCAGCCCGTGGGAATGGCCCACTTTGGAGAAAGTTCGTGGAGGACTGTCTCCCGTGGGTGGGACCCCACGTTGGAGCAGGGGAAGAGTGTGATGAGCCCTCGCCCTGAGGAGGTGAAGCGGCAGAAAATAACATGTGATGACCGTAAACCCCATCCCTGTCCCCCTTGTGCCGCTGGGGGGGCTTGGTGGAGAAATCCGGGAGTGAAGTTGTGCCCGGGAAGAAGGGAGGGGTGGAGGGAAGGTGTTCTGAGATTTGGTTTTATTTCTCATTTACCTTACTCTGGCTGATTTGTAATAAAAAGTGAGCTAATTTTCCCTAAGCTGAGTCTGTCTTGCCCGTGATGGTAATTAGTGAATGATCTCTCCTGTCCTTATCTCGACCCGCAAGCTTTTTGTTATATTTTTCTCTCCCCTGTCCAGCTGAGGATGGGGGAGTGATAGAACGGCTTTGGTGGGCACCTGGCGTCCAGCCAGGGTCAACCCATCACAAAGAGCTACTGTGAGCCTTCCAAAATGCATTTTTACTTACCACGTCATTCATTCAATTCTTGATTCCATTTGTTACCAGGCAAGTTGGAAATATCAGACTTACTAGTCTAACTCCTTTAACCTCCGGGAACTCTGGGCATTCATGCCTTCTTCAGTATTTTCAAATCCCTTGGTACTGTGCCAGCTACAAGTAATAGGATGCACACTGCAGTTCACAGCTCTTCCAGAGCTCTATTTATATTACCATTTGCTTCATCTGCTGTTCTATAACCTCTGCTATCTTGACTGGAAGAGATTTCGCAAGTCTTCCTTGGAGAGGGATTCCTGCTTAGGGAGTTCTATAAGTTCCTCCATAGCGAATAAGGACCAAAGATCAGCAATGCAGCTTTTCTAGTGCAGGCCTGCAAATACCCCTTCCAAGCATTCCTTTAAATCTCAGTCATTTATTAGTTTCAGGGGAAGGCTTTTCTGCTTCTAATGTAGTTGTAAAAGGACTATTCACTATACATTTTGAGCAAACTGTTTTTCCAACTTTTTGGCTTACCTTGGTCTGTTTTTATGCATCCCATGACTTCCCAAAACTTACAGCTTAGGTTAATTAGAGGGAGATTTCACAGGAATAGCAAAAGTCACGCTCTCAGCATGAAGATGTCCATCATGCATAAATTTTTAATAACTTCAAGTTATTAAGCACTGGGTGCTACCATGGTTAATACACTGTGATGTCCCTTGATCATCTTAAGTCTGTGAAAAAAACTGAATGGTGCATAAGGTGTTTTCTCTCTTAACTATGGTAACAAAGCAATTTTCAAAATATTTCCTGCTTTCCTACTCTTAATTTTTCTAGTGTGACTTAAGTTTTCTAAAACACTCTTTTCTAAGTACAGGAGAAAGCCCTGCACCCTGTTTGTGTGCTGAGGAACTTAAAAGCATTGTCATAATTTAAAAGCACCACCTGCAAAACACAGTATTACTGTTTTACTAAGGTTTAAACTTCAGGCATGCTTGCCTGAACTCAAGTGAATGAAGTCCCCAATGAATTACTTGAATATTGCCCCTTCTTTCTATATTTTAAGTTGCATGTAAGTTTAATGAATTGGCCAGAAATGCTACAAATGTTCAGAAGCAAGAGTTTCATTTCTTCAACATTACAATTTCTTTTATGAAATCAAAGCTGGCAAAGTAACTATTCTGTTCTGGGAATAAGCCACATGACTGGCTTGATGTCTCAGTATTACAGCAACTGAATGCTAAGCAAAGTAAAAAAATAAAAGCTGAGAGGTTTACCTTATTCTAAGCAACAAGGTATTGATTGAATATTATTTTTAAGTGTTCTTTAAACTGGGATTAAGTAATAGAACATTTGCACCAGCTTTCTGTTTGTTTACTTTTAAAAAGCTGTATTAGCTGAATCATGTAGTTTTGATGGCTGTTATGACTGTAATTTGGATATTGTAAATATACTGCAGATTCTTTATGCTGCCTCACAGCACTGCCTCAATCAAGAAATGGATAACACCTTCCTTAGCAACTTAGAGCATGATAGGATGCCAGAAATGAAACCCCACCGTCTCAAAAAAATCGACCAACTGTTAGACATGGTAACTGCCAAAAAGTCTTTGCAAGGTACACAAATGTCCTACCCTTTTTTCATCAATACTTTTACAATAAACTTACGGTGCGGTTCCTGATGTACAGAAACACCTTCTGAGTCTGCTGTGGCCCACTGATTATATCAGGGAAGCAGGCAGCTTCTTGAGATGTCATACGGTCATGTGGAAGTCTACTCTGGAAAGCTGCACCCTCCACACCTACAATAAAAAGACAAGTTGTCTACAGGCACTCCAAAAGGAACTGCTAAATAAGTATTTTTACACTACCCTTCCTAGCCAGTGCATCTAGCCATGACGTGACATGGTGGCCAATATCACGTCATGCTTTCATTTAGTCCTTTTATTTACTTCTGCAAGACATGCACGTTCCCAAGTCAACAGTTCTTTGAATTACAGGTATCATCTAGGGTTAATGAAAAAACTATACTACAGGGGAAAAAAACAAAACAAGACAAAAACCCAAATAAAAACCTGAAAAATAAGAGATACAGGAGCACAGATCAATATAACATATAATATTATATATAAACATATATATAAAATATAATATCAATAAAACATAACTGCTTTAGATGCTGTCCTTCATTTGTGTGGTTTCCAGTTTCTATCAGAATATGAAAAACATTTTGGAACCCATTCAATGCCAAAAGATCTATAAGATACAAGCACAATGCCTACAGTCCCCTCTCACCTGCTTTTCAAGGTTTCATTTGCACTGAACTCCTGAAGCTAGAGGAATGCTCTAGCTTTCCCCTCTCTTTTTGCATATTTTATATATTCACAGCAGGCAGTGCAATGAAATACAATCCTTCTTAGGCTTTTCCTGTGTCCCTTACCCAAGTGCTGTCTACAACCAACAACTACAGATTTCTGACTTTTCCTTTTAAATGCTCCACATAAGAGACTAATGTTGAACATATACAGGAGACATTTTCTCTGTGGAAAGACTTCATTCATAAAGACACCTGTACTTCTATCCATTCAAACACCAGCAATGAAGTAATAATACAGCTATGTACCCTACATTCCTCAATCTCATTTGAATGTTATACTATATATAAAGTAACAAACCAAGACACAGCTGCATAAAGTGCTACAGCACAAGTAGAATGCAGAAAGTGAATCTTGCAGGCACAGCGAGCAAAATGAAATACTGAGATGTGAAATACAACAAGAACAACGTAAATCTTGTATGTCCTAGGAAGTGACTTAAGATCAGGACTGACAGAGGAGAGGACATTCAATCTGGAAAGATATAAGCCAATACATCCCAAGGGGAAAAAAAAACCCCCACAAGTAACACAGTAAGATTAAGATCATTTGCTGAAACTGGAACTGTTCAAAAGAATGTAATAAATATAAAAGAAAATATAAGCTTGCAGTGTGTTACACTAACCAAGACAACTGTCTGAAAGTTTGAAGTTCATGTGCAGAAGTACACGTCACTGTATTGGGGAGAGGAATTCTCTTCTTTCAGTTCTGGTGCAATCATACACACACCTTTAACTTCAAAGCATTTTTACACCCCAAAGGTGAAGAAAAAAATTTAAGCAAGGAAACGGTTGTGAAGCTAAAATAATTCATTCACAAGCAAAGATTAGAGGATCTAACTGTGTGATGACTCAAGGTAAAGAAAACTGTCTATAATGTTTACAGGAATTTTACAACACAAGGAAATTAGTAACAGACGCTACAGAGCACTGCAAGAAAGTAAAATGCAATTAACAATAGGAAAAGTTGACACACCCACAATGCTTCTTGACACTAATATCCAGCTATGGAATAGAAACCCATAGCTCTGCTAGAACATCAGCTTCTCCAGTAATAAACATCCCCCAGTCTTTTCGTTGTCCTTCAGTCTAACACTGGACCAACTGTGCAAACACCTACACGTGAATGCATATGCTAAACTATGAACTCCATAAAATTGTGCACGTAAATCAAACCAAAGTTACCAATTCTCTGATACATTACTAACATTAACAAATCTTAATTAAAGTTCTAGATCATCAAGTGTTAGCAAAGAGCTTGGCAGCACAATTTTCAGAGAATGGCTAAAGACTTGAAATGCTGAACCTGACTCCCTCTTACAGGCTTATGCTAAAATGAGTGTGCCTTCTCCAGATATTTGCTAAAAAGTGTTGACTGTCATGCAGTGATCAACTACCAGGAAACTCTCAGACATGTGGATTTAAGGCAACTCACCAGTTTCTTGAAAAGCTTTGCAATTTATTTCTTCAAACTGAGAAGCCAGAGAAGCTGGCGCTCCCAACAGCCTTGGAAAGAACTCCAAGGTGGGTTTTTTTTGTTGTTGTTTTTTTTCAAAGCCACATGTCCTTTATGGCAATACCTGAACTTTAAAACTAAAATGTCAGAATAGCTCCAGATGAGCACTGGTGTTTAGGAAAACAAAATAAAACAAAACAAAAACACAAAAGGGTTTGACAGCAGAATTTAGAAAAAAATCTAGCTATTATTAGTGAAGATACTGTTTTATTTGGCCCAACCACCAGAAGATCTTTTAAGAACTAAATGTCCTTGAATTTACTTCTGCAACTACACGGCTCAAAGTTAAATCAATTTCAGGCTGATTAAATCCCCCCCAATCCCACACCCTTACTGCTTGCGTTTCATGAAAGCAACACATTAAAGGGAGTACCAGTTCAGAACTACACATGCTTTCCTTAGGGCAGGCAACTCTTTAATGACTGTAGGAATGGATCTGCCTAGACTGGATTCTCATTCCCTCTTCACACACATTCGCGCACACACTTGCCACTTCCTGACATTCAGCATCAGCAACTAATGTGCTCAAGTTTTCATTATCTTCTTCCCCACAGAAGAAATCTTGAGGGATGCTGCTCATTTAAAGACTTACTGAAACTTCTGCAGATGAAAAACACTGAAGGAAAGCTATTGGCTGCTAAATTGGACAATTGCTAAAGCATACCCTCAGCATATATATAAAATGCAAAATATGCAGAGTTTCCAAAGAGCCAATGCCTACCTAAAAATGAAATAGGCAATGCACCCTTAAACCCACAATCTATAACAGTCAAATTCTGTGCAAGTGGTAAGATCCAAAACATAACTTGGCTCCTTTACTCAGAACGGCAAGGATGCACTCTCAGATTAATATCTTGAAGTTGTATTTGCTTCAAAAAGAGCAACTTGGAGGTACAGAATAGGTTGTGGAGCCTTCAACTCCTTTGCTTAAAACCCTAGTCCTCAATCGTCAAGTGAGAGCGAAAGCGGCAGAGTTGGAGGAAGATTTTCAGTAGCATTCTAAGTACTTAAAGATACCAATTCTGTGAATTAAGCAGTAAGTGCATACTGCTAGCATCAGTACTTAGGTCAAATGGCAAATGCAATTCACAATCCAGTCCACTGAGAAGCAGACTATGAATCTCCTCAACAGATAAACCTCCTGGGCTAACCACTGGTACACAGCTCAAGCACAAACCCTTTCAAAAGAAAAAACAAAAACAAAGGAGCAAAAAGGTACTCCACACTGTTTCTTCAGCAAATTAGAAAAAAGGTCTACTGTGCTGAAGCCCAGGGCTTTCTGTGTCATTCTAGGTGGTAGAAACTGGCTAGGTAAAAAATATCTTTTTGCACGTTTGAACTCCTCTGAACATGGAGAGGAGTGGAGGGATGAGAGATCGGCCTGAGGGATTTCAACATACGTTAGCGTCCTTTTCCATAGTTGGTACAGAACTCAACTGAAATTTGAAAATACCCTCGCTTTTTTAACAGGTGGGTAAAAAACTCCTGTATCTCTTGCTAAATTCTGGACAACCACACCCATGCGCACTTGCAAGCATCAATCCCTAACTTGGCGGCTCTTGCTACTAAGTGGCAAGCATCAAACGCCACCCTCACCTGATGCTTGGCCGTCTCCATACCCTCCAGAATTGTCGTCTTGAAGTCCTCCTGCTTGCCCTGTGGAAGGAAAGAGGAGAACTCAGGGACCTTACTCCATAAGTTAAACCATACTGGACATAAAGGCCCGGCAGTTGGCGTTTTAGGTATTAAATTTCACCAACTAACTAAACCCATTTTCTGAGAATCCCGTCTTCTGGAACCTAGGTTCAGGGTACCAAACTCTGTAGTCTTCTAGTGTCATCCATGTTACTGGAACGCTTTACATCAGACTTTATGAGAAATAAAGTAGTACACAATATGTAGCATTCCTGGTGGCTAAATACTTATGATCAACTTCATTAATGGCTAGGATTTGAATAATAAGATTACATTTCTTACTGCCAAGATCTGGTGGACGGATACCATCAGATTCTATGGATCTCAAACCATAAGAATTTGATAATCTTGCCCTTGGTACTCCCGAGTGTCCCCATATGCAAGGGGATAGTTTGAACCATTCTGAAAAGCCTCTCACTTTCAAGAGAGCCTATTTTTTTTTTTGCCACAAACCCTTCCCTGAAGCTTGATGATGGAACTTTTTTGAAAGGCTCAGACCACTTGTTTTGGCTTCAGCGCTCTTGATACACCAACAATGTTCTAACAGACTAAGACCACCTTTGAAGCAAAGTACATGTCAATACCACTGATCAGTAACGTGATCAACACCCAGCACTGAAAGACATTGGTCTTTCAACGTATCCAAGGCTGGAAACATGAGGAAAGGCAAAGCACTCATCTAAAAGATCTGAAGAAGTCTCAAAATTACCTTAGCCTGCATCTAAGTCCTAAATAGCAGCCTTCACAGAACTACAACACAACCAGGAACAGAGCATTTCTACAACAGAGATGAGTACAGCTGCAATGTCTGCAGGAACAAAGCCAATATAGGTCACCTCACACACTGCTAACCTTCACAGGAGATGCTAGCTCCAAGTTTAGCTTGCAAGTGATATTCTTCCAGAGTCAGATGTTTGCCTGAAGTCTTGTCACCTCCAGAGAGCAGGAAGTCGTGGAACACTACAGAGACAGCTGAACACTGTTCAGCTAGCTGCTCCTGTAACAAGGTTCCTTCAAACTAAGTGCTTCAACAGTCAGCAAATTGGGTGTTTTCTAAAGTCCAAACAAACCCCCACTGAAACAAACTGCTGAGGTCAAGGTAGCAAATGGAACAGTCACTTCCTAGAGCACAAGTGGTCAGGGTGTCATCTCTAAACATGTAAGAGTAAGGTCTAACCTGAGGCTGAACACACAATTGTTAAGATTACTCTTCAGAGTTTGGGATTGGGTCGACAATTTTGCCAGAATGTAATTTGAGGCTCTTAGGGGATACACTAACTTAAAAGAATTTCACCTGAACTACAAATTTAACCCCTAAAGCAAGACACAGAGAATGAAACAAATATCTTCATACTTCGATAGCCTGGAGTAACATCTGGAATATTGTAACAATACACATCTACAGATAATATAAAATAGGAACTGAAACAAGAAAGACATTTTCACTCAGCTACAGTAGAGGAGCAATAGTAACTACTTTTATATAATCAGTCTACCAGCAGGGAAGTTCAGAAACTCACAAGAGAGACCATGACAAATAATTGTATTTTGACATGCCTCAGAAGTCCCAAAGCCAGGATTCTCTGAACTAATATATCTGCAATAGCAAGAGAAAATTCCTCACTTCATCTACACTTTAAGTACTTTATTCTGCTGGGAACATTGCAAGATCTGCTATCTCTTCTGGGAGAGAGTAACAGAACTCAAACATCAATATTCACAGTCCAGCACAGGCCTTTAATTTGCAGGAAAAGTTACACTTGTGCCTTCCGTAAGTTAAGAAATTGAAAAAATGCTGACATCAGCCTGTGGCATTCATTGTCCCTGAATTAGCACTGACAATGAGTAGAGGGGACAAAATTGCTCTGGGTTTACTTACAAAAAGAAATCAGTATTTTCCTCTTCTGTTAATAACAGCTAAACCAAACCATTTTCAGTTTTAGGTCAAAAAAAAGTATCACTATTACTGCTTGCTTGGACATAATTCTGAAAGCTACCCAGTCTGAGTACAGAAGTGTGGAAACAAGGTCTACTAGTGCAGATAGCCTCTCCTTCCCCATAAGAAAGTCATGTTCCAGCTGCAGAGGAACAAAGCAGCAAGCAAACTGCTGACCCATGTTAACAACAAATTACTGCAGCTGAACACATGTGCAAGAGCAGAATCTGCTGAAAGTCTCAAGGCAACTGAATAACAGACCATGAGCTGAACAGCAATCAGAAAGGTCTACAAAGGAGTCCACTTCATACAATCATCCACTGTCTTAAAATAAAGAATAGTGGCACAAGATTACCACTGAGTACTGAATTTAATTAGGAAAACAGACAAGTTGGATGAAAGACAGAGACAGAGTACCACTAAGTTTTGACTATTCACTTGACATTAATCTGGATCATAGTCAGTCTCACACTTCCTTGGAAAACAGTAGCTAGGAACACAAGATTACCACAAAGTAAGAACACTGACAAAACTAAAAAGACAGGAGCTGGTAAAGAAAACCTTCAGAAAGCTATAAGAATGAAAATCCAATTTGGTGAGGGCAAACAAAAAAGATCCTTAGTGGAGAAAAACAAAAGCAGCAAGCTCCTTAATTTCAAAAGGGATATTGGCAAATAACACAAATGTCATTCAACACTGAAAGTGAGTTTGGAAGCCTTTTACTATCAGACAATATTTCTCAAGTAAAAAAAGAGGAGAGACACTTTAAGGAAATTACCTTAAACATGAAATACTGTTACGCCTTTTAAAACTGCTCTGCAGTAACATGCAGTAAATCTTGCAAATCTAGATGATAACAATCTGCATAGCCAAAACATCTGGAATTCCCCACAGCTGAACACAATAAGCAAGCCCACCCCAAGTAAGAACCGCATTTTGCTGTCACCTAAAGTGTGGTACTTAATAACCTCCTTCTACTGTAAACTGTCTGTGAGGACAGACTAATGAAATACCAGCTACTGTCACTATTACATTCTTAAGTTTGCACAATTAGGCTTTTCAACACAAAAGGTCATAACCTATAACATGACAGCTTTACACCTCTACTGCATTACCTATGTTTTTGCAGGCTTTAAACATACAGAGGAAATTATTAAGGTCTGCAATGAGACTAAATTAACAGTAATACACAAGCTAACTTTTTGTATTTTGTTAAATTTTCAATATGCAAACCTGCTCTAGTATTGCTGTACTATTTAATATTTCTTATTGAACACATATTTTTGCTTCAAAGAAGTCACAGAGGGAGAAAACCTCAATTATAAACATTGTTTCTATATACAGGAGACTCCATGCCTCTTCCTGCTAACGGTTGTTTGAATTAGAAGTTTCAATGCACTTTAACAGCCAGCATAGATGACCTGACGCTCTTGATGCCTACATTAATAAAGACAAAGATAGAGAGACCCACCAATGTATATAATTTCAGAAGCCTTTAAAAATACGGCAAGACTAGCTATGGAATGACAACTGAAAATCTGTCACCTTTCTACATCACTGCTTCATGCATATCACAGGATTTCTAGGAATGGAGAAAGGATATGATGATGTGAAATCTACTTATTTCTAAGCAGCTAGATATAGCCTGTTTTAAATTTGGTTGTATTTAGACAACTAAATATAGTGCTTGCAGAGTAACTGCTTAACAGACTGTTGTGTGTATAGAACAGCATGAGTTTATCACTGCCTATCTTCCATGTTTCTTCCTTCATGGGGTAAAACACTACTTCATTGACTATGTCTCAAACTGATTTCAATAATCATTCTTAGAGCCACAAAATGGCATCTAAGAAATATCAAAAGTGTATTAATATTAGGTCTCAAGGATTAAACTCAAAGTGTAAGCTAACTTAAATAGTAAACTTAAGATACTTTCTTAATTACACCTATTAAAATTCCATTTTTTGACAGATCAACTACAAGTACGGGCAGGGATGATTTTTATCATTGCAAATATTTCAGTCAAGCATATGAGCTATGGTATTCCTGTATCAAGCCAGGAGCCAACAGCTGCAGCTGAGGAGAGATTACAGGGGCAAATCCTAAGAGATAAAACACAACTGTGGCTTTTAATATATTTTCTGAATCCGAAGGCAAGCATCCCCGAATTGACTTCAATCCTATTGTCTAAGTTCTCAAACCTGCCAGCCAAAAAGAAGCCAATTAAGAGCAGTAGAACTGAAGACTAGCAGTTATTCACATCAGTGATGAACCAGCAAAAGTTCAACTACTAGATTTCAGCTATTGTCTAAAACCAACTAGCACACACATCATCTCATGAAATCTCTCCAACAGCTAAACTTTGCAAAAGTATGATTTTGTAGATAGTAGACTGATGCACCAACACCAGACCTAACTAATGGTGGTAGCTGTAAACACAACAGAGGTAAAGAATGGATAGGGTACTGCTAATACCATAAATTTCAAAAGCTGCTTCCTGAACAAGACTGACCAAAAAAAATTCCCAATGTAAAGTGAAGCTTTACAACTCTGTCAAAGGTAATGAGAAAAGCACTGAAGTTTAAACAAACAGTATCCAACCAGAACTTAAGGTTAGAGTCATAGTTTAAAGCCACAGGAATCACTGTACATTAAATTTGTTCTCCTGTATAGCAAACCCCCCATAAATCTAACCTCTTTTCTTTCAGAAGAATAAGTAAATGTTGGTACATGAGCAGGTGTGGCAACTAAGTGCCAAAGAGGCTATTCTGGTCAATAAGCTTCCAAAGACATGTCAATAAAGATCATAAGAATCTAGTATAAGAGGTTTAGCTTAGTTTGGAATTACATCATGCTTATACCCATCTTTATCAGGCTGCTCTTCTGCATTTTTCCCCTCCTTTCACATATAGGGCCAGCAAAGAAAACACTGCAAAACAATCATTCAAAATCAATCAAAACCAGACACAGGATTCGTGACGCTGCACCTGACCCTGCTTAATTTCTGGCAGTAAAACAGGTAAGTAGTGTCAGAGGAGAAGGTCTCTCTTTACTCACCAGATGGCTCCTCTGGCTCACTTTCATTCTCTTCTTCTGCAGGAGCTGGCGGTGGTGGTGGTGGTAGTTTTTTCTCTTTCTCAGCTTTAGCATTTCTCTCTTCTTCAGAGTAATACTCATCTTCTGACAGGTTTGCAAGACTCTCATCCATCTCTCTATACTCCACCTGTAAAAAGCACAACAGAGGATAAACACACTGAAGATACTGGTAAGTCTCACTACTAAAATGAACACTGCAAGCAACAAAATTGCTTACAGCTCAGAGAAAAGGCCTGAGTTACCTTGTCCAGAGTCTTATTACAGCTACCATGTTATAAAATCTTCAATAGCTTAACAAGTTCCATGTGTTTTTACCTCCACTAAAAAAAAAAAGTCTTCAGCACCCAACTGTCCAGTAGTAGGAACTTTCTACTCATATTGAGCCCAGCTTATGTGTATTTGTTATATCATCATTTAACCTCTCTAGTTGCCTTCCCCTCCCTCACCTCCCTGTCAAACTCAAGGATAACAAATTGCCTCTGTGCCTATTCCATATGTTCCAACTTGAATTTATCTGTCAAACATGGGTGACCACAACTGTACACAAGATTTCCTGAGGAAATCCCACTCATGTCCTGTACACAGATGTATCTTGCACAGAGAGTCTCCCGTTTACTGGAAATCTTGCCCTCATACAGAGGATCACATTTGCCTCCTCTCCAGGATGGTCACACTAGTGGCTCAACACAAGACTGAAAAAAACCCCCACCCAACTTTATTGCCATATATGTTTTGTTCTGTTCTCCAGTAAAAATAAATAATATTACCAGCTAAAAAGAGTCACTCCAACTTAAAGAAACATGGAAACCCCAAGAAATAACCTAGAAAGGATGCATCTCATACTGTTTAATAAACCAAGTTTTTTTCTAAAGTAAGAAAGCTTTGTATATTGCTATTGAATTTCCCTACCTGTTGGAAAGGAAAAAAAGGACTTCTCACAATATGCAGCCTTGGGAAAAATAAAGCGAAAGCAGCTAGTGTACCTCCAACATTCTACAGGTCAGCTTCTCCCATGAGATGACAAAAGCAACTCTGCATTTCTCATCAAAAAAATGACAAATCTTTCACAGTTGAAGTTCAGTCATTAAGAAAGGGCAATAATGGGTACATTTCAAAGTAGCATTGGGAAGCCCGTGTATAGGAAAGCCTAAATTCAGTAACATGCTAACACACTCCATGATCTTCTACCTTTCAAATATTTACGTTCATTCCATCCTGTCCAGCACATTCAGTTTTTCATGCTGTTGAGCAAATGTTGCACCACTAGGACCTTTTGTGATCTCCCACTCTGAAGCAAGTTACAACGATCCCACAGCATCACAAGAACAGTATGACAGGTATTTGAAACTAACACTAGTTATGCCCTAAGGCCCTCTAAAGCCTTCCATCCTCCTTAAGCTCACACAACTGTCAGAGAACAATCAAGTCCTATAAAAACCTAAGCTTTTTGCTAGGTTTATTTTTAACATGGATACCCTCCCCAACTGAGTTCACACCACAAACATTCGCAGTAAGACAACTTTGTGCTAGACTGAAGTGATCATGGGGATATACTGTGTTAAAAGAGATAAATGCCCTTAGCAAAGAGGCATTGCCAATGCAGAGAAACATCACTGAAATACAACCCACAGATAGTGCCCTAATTCCTACTTTTTAACAGACCACTATAAAGCAAGTAAAAACCAGGTATGCTGCCTCTGAAGATCACAGAATCACAGAATGGTTTGGATCAGAAGGGACCTTTGAAGATCACCTGGTCCAACCCCCCTTCCATGGGCAGAGACATCTTTCACTAGATCAGGTTGCTCAAAGCCCCATCCAGCCTGACCTTGAACGCTTCCAATGATGGGGGATCCACAACTTCTCTGGGCAACCTGTTCCAGTGTCTCACCACCCTCATTGTAAAAAATTTCTTCCTTATGTCCAATCTACATCTACCCTCTTTCAGTTTAAAAGATGCACCAGACTGACCTACCCAACAGTTCCTATACGCAAAGGACTAGTCCAGCTATCTTGTCACATAAGAGCTCTGAAGAGCAAGACATTCAATGCTACAGCTACAGTACAACAGACATAGTTCCTGAAAGTAATTTCAGCTTCCATATCAAACACACCCAGCTCTAGGCACAGCCAAGATCTTCAAAGTCTTCTGCAACAAGGTTTCTGAGAAAAAGTTTCAGAAAAAAAAGGTAATGTTCTCAGATGTTCAGAATAAGATATGAGAATTACATGCCACAGGCCCAAGTTATTGGAAGCTATTTACAGTCTTTAGATTCCATTGCTAAATCTCACCCTTAACACAGCACTGGCTCAACTCTTCAATGCCAACTGAGGGAAGCTGAAGAACGGTGGACTGAGTGTGGCCATCACCTTTATACCTTGCAATACCAGCATCATTCCATGCACATAATCCCCAAGACAAGCTGCACCCACACACCCCTAGTAACAACAGGAAAGTGCTCACGAAAACGTAAGATAACAAAAACTCAGATGTAATGCTAGGGTGTGTTTGGTTCTTTTTTTACTGCTCAGTATCTGACCAGGAAGCCCTACAAAGTTCCGAGGACTGTTGCAGACTGCTCTCCTTTATGGAACTGCACAAGTTCTCCCCAGACCTTATGAAGGTCAGCTGTGACAACACAAGACCTCATTAGCTTCTTGCACATCTGCACGTTTATCCTGCAGGAGAACTCCCCTCCATGGGCAGCACCCGCACCCCACGCACCGGCGCCGCCCGGTAACGCCCGCCCGGGCCAGAGAAGTCTGCTCAGCCCAGCGCCCCCCCCACCCCCCGGGCAGGGAGCGGTCTCGGGGACTCCCGGCCCGCCGCCCGCCCGCCCGGCCCCTTCCCCGGGAGCCGTCCCGGGCGGCGCGAACCGCCTCACGGAGGGGCAGGGCCCGGCAGCCCAACAGCCAGAGCACGCGCCACCCGCCAGACCCCCCTCCCGCTCCAGGCCGGCAGGGCCGGGCCCGTAGCCCAAGCACCCCGCCCTCCCCCACCTACTTTGGCCCGCTTGCGGCGGCTGGTCCTGCGACCCTCGGGGGTCTCGGCGATGCCAGTGGTTTCGGCGCTGGGCGCAGGGGCGGCGCCGGCGGCTGGCGGCTCGGACAGACCGCCCGGGGGCGAGGCCCGCGGCGGTTCCTTCTTGCGCGGAGTGCGCTCCGCAGCCCCGCCGCTCTCGGCAGAGGAGCCCAGGGCCCCCGCCGCGGCGGGAGGAGGCACCGGCGCCTCAGGCCCGCCCTCGCCGCCCGCCGCCGCCTCCGCGGCCTTCTTTCCCCCCGACAGCATCGCCCCGGCCGTGCCGCGCCGCCCCGCACAAAGGAGGCCGCGAGCGGGCTGGCGGCACCTCCTCCTGACGTCACCTCCGGGCCGCGGCGCGCGCGCACCGGGGCGCTCGTGCCATCCACAGCCGCGCGTGCGCGGGCCTTCCCGCGGAGGGTCCGGTAACACCTACGTCTCCTGGGATGGCGGCGGGAGTCGCGAAGATGGAGGCCCCGAGAACCACGTCTCTCTGACTGCCGGCGGTGCCTGCGTAGTGTAGCCCTCGCTGTTCCACAGACATCATGGTTGCCTTTAGTTCACAAATTACTATTTTTATCTCAGGCATGTTCAGGGGAGCCTCTGGTTACTTGCCTGGCCTCAATGAGCTCATTATGAGGTCCATGTCATGCAAGCCTCCCAAGTGCCACCGTTAGATCACATTAGCAATCTGAAACCGCGCATCCGTCCACTTCCATGCCATCAGACAAATTTACCTACGCACACATCTCTTCCACAGTTTCCCTGCCTACACACTAAGGCAGACAGAAAGTGGCATGACGTGTTGCCAACCAAAGTAAGTGAGAAGCCCTGTGGCCATAGCAGTCCTGTGTGGACATAAGTATGTCCACAGCGCAACTCATGGAGTCTCCTGAAATGTGACAAGACTGTGCTGAAAGGAAGATGTTTGTGCCTATTTCCATGAAGCATTCCAAGCTTAGTCTTCCTCCCATCTCCTTCCAAGGTCTGGACTGGACTTTTCCTCGCCACGTCCTCTCTCAAGCTTCTATTTACACCACCAGAAAAAGCTGGTGAGGCAGAGAAGGGCAAGCGGAAGCTATCAGCCTTTGGGCAGGACACTGCTGGTCAGTGCCCACCAGCCCCATGGATGCCTGCGTGGAGCATACTGCTAGAGATGTTCTGCTCTAGGTTCCCTTGCCTTGAATATTTGAACATTATTAGCTAAAGGTAACAGAAAACAAAAGCCCACTCTTGCTAATTTTCTTGCCTCTCTCCTCAAAACTGGTCATTAATCAGAAGGGAGGTGTGGCTGATCCTAGTAGACATACCTTGTCAGCAAGCTGTTTTGTACTGGCTGGTCAGGTGGCTGTGTAGACACTGTAGGAGGATTTAGATACCTGGGAAGGCAGCAGTTGCACAGAAAGATTTAGGTGTGATTTCAACCATTCTCAGGAACACAGGAAGCAACTAGAGGCTGTAGAAGGTCTGCAACGTGTAGCTGATGCATTCCAGATGTCTGCACAGCAGTGTGTGGACAGGCAGAAAGAAGGTCAAAAGCACACACTGACAAACAATGCCAGTGCTGAGAAGCAACTGGAGCAGACTGGAAGGAACTCTGAACCCTTGTTCAGAGGAGTTAGATGATGAAATCCAGCTGGGAGAACTGCAGAGATCAACTCCAAACAGTGACAGGGAAGAAAAGGAAGCAACAGGCAATTGCCATAACAACACACTCTTCACCTGTAAGCCTATGTATTTCAAATATTTCATGCTTCCATAGGAGCTGGCATTTCCTTCATTATCCCACTTTACTCTCCTTTTGTTTGTTTCTGAAATAGCCACAAAATTAATTTTTGAGTACAAGTTTTACCTAATGGGTGAGACAAATGGTTTTCTCAGAGCACATTTAACATGTTTTCCATAGGTTTACACCAACCACCATCTCAAACTCAAAACCTGACACATTTATTTACTCTTCTGAATTAACAGATTCAAGTTAATCCTTTTATTTTTAAGGGCCATTTATTAAATGCAGTTAACATGACAAGTATAGGCTCCCCATATTTGTGAAACTGTCTCCTAAGTCCATATCTATAGTTTAGCTTCATATTCACTAGAGTA
Organism: Haliaeetus albicilla; assembly: GCF_947461875.1. Taxonomy (NCBI): domain Eukaryota; kingdom Metazoa; phylum Chordata; class Aves; order Accipitriformes; family Accipitridae; genus Haliaeetus; species Haliaeetus albicilla. The sequence continues at coordinate 8,731,887 of NC_091498.1, forward strand.
TAAACACAATTAGAATAAGGCATACAAAGGGCTTCCAGCAACAACTTGTTTCTTGTTGCACCTGAGACATCATCATGCTCATCATCTTATAAGGCATTTTTCCCTATGATCAGAAAAGCAAATTTAAGCTAACAGTAAAGTCTATGAGAATACTCTGACATCTGAAACAATGAGAATTTGTTTCCACTCCTTCTCTCTTTGTACAGAGCTGAGCGGAACTTTTTATTTACCTCAGATATAAAATCTGATTTTTATATAAAGTATGTGCATTCAGTCTCATCCAAAACATTTGTATGGCACGTACAAACTTACATTTAACTTTTATCTTTATTTAAAAAAAAGTAAATTTTCTACCTTTCATCAGAAAAATCTCATATAATCAACGCAGAAGCCATTTCCGCAATTATTCACTTTGTCCTTCACTAACCTATATGAACAAACTGTGTCTTGGGCTGTTTATATCAAAATAATGATAAGGAATATTTTCTAAGTATTCCAGCTGGATTCATATTAATGGAAAACCCTCCATGGAGCGGAGGAGAAACACCCTCAGAATGAAAGTTTGGCTTTGATACACTGCCTGAGCAACTGGATACTTCCATATACACAAAAAATGTAGGCAAAGGACAACAGAAATGGAGGAACTGAGGTGTGGAAAAGCTGTTAACCATTCTGCTCACAGACCAAAGGGAGAAGAACAGAGAATTAGCAACTTTCTCTAACATATGGGTCCTGTTCTGATTCTCCGTAACATACTTCCACATCCCCAGCAACACAGTGGAAAAGGAGCCTAAACCCACTATAATGCTACTAAATACCCACTAGTGCTCATTTTCAAGAAAGCCATGGTACATTTCCTCAGCTGTAATTCATTCTTCTTCCCACACTTCAGAGAAAAGAGGTTTTATTAAGTGGCATTTTCAATTATGACAGACATGAATCCAGGAGAAAGGCCTGTACTTGCATTCAGCTTTTTAAAACACAAAATAGTGACTGGTGAGTACAAGTATTATACAGGAAATCAAGTCACTCAAACCCTCTTCATTGTGAAGAGGGTTGAGACCGGGAAGGTTCACAGAATGCTGAGAATGGGAAAAGGATCAAAAGCAATGTTCAAGGCATTCATGAACTGAACAAATAGGTGCTTTGAAGTCTATACTTTTGTTTTCCTCCCTTTACAAGTCTATACTATGATATGGAGATAAAAGCCAGTGTGTGTGTGGGGAAGGTCTTCACCAGTACTTTTTCTAAATTAAGTTCCACGGTTTTGTTTTTGTTAAAAAAAGTCATTTATAATTTAATACCGGTTTCAGGATTCTGAGATCCATGGTGCTGTTAACGTTGCACTTAATTGGCATTATCCATTTTTAAAAAGAAATTAAAAAGCAGCTCTGAACTTTGCTTCTGAGATGGAAGCACTGTCTCTGAACCAACAATGATTCCTGTCACTCTTGCTTTGCATCTTTCAAGGCCTGAAGTCTTTCTAAAAGGGGTGGATGGGAGTAATGCCACATTGAAAAGATCCAGTCAGAAACAGGGAATCCTAAATTATCTTTGTTTAACTTGATCAAAGCAGAATATAGGTCTTTAGCCTTCCCAAGCTCCTTGGCAAATGAGTCTGCTTGAAACTCAAATCGTCGGCTTAATACAGTCAAGCAAAATGAGAGAACCTGTGGAAAGAAACATATTAAAAATTATTTTTAAAATTCAGCCATCTACAAGTTCCTTACAGTATCAGTAAATACCACTGTATCTGCCTTCCCACATCCCACACATAACTGTGGCTGTAGAATGATCTCACTAAGGTTTATCCAGGCCACACCTGAAACTGGGAGTCTTACCCAACATGGAGCACTAAGCCTACTTATTAAAACAAGATACCAGATGGAGCCCCTAAAAACTTCAAATTCCCCCCCCCCCCAAGTAAAAATAAAATCATTATTTAAATAGGACAATATTTCAGCACCTGTGTCTTGAAAACAATTTACCTCATTGTAAGGTGAAAAAATGAACTGGAAAATAATCATCAAGCCTATCAGGGTAGGCTGGGTGTCATAGAAACCAAATGCAGCAAAGAGTTCTTTTCGACCAATTAACACAGCAAACAGGAAGAAGCAGAGGAAGGAATTCATCTAGAGAAAGGAAACAACATTCTTGATTAAGATGAGTTTTTCATCTAAGTCTAAAGCATGACCTATTCATATTAGATTTGGATAGAAACACCACTGAAAAAAGCCTAAATAGATTACTTTAGAACTAATATACAAAAAGGAACAAACAGCTGGCCTTTACCTGCTTTCTGTAAATGCATTCAGTAAAGAAACACTATTTTCTGTCAGTGAGCTAAAAAAAAAAAAAGTCTAAGTAGCAAAGGAAGATGAAAAGGCAAGAAGACAAGGTAAGTGAGGAGGGAGTACGGGGTAGAATCCAACTCCTTGGAATTAAGCATAGGTTCCAAAAAGTTTAAAATCAAACAAAATGTGTCTGTGCTGTGTCATACTTCTATTCCTGGAAACAATCTACACTTCCATCTAAGCCATGTGTCCCTGTGTACAAGCACTGTGCTTGCCTGGCTTTTCAGAGGCAAGAGGCAGGACCATGCCTTACCAAGTTTTCTACAGAAGATGATTAGTATCTTTTCAATCCATTCAACTGGCTGTTTGGTCTTTTTAGAGTAATGTGGAAGGTGCCAGAATATTGTTTGTTATTGCAACACGAGACAGAAGAGGGACAGCTATGACAGCAAACAAACAACAGAAAAAGTAGAAGACATTGCAGAAGAATCTGTGAAAATTTCTGGAAGTGAAGATAAAATCTACCTATTACAGTAAAATCATAGTACCTAGAAAGTGGATCCAAAGACAAAAGTTACATGAGTTAGAGTGGCAAAAGCATCACAATAGTTGCTATTTAGTAGGGATCAACACTGATGTCAGAAGTTAGAAGGTAATTCTGTTAAAGCAGAAAACAAGGAGGACCTCACTGAAGTGTTCAGTTGCACGGATAAGAAAAAGCCGGTGTGGAAACAGAATGAGAGAGATTTTCTTAAACAGGAGCTTGATAGTGATGTTTACAGCCTAAAAAGCTTGTGAATAGCCTTAGAAAAAGAAGAGAACAACACTCCTGGAATGGTGCACACATCTCAAGAAAGACATGATCAGAGTTATAGAAGGTGCATAGAAGGGGAGCTAAGAAAAACAAAAAAACCAAAAGGCTGGGAACTTGGGAGAAAAGAAGGGTGAATGATACCTGGAACAACATAGATCTACACCAAAGCATCCAGTAGACTGCTGATAGTAATTTAACAGAAGACACATAGCTGTGCCTTGCAAATAAAAGAATTTGAAGTAGGAGGTTTGGGGGAAGAATTCCCTTGTATAGTGCAATGCCCAAAGGCATATGCATGAGTAAACAGACCATCAGGTTCCTTTTCTTCAAAGGTGAGGCTGGGCCATCTCTAGAGATTGCTTCAGTGTTCACCCCCATTTGAGCATGCGCCAAGAATGGCACAAATAAAGTTATTTACTAATAATCAATCCACAAGGTATGAGAATACAATATAAATAAGAATACCCTCCTGTGTGAGATTTCATAATCCTCAATAGCATTTCTTCTCAGCTCTCCAAAGAACAAGACTGATAGAAAGTCTCAGACACGCAGCTTTCTTCGAGATAATGACAAATACCTAAACAAATGCAGGCTGGGAGACAGGATACATCCAATCCTATCCCTAGTACAGGGATGGAAATAGACCTTCAGAGAAGGCCCTGAGATGCAAACAGACATGGAAGAAGTGTTACAGAGCAAGAAAAATGTGCCCCAACTTCAGAATGCTTCTGAGATGAATTAAAATTGGCAGCAGACATACTTTCTTAGATGCTTTCTACCAGCCAGATGGAGCAAGGAGGGGACAGAAAGGCTGGTGCATGTTCCCTGTAGATACAGACACCCGCCCCCTGCCCCCCCCAACAAAAAACCCCAACTTTCCGTCACAGAGCATAAGTATGTTGTGTGACTATACACTTACAAATCTGGAAGCAGGTATTTGGAAACAGCAATAATTACAGAATGCTCTAGGAAAACCACCAGTTTATCATCACTTACCTGGCTGATGATAATATTTTTGACAGTGTGACCTAGTTTCCAGTGACCCAACTCATGACCAAGTACAGCCAGAACTTCTTCATTTTTACATCCTTGTTTCTTATTCTGACGGAGTAACAAAGCAGAAGTAGTATCAGGTATGGCTGAACACAACTGAGTAAACTTCTTATTTATTAGTTTGTTTTTTCCTAGGTCATTTAAGCATCCCTAGATCAGGCCATTCCCTTTTACCAGCAGATACACAGGTATAATTTCTTATAAACTTTTAAGTTCAACAAGATTTCTACCATGAGGTGGTGGTCTCTTATTTCTACATATGCAGACATGCCTATGCAAACCTGGAAGAACGCTGGAGAGATGCGCCTTCCAAACTCTCTCCTACCATCCCTTGATCCCATCCTGTTTCTTTACTCAAGAAAAGGCATTACAGTGGAAGCAGACATTCAGAGGCACAGACTTTCAACAGAGAATTGAGAGCAAAGTCCTCTCCCTACTTCCTTCAACACTCAACATGTAGCCCTCCTCCCAAGGCACTACTGTTCCTTTAAAAACAAATGACAACATCCCAGTCCTCTGCAACAAAAACTATCATTAGGAAAGATGGACATCTGTGCCTCTGAAGGTACATTAGCAAGGCAGAAGCAAGCATGTGGGCTTGCGTACTGAGAACATAGCCAAAGAACCTTTTGAAATGGAACAAATGATTCGCATTATGACTAGATCAGGTTGAGCTCAAAATCCCCTCCCTCTCATCATCCACTTCTGCAGTATGCTATACCAAACCATGGATGAAGAGAATTCCACCACCAACATGGTTACAAGAAACAGAAGCTGGACTGAACAATAACCTATACATTGGCCTAACCCTAGGCTGCACGAGGTAATTCTTTCTTCTCAGAATTACTCCTTCAGGCTCTTCAGAAAGTATTCCATCAGTTTTAATCATTCCTACACTCTCCCAAAGCCACAAAAAGCTGTTACAGCAGACTCCTTATGTGCAGCTGCACATCAATGGAAAGGACAATGAAAAGCCATCATCCTGTTCTGGACTAGGGCAGGGGAGGATGCACATGTGGAATCTGTACATGTGTGCGCATGTGCATGCCTCTTGCACCAAAATTCTTGCGTGTAGTAAATGACACAAAAATGACACGCTGATAGTCAAAAGCATTTCATTCTAAGGAAAGCTTCAGTGTGGCAGTCCCAAGAGAAGGAACAGGAGCTAAAACCCTGAACAGGTCCCTTATTCAAACAATTACAAGGAAGGCCTATTTTTTACATGCAGGGAACAAATGTTTTGCTGAAGCCCCTGAGGATTTCTATGGTCTCTTTGGTGCTATCTGCAGCACTCACACAGCCCCAGAAATTCCAATAACCAGCTCAACTTTCATGTTGAAATCATTAGGTTTTGGGTTTTAGCATCTCGCTCAGGACCTTTAAAATGCATTCAGAAAACACAAGGGAATATCTCACCACAAAGTTAATGTAAATAGCATGATGAAAACCAAAGATTAACTCACTTTGGTTTTAGACTTTGTCTCTTCATTCTCGCCATCTTCTCCTGCTGGCTCTTTGTTCAATGCAGAATAATCTTCCAGGAGGGTGTCAAAGAGTACTATTCGCTTATTCTTGAAGAATCCATAGAAATAAGCATTGCTATGAGAAGAACGCTTAGAACCTAATGGGGAAAATTTACACTGAAGGCCATGATCTGAATAATCCCATGCACTAAAGACTATGCAATATTACATAGAACAGATTCTTCTAAAGGAATTCTCAAAGTCCCCAAATGAACAGTAGACAAACTCAAGCAAATGAGTTTGCAGGTTGAAGCGTATTTTAAAATGATGTAAGTAATGATGATCTCATTTACTGACTCCAATAGAGAAATAATTTTCATCTGTAACATGTAATCACTAAAAACAAGAGCAGTCTTGTGAAGATTTAATATCCAGAAGAAAAGCACTTTCTATTGCAATTTCAAGTTCCGAGTGGAAAGAGCATTCTACATAGAACGCCTGCTGCCCTCCTGGCAAAGGGCCTGTGACGAATACGTTTAGAATTCTTTCAGTGTGCCAGCAAAGATGATTCAAAAAAGGTAAGGATGAAGATGTTAGATAAGGAGAAGATAAAGGGATGAACTACAGACATCAGGCAGTCCCTCAATATTATTTTTGTTAGAGATAGGCAATTTTTTACAGCTACTTTTACCTAGATCAGGTGAATCATGGACTGTTTCTACTATCAATATACTTGGGGCCAACAAACTCATCTCTTTCCATAGAACATGGACTGTTTCAGTTGATTAAAAAGCTGTCTAGATCAAAGCAGCTATTAAAACTTTGCCTGTTTTTTGCCTGTGATTAGGAGCTGTTGCAACATCAGGACTGAAAGAGGTCTCTGAGAGAAGTGGATTGCTCTGTTTTTTGCAGCAAAAGATACTTCAAGTCGAGGGTGTTTGCCTTCAACTCTTACTATAAATGTACGAGCTGCATAAACTCCTTAGGGCACAAAATATCCATTGTTACATTGCAAGCCAACCCATGGTATGGTCATGGTAACCTTCAGCACCAAACCAAGACAGATAACAGAGGAAGAGGCTGGTCAGAGTATGAAGCCTCAGCATCCAGTCCCTTCTCAGTGAAGTAATCTGGACAGCCACAGGATAGCAATGTTCCCTTTCATCTGTGTATCATAAAAAACTTCATCCTCCACTAAGTGTTAGTAGAGAATGAACCTTTGTAATCTGCCTGTTACAGAATGAACCCTGAAATTAAAGGACTTGGTTGCACATGTTACTAAGAAGTCAGTTCTGGAGTGGGAACATCCAAGACAGAATGCAGAAAAACACCGGCAAAAAGATGTTCACACATCTCAGAAGGGAATGGTGCTGGCTCAATGCTCTTAAAGACACGAGTAAAGAAAATGCGGGTTTGGCAGCCTTCCTCCACCGCAGATCACTGCTACTAAATGCAGACATGCTGAAGAAGCCAATGCAGTAGTATACTACACAGGTGCCAGAGTACCAACAATTGGCTCATAGGACTTTCACCATAGTTAAAAGCCAGCTGTGCATATGGGAAAAACTTAGTATTTGGCAAGCCTCTACACTGACTCAAGCTTGAAAAGCTTCAACTTCACTAGGAGAGGCATTTCTTGGGCCCCAAGTATATCAATAGCAGCAGTTCCCAGCTGCACTGAGGCAGAGCACTGGATGGATTTGGCCAGCCCAAGGTTTTGAAAGCCACAGCTCCCAGGCTAGAGAAAGCCTTCATCACCCTCTCTTACAGCAAAATTCTACCATTTCAGCTCTTTATGCCATCTCATGCTGCTTTCACCAAGGCAATAAAAACACCTCTGATCCTCACAGGTGGGGCACAAAACCAAAACAAAATTTGGGAAAGTCCCTGAAATCAAGTTCAGAAGGGAATAAAATGAGGAACAGTGGAAATGGCAAACAGTAAAATGCTCCATGAACATGGAAGTGGAGAGGAAGTGACATGGCAGCTGGCATGCTCCATGTTACAATCCATGACCTGAGAAAAGAGGATGAGACATTCATTACTATAAAGTGAAAAAATTAGTCTCACATAGAAGGCGTGAGTCCATCCAGCCATACCGTAAGAAACCATCCACGTTAACACTCTAAGAAGGAACAGGTTTTTTTAACTTTCATAACTTTTTCAATTGTTTCACCAAGAATTTGAGACAATTAATGCTAAACTGAGACGAGAAATGATAAAACAAACCCTTTTCCCTCTGGTTTAAAGTTCTAAAATTGGAATCTTGATTGGTGCTTCCATTTCTGACTGTGCTATGTATTTCCATTCCACAGAGCCAAAGCAATGATTCCAACAAGATGCTGAGTTAAGGCTGTACATTCAGCTTCACTTTTCTAACCTCAAGGCAAAAAAAGGAAAATGGTACAGAAATTGACGAGCATTACAATAGCTGAGGAATATAAGCAACTGCCCTACTACAGCATCTGCAACTGCCCTACTACAGCATCTGCAATCAAAGCTAAAAATAAACAAATTCAAAATTACAAAGTCTTTTTATTAAAAAAAAAAAATCTCACCTTCAACAACATACACCTTAGTCAATGGGAAGTCAATGCTCTTTGCCATTGTTTCAATTTGTTGCTTGAGCTCTCCCTCAGGAAGTGGAATGAATTTATCAAACAAAGGTGCAATATAATCTGCATAGATTGTAACAAGCACCTGCAAACACATACAGATATTATTAACAAGGCATACAAATGTGTGTTTAGTACTAAAGGTGGAGCATGAGTAAGTACGAAAAGAGGGCACAATTTCAGAAAAAACCACTTGATAAAGCAGTGTCCTGTATGATCTGTAGCAAGGCTCTCTATGGGTCATTCCCTCTACGGAGACAACTACTGACAGTCAGCAATTCAACAACAAGATGGGGGTGGGGGCAGGTTAATCTACAGTCCTCAACAGAATTAGTGTAAATAGTGCTTTTGCTCTGACAGTTCATCAAGCCCCAGAAGGCAAAACTACTATGACAGCTGGGAGCAGTGGTCTTATCAGTGACAGGCTGTCACTTTCACTCACTTCACCGATACTGGAAAGCTCTCAAGTGTTTCATAATGAACAGCAGAGATGACTGAACCAGGAGACAGTCCAGCTTCTTCAAATTCTTACTAACTTGCAAAGCCACAGTCTAAAACAGGGAAAAAATTCACATCCCCTATTTTCTTTCCGTTCTCCCAGTTGTATGCAGGGCTAAGGAACTGCCTGATGCCTCTGGTCCACAATGATTAACAGCCATGTCCCAAAAAATCACTACAATGCACCTGCATCTCTTCAAACTGGCAGCAGATGCAGCCCAGATGAGAAAGCCAGGGCTGGAATAACACTGTGATGGGAGGGAAAGCTGAACTCCCTTCCCTCACACTCTGGACCTTCACAAAGTGATTTTGATCTATTTATTTTAAAGAAAAGGACTGGAGAAAAGTTTAAATTCTGGTTAGCAAAAAAGGAACAGGACATGAGAGGCAAATGGACATCAACATTAACTTTGAAGTTATCTTGACAGTTTTTCTTCCACTGAAAACAAGTACCTTGACTTCTGAAAGTATCCGCACTGTTGAAAAAATCCAATGTAATCTAAAACTATGGAAACTGACTTTTCCAAAGTCATAGCAAGACAGGGCATCAATATGAAACACCACTAGAAAATAAAAGTTATTTTCATTACTGTAACTGTTAAGACAAGGGTTTAAACCCCTGCAGGTATTTTGCAGCAAGTGTAGGAGTGTATTTTATAGAGCAGAAATAAGCTGTCTGTTTCAGTCCAGACAAGTGTCTTCAGACCATGTAGTATGCATGGACTACTTTTAAGTTTTTATCTCTGATCTTTGTGCAATCCCTTGACATCAGCAGGCAAGATAGGTAGAAGGATGCAACTCTAAGTATAATTACAGAGTTATGGAATGTGATTACAATTTTTCCCTAAAACAAACGCTAAAGGGTAAATCTGACACCTCTTAAGGTTATTTTGCATGTCAAAGACATGTTCAAATCTACACATTAAGGCCTCAAACCATGATCAACACCCTGTTAGGCTGCAGCGACACTGCAAGACACCAGAAAAGCACCAATTGTCTGGGCATGTACTTTAATCCTCAGGAAAAAAATGGGGGGGGGGGAAGTGAGTCTATCCATCTTGCTACATAATCTTTCAGTACAGCAGTCTGTAGCTCTGACAAGACATGTTTTATTTTCTAGCTTTTGTTGTGTAAAAGATAGGCTAACCCCTGCTTTATCAGTTTCTGAAGTATATGTAAAATGTCAAGAAAAAAAATCTACATGGACAGCTCAATTGGAAGGGGCATGCAAAGCAAAAATAAAATACTAGTTTGTGATAGGAAAGTGACAGAGAAAGAAATGTGGTATCAGTTGAGTATGTTCTTGTTCTCACCTTGAAATTTAATGTTAGGTACTACTCACCTACATCTCTTCTTTCTACTAAACTTGCTTGATAAAGACTATAAAATGGACATTCAGAAAGTTTCTCATATGAGATCATACAACATTTTTTTACAATATATATTTTAAAGATAAGATGGCAAGAATAAAAACAGCCAATGACTGGTATAAAGGAAGCTAAGGAAAATTTTTTCACTTTCGGTGAATAAACGAGTGCAGGCCATTTCAGAAAATCCTGTATCTTTCAATCCTGAAAGTACCAATTCCTTTAAAATTTCAGCTTAATCCTTCCATGAAAAAGCAAGTTTTTAAGGCCTTTAAGACTAAAGACTCAAAATATGAACTGGGTATCACATGAGGAACTAATATCTCCCCAATTTTACCAATAATAAGGCTACACTAGAATAATCTGTAAGGACTGTTTCACTCACGTTGACAGAGCAGTAGCTCAAACGCTGAATTATGATTTAAGAGAGTAGTGCTGATCAAAGCTTGAAAGAAAAAGAACAATTCTTTAAGAATATCAGACTCCTGATCAGAGTCTGCACAAAGCTTTCTCTTAACAGTCATTTCAATACACATGAACTCACATTTTTGAGACCTAACACTATGATTTTTCAGAATACAGAGACAAAAAAAGGGAAGATGTCAGAGCATAAGGACACCAGAAGTACAGAAAGCAGGAGCCAGCACAACAAAACAACAGGAAACACTGTATAATTAAGCCAACAAACAAAAAAAAGCTTGAAAGAACTCAAAGTAGCAATTGTAAGCTAGACTTACCACCTAAATGGGGCACTTCTGCTACTATACTACTGTCATGGAGTTCCTCAGAAACACGTAGCTGGTAACTGCACTATGCCAGAATTAGTGGCCATACAGAAATCTGCTAATCCACACAGGTTTTACTTCACTTACACGTTAAGCATCAATGAAGCAAAAATACAAGTAAGCAACAAATACAACCCAGATAATGAGATCTGTATCCCTTAAAAACAGGATTATGAAAATACTTTGCAGTCAAGATTTAAACTGAGCCACAATTCCTTCCATGTTGCCATGTCTTGAGAAAGTCAATGCAGCTGTTGGATATCCAAGTGGGAAATCAGATTTTCCTGCATTAATTGCAATGGCCTCCCATGTAGCATTATGATCACATTTTGTACAAATGCAGCCTGTGCTTTAGAAAGGAAGCTGACAAATTGAAAGTCCAAAAAAAGCTATAAAAGTGATCTGAATCTAGAAGCAGTGGTGAGAAGGAAATGAAAAAAAAATAAAAAGCAACACTTAAGTCATGAAAGAGAAGCTTAAGAAAGAAAACAATCATCATTTCCTACCCCGGTATTCCTAAAAATTTTCTTGATGATGCACTGCAGTTCAACCACAAAGTCTGAACTTAACACAAGAATTAGGGATAGATTGACCCAAATTTATTGTTAGGCTAACATGGCAGGCTTTATTACATTACTGTAACGTAGTAATTCTTTTACTTGTTAAGGTGCTCTTTTAATCTAAAAATGAATGAATATACACAACGGTACTTCTGTAATTTCTTCCTTGGGTGAGCAATGGTTAGTATGTTGAGCAAAAAGACAGTAGAGCACAATGTCAAAATAGAAAAAATAAAAATACAGACCTTGAAGCTTATATTAACAATAGAAAACATCAAATCCTTATGATGTATACAAAAAGATCCTTTTAATATAAGCCCTAAAAATGTCATTTACCAATTCAGTGTATAAAAGCAGCTATATAAGCAGAAGCAGAAATGGAAAATTGCTACTAATCTCAATACAAAGCAATGCAATTGAGAATTGGTGTTTGATAACCTGCAAGAAAAGCCCAATGGAAACATTACCGACCAAAGCACATTCTGCCTTGTCTTACCAATCTGCTGGCAGTTGTCCTTGTGCCCTTTCTTATTTAAGAAAAAGGAAAACCTATCACCACATACTGCTGTATTTCCAGTATCTATTCTAAAGTTTTTGAATGTTTACTTTTCAGTTGATGAAGACACTCCAGTATTCGATAGATAAAATAGACGATATCACATTGATGTGGAAATTAACATGAGCTATTACTCCTGAACAAGTACACTGAGAGCAAGACACACTGTTAAAGTTTGTAGACACTAAAATTCCCAGGAGATTTAGATTTTTCTCCATTTTCTTTCAGTTATGTTTTTAAACCTCAGCACACTAAGCCATACAAGTAAGCTAGCATTTGGAAGAAACCCAGACATATTCTCATACTCACCAAGGAAACAACTAATGTAAAGAGCCAGGCGTAGATGAAGAAGTAGTCTCCCCCTATTTTAATAATGTAAAGCAGAAGGGATGTCACTGGTAACAGAATACACTGAGTCACGATAAACTTCTTGATAGCATCCTTAAAAAAAAATCCCAGCGTCTGTAAAGAAAGGATATCAGTGGTATTTTCAATGTAAATATTGATGTACCACAGTGGTTAATGAACAGATCCCTTCAGTGGATGCAGAGAAACAAAATAAGACAAATTGCAAAACAGCAATACCAATGTGATAAGGAGGAAATCAGTCAGTTAAGAAAAGGTGAAAGAACATTTTCACCTCCTCTCCCAGTAGCTGTGGCTCTTTACATCCACACGGACGCCAAGCCCAGGCAGATACATCCTTCCTTAGTAAGATATGACCCAAACCTTTATTTTGTGTTGCACATATATACTTTATTAAAGGAGGAAAGAAAAATTTAAGCTTATCTGTTCCTTAATTCTTTACCAATCTCTATCCTAGACATTATGGGATTTTTAGAGAATAGGAAACTCTTAAAGAAACATAGCTACTGTAAAGTATTTTGTCTTTGAAAAGTTGCCTCCATGCACCTTAACTTTCAGTTACCACTAAGCTGATTGTCTTAACTGAAAATATACAGAAGTCCTATTAAAGATTTTTGGATATATATTGGGCATTTTACTCCAAGCTTCCACTGACATGCAGTTACTACCCATGTAGCTGCCTCAGGTTTTAAAATTAGCATAACTTTAATAGAAACAATAGAAATTTCAAAGACCTCTATCTGAATGAATCTGACCTAGTGACACTACAACATGATTACACACCCAACTAGCTCTTTCAGGAATTGTTACTTCAGTACTTACAGCTACCTGCAAGGCACAGAATTAAGGGAGTTATTATGTAAAGATCCTTCCCAACAAGGTTGTATTAAAAAAGCCCACACTACATTAAAGATATGGAACTCGTTTGGAAAGAAAAAAAATGCTGGTGAAACAGAATGAAATAAAAACTAAGGATTTGGGGCAAGAATTTGGATAGATGCCTCAAACTTCCATAACTATTGGAAACACAAATCAGACACAAACCCACAATTTTAGACTATCCTTTACTTAGATATATTGACTCTGGTCACACAGTGAGCACTCTGGTGATACATTCTTGCTAAGCGACCATTAGTATCAGCAGTAACAAAATTGTATAGACACGTGCCCACACAAATGGACCACTCCAGAAGATACTGTTCCTTGCCTGTCTTTAATATTCCCAGGTGGGGTGGGCTACCTTTTCCAGCAAAACAGTTCTTAACTAGAAAAGCAAGACTTGTGGCTCTCATTCACACTAAGCAGTGGTCCTTTCCTGAAAATGCTATGGAGAAGCATGAAAGAAACTCTGTGGGTGATCCTGGACAAAGGAAAAAATTGTTTCTGTTTGATCAAGACTCTTAAACTGGTACAAGCCAGGAGAGAGAAAACAAAATACACAACAGTGTGTTCCTCCTTTATTACTTCCCCAGCTCAGCCAGAAAATGGCCTATTATATAGCTTTTTCATTTTTTAGCTTAGTAAACAGCTGAAGAAACAGTAACTTAATATAACCTGGAAGAACTCTTAACAGAAGCGTGCTGCCAGCCTGTTTCTACTTGGCTTTCTGAAACCAGTCAACTACAATCCATTTAGCTCAAGTTTTCATTTTAATTCTTTCTTTACTTCCAGCTCCACAATCTAGGAGGAGTAGAGCTATAAAATTGCATGGTGTCTTTCATCTTTGCCCCGCCTCTTTCCTGCTTTCTAAGGCAGATGTGACTTCAAGAGAAAATGTCATTTTAAGCAAGCCACTCCCATAGAAGAAAGAGTCTATCTGAAGATCATATGAAACCATATGGATTCTGCAAGCTCTCAAGACAGTTTTAAAGAAGCCTGAGCTGATAAGTTCAGTATTTGACCCTCCACTGCTTCTGCACAGAGGTAGGACCTGATCAAGTCAAGCTCTCCATCCATCAGCTAGTCTGCCAGTTTGCTCTAATTCTAGTGCTTTACAAGTCCCAACACTAACAGTCTTTGGACTTTTGTGTCCTGGACATAAAGGGCTTGCAGATCTGGCACCAAGATGGAACTTACTCCTCACTAAGGTAGGAGAGACATCCAAGGTGCAGGCCTGATGCGACTACTCAGGATCGACACAAAAGACAACAGTGAAGATTGCTATTGATGCATATTTAAGGATTCTGAATGTCAAAAGGATGTCTAGGTTAGACCAGGGCACAAGCACATTGCAAGAATTAGGACTTTGCCAGCCCTTTCAATTTTTGAGGAGTACAGAACAGAAATGATAGCCTGAGAACAAACAAAGTACATCAATTAGGTATTTCCCCAAGTAAAAGATTGCTTGACTCATGCTCTGGAAACATGGGAACATTCCTTCCTCCCTTGATAGGAGCAGGATGTTAAGCCTGCCAGTGTGCTCACTGTAAAGTCTGCAGAAGGGAATGGGATCTCCAGCACTATGGCTCAGAATCACCTAGGATATGAATGGCCATGCATGCTACCATTCTGACAACGAGTATGTACTCGCCGGTGAGAGAAGAGAGTGATTGTTAGAAGTTAGACATATGTTTTTACAAGCACAAGATTTTCTTATATGACTAGAGAGCTAAATGGAGTATAAAAAGAGCTCCGAGTTGGTCACAAGCTCAAAGCTTATGACTAACTAGAACAATCTTCAGATTTGTTTCCCAAAGACTGGAGCAGGAGCCGCCATTGGCACAGTATTCAAACATCGGGGACTGTAGGGGCAGAACCAAACAAGCCTTGCAGTTTCCTGGAATACACACAGATGTCAAGGCAAAACTGTGCAGTGAGAAGTTTCATAGTTCCCTGGAAAGAAAATAGTATACCACTAAATAATTGATGCAAATCAAAATAATACAGGATGTGTCAGGATCTACACACTTCTGTTTTAAAGATGATTGAGTGAGGGTGCAAACTGGATCATTGCACTTAGAGCTTTTTTTCTCATTTATTTTCTTACTTGTTTTATAAAAAAGGAATAAGAAACATCAATTTATCAATTTACCAGGAATATAATGAATTGAGAAACAAACTGATTCCACTTCTTTAGGTCTAGCTCAGTCTTCCTGCCTCCATAGAAATTGGAAGATGAAACTGGCAAATACCAGAGCATCTCTACCCTTATTAAAATCAGCCAAACCACTTTACCCCACATCTGCCACCCATCCAAATTTCATTCTACTGTAAAAAAAAAACCAAACCAAAACAAAAAAACAAAACACAAAACCCCAAACAACTGCCTAGTAGACTTGGAACAGAAAGTACTGTAGACAAAACTAGCTGGGTCCAAAAGCAGAAAACAAGTCTTATGCTCTGGCGTGAAATGGCTAGTGATGTGTCCCAGATTGAGGTTCCTCTCCCAAACAGAAAATCTGATCTCATGAGAAACTGATATTGAAACAGGTTGAACTAAGTTGGTGAGAGAAAAGCCAGGGCTGGAATTGAGTACCTAACAGACGTACAAATGAAGAGCTGAATTCTCTAATTTAGTAAAGGCTGATACAAGAAATCAATAAGGAAAACAGAATGAGGAGGAAAGTAATTTCTCAGTTTTGTTTCATCTATTCAGTGTCCATGAGTCAGAACTGCCCCTGTCAAGCAGTGATCCAGACTTCTCAGGAAGGGCATATGAAGGGCAAGGAATAGTCCATCCAAAAATGAACAGCTGAGGCATGAAATGTTCTTTGTTCCACTGCTAGAATACACACTTCTCTTTGCTCAGAAGCATGGGCTCACACAGAGACATTTTGGTGTGGCATGGGTACTTCTGCAACAGTCACAAACTGTCACTGCTCTTATTTTTATGCAATGCGAGTAGAAATGTTCCTAAAGCTAATTATCTTTGGCACAGATATGGACATATCAGTCCATCTAACCAACCAAACCTACTGAGGACATTAGGTCAGTATAAGTGCTATCTACAATACCTGTTGATTGAAGCCATGTTTCTCTTCTATGACAAACGTGTTATATAAACTCCATGGGAGACCAGTCACTGCACTGAAGAGTGTTGCAAGCAGCAGAAATACCAATGACTGAACAATCTAAAGAAAAATATAAAAATAAATCTGGTATTTACTGACTTGTACTAACATTAATATTCTGTGTGTTAAAAATTGATTTTATGTCAGTGGTTTAACTGAAACTGGTTAGAAGATGAAGCTAGATCAATTCACAGAAATAAGACTTTTGTGATGATTATATTACTGATCACTGGAATAGCTTACTATATTAAAGAAAGAAAAAAAAGTACACTGACGAAACAGATTTAAGTAAAAACTAAGGATTTGGGACAAGAATTTAGATAGATGCCTCATCCACAGCACAAAGACAACATAACCAGTAGCCTCAAATTTCTTACCTTTTTACTGTGCAGGAAGATCACATCTAGGATTAGTAAAAAGACAACACCCAAACAAAAAGCCCCCAAAACCCCAACCCACCATCTCATTTGACTCACGTAACTTTGAGACTTTTATGTTTTTATCATTTTAGGCTATTTTAATTAGTAAGCTAATTTAAAAGTCACATACCGTTATCAGTTCTCAGACTCACCTAATCATTGTGTTCATCAGAAAATATCTGTTATTTTTACTATATTGTACCCACTTTAAGTAAATGCAAGCTTAAAAATAAAAAATATTATAACAGTGTAGTTCACAGACCAAATATTTTCACTAAAATTTAAAGACTGCTTACCTCATATTCTGGTCCAAACCCAGCACGACCAGAGATCTGACCAGACAGATTCCAAAGAAAAGGAATTCCTCCACAGAGCAGAATCATCTTGAAAACAAAAATACACATCACAGAGGCAATATGAAACAGACCGTCATGTTATTCTACTAAAATTTCAGCATGATAAAGACCTTTTAAGG